>NW_026067966.1:3038541-3045639 GCF_014885135.2 Alexandromys fortis
TGTATTTTGTCTTCGAACCTGCTGATTGCCCTAAGCGTCATGTCTGCTCTCATTCAGATTGTCATAGATGGAAGGGTGCTGTCTTTAAGGGAAATAGTATTCTCTCTCTGTCTCTCCTCCTTTCTCTCTCTCTCTCTCTTTCCCTGTCTCTTTCTTTCTCTTCTTTCTTACAACCCTAGACAACACTGTCCTGACGCCATCATACCTACAAAAATAACAAACCTGAGGAAGAAGACCAGAGAGAAGGCTAGGCAGTCAACAACACTGTCTGCTGCTCCAGATGACCAGAGTGTGATTCCCGGCACCTTCCTCACGGCTTACAAAACTATGTAACTCCTGTCCCAGGGGTTTCAAAACCCTCTCCTGACCTCTTTGGGCAATAGGCACATACATGGTGATCAGATTTGCAGGCAAACAAAGCAGCTATACACATAAAATGAATCTTAAAAAGTCAAATCAAAATGGATGAAGGCCTTAAAGAGGCAGCTAATATTTTAGAAATGAGACTCCATGGAATTTAACTAAAGTAAGTAATGTTGGATGCTCCAAACTAACCCCGACCATGAAGTCATACTTAGGATGAAACTGGAAGCGACTGTACATATCTACGTGGTATGCATCTTTTTCTCAGTTTATAAGCATCACTGGAGAATCTTTCACAAAACAGTTTTCAGAATTCTCCACTAAAGAAAATGATAAAAGAGAGAAGAATGATTGGAAGTTGAGAGCAGAAACTCCAACCAGTTCACTACTGGCGTTCCAATTTCCACAAGTATACGGTAGGTGTTCAATAGACATTTGCTTACTTACTGACTAACATATGGAGTAACCAATGGCTGTATTCTTAATGACTGGTGCTAACTCCAATGCTTCAAAGGCTTAAAGCAAATACATTCAGCTCAATTATGCTACAATACAATAAGTACAGATTTATTATATTGTGTCTTAGAGGGAGATCATTTGTCCCCATGATAAATAGTGATTGCCTTAAGAGCTCTGGAATGTCCTGTTGGGATGCATCCAGCTCCACTCACTTGAACACTATTTCCATCTTGGTTTAACATGTTTGGCTCCACATGGTGTTTGAAAGCATATAAAAAGGCTCTGTGTCCTGTCGCCAAGGAAATCTAGGTGGATTTAGACATAAATATTCATAAGAACTTTCCTCCATCCTCCCTTAAAAATGCTCCATTGAAATGGAGATTTTGACTTTTAGGATAATGAAGAATATTAAGAGCCTTTATTCTTAAAAAATTAATAGATTAATAAAATGGCATTTCCCTATATTCATAAGGATGGTTTTTCTTTTTAAAATAAATTTTGAAGCACTGTGCTTGTTCTGATGGGCAAAGCCTCTTTTCTTTCAGTAGGTGGAATGGATCCTAAACTGTGGGCTCTAAGCTCTATGCTCTCTATTAATCCTCAATTAAATACAGCTGGGATGCTGGTATTTGGGTGCTTTGGGGAAACTTTGACAATTCCCTGTCTATGGAGAAAATATAGACAGTTTTAGGTTTCTGTCCCTTTAGTCCTAGGCACTTTCTAAGCTATCTTAAGTCTTTTCCAACTCTCAGAATTGTTTTCTTTCTGGTCAAAAGATGTAAACAACAAAATAAGAAATCTTCGAATCCCTGTTGATACAAGGCTGTTGACTGACATTAAGTGTGTTTGTTTGAGATAGAATATCTGTATTCTTTTAGAATAAAACTAGAAGCCCATGACCAAAGAAATAAGCTTTCAGAAAATTCCAGCAAGGGGAGATGCGGAAGAGGAAATATTTTTTGTTCTGTTATTATTTGATTCACTTGTGTTGTTACTTTTCCCTGAATGGAATTGTCCCACTCTGGGAAAATCTAACTTGCCTCTCGAGTGAATCAAGGCAAATGAAGAGACATTCTTTTCTGTTGCCCTCTGCCTCTGCAACTGTGTCCATCAAATCTAGCTTTCGCTTGTGCAAAACAGGTGCACTGATGTTTTCAGTTCTATGTCTGATGAGGAATATAATTACAGCATTGATTGTCTCTTCCCTCTGATTGGTTCCCATTGTGCCTTTGTCTGTGTTGAGGTCTTGTATCCTAATCATATTACTAGTCATTTGGTCTTTGCCACATCCCATTGAAAGAATGTGATTTAGTTTTTCAATTCATCACATCTTATTGTTTTTATTATTTGGAATTGTAATATCACAATATGGTTTCTTTGTCTAAGAATGTTTAAAGGGGATCTAACGTTTTAGAGGAATTCAAAAGGTTTAATTAAGAATTAAACCATGAATCTTCCGCAAACCCTATCTGTCACTTAATGATTCAAATTCCTTTCAAAAATCAAGCAGAAGTTTATTTTACACAAAATTATACTTAATCCTGAGTAATTTTGTCTTACTCTTCTATGGTTTGTATATGCGACATATTCCAGGAGACCACGTGCTAATGTCTTGGTTACCACCTGATGTTGCTGCCAGGAGCTGGTAGAACCTTTAGCAGGTGGAGAGTAGAATCTCACTGGGGGCATGTCCTTTAAGGGTATAATAGACACCTAATCTTAATATGTATGTATGCATTCATTATCTATCTATCTATCTATCTATCTATCTATCTATCTATCTATCTATCCATCCATCATCTATCTATCTATCATCTATCTATCTATCTACCTATCTATCTATCTATCTACCTATCTACCTACCTATCACCTATTTCTCTCTCTCTCTGGCCATGTAGTAAATTATTTTACTCTATTCTGTATTCCTCTTCAGATGTGACCCACTGACAATTGCCCCTAAATAATCATACCACCCAGTCACATACTGCAATCTCTATGGTGACATTTGGTTTGTGCTCTAACAAATAAAGCTTGCCTGAAGATCAGAGGGTTAGCCACTAGTTAGAGGCCAGGCAATGGTGGCATACACCTTTAATCCCAGCCCTTGGGAGGAGGAAGTAGGAAGATCAGGAGTTCAAGGCCACTCTGGGCCACAAGATTGAACCAGTCTAAAGAGAAACAGAACTGGGTCATGGTGGTTCGCAACTTTGATCTCAAGCTTTTGATCCCAATACTTGAGGGGCTCTTGCCTTTAATCCCAGAACTAGGGAGGTGGAAACAGAAATATAAGGCAGGTAGAGACAGGATCTCAGGCCCATTCAGTCTGAGGATTTGAAACACACACCCCTCTTCAATCAGGGAATTCATAGAGACAGGATTGGGCCCATTCAGTCTGAGGAATCATAGAGACTGGATTTCCCCCATTCAGTCTAAGATTTCATAGAGGTAAGAACTCTAGTGGCTGGCTCTGTTTCTCTGATCTTTCAGCTCTCATCCCCTAATACCTGAATTCTGGTTTTTATTTTTAAGATCAATTAGAATTCAAGCTACAAATCTCTAAAGCCAAGAGCCCAAATAATTTTTGTTTCCTCTTTGTAATTTATTATCTTGGACATTTGTTTTCATGACAGCTGACTAACACACAGCAAAACTGTGAAAAAAATATGTTATAAGAGGTTGGCAAGATATATCAGAGGTGAAGAATGGATACTATTCTTGCAAAAGACCTGAATTTGGTTCCCAGAACTCATCTTGGGAAGCTCATAATTGCAGTAACTTCAGTTACAAGAAAGCTAATGCTGTCTCCTGGCTTCCTTGTACATTGTACTCACGCACTCAAACTCTCTCTCACACACACACACACACACACACACACACACATCCAAAATTTAAAAAGAATTTTTTAAAATGTATTATAAATTATTGACTGGCAGCTGTCATTTTCCTCAACTGTTATATTTTCCATTTTTACCAAATTTTCCTTCTTGGCCCAGATATCATTCTGCTAAAAACTGACAAAATGTCACACAGCATATTCTTAACTTTCCTTGCAGGTAGCCATAGGCATGTGACCCAAATTCTAGTAGAAGAGACCCACATGAGAGTCTGCTAGACAGCTTCTGTGAAAAGTTTTCTGTTCTGCTAAGATGTAGCGGGAAACTATCCATCTTTCGTGGCAGACAATGTCATTTCTACATGTCACACCTAAGCTACAAATGCACTCTTAGAACCAAGAGATTAAGTAAAGCCAAGAATCAGAACTCTAAGTGTTGAGAGCGGCAATACAGACAGACCTGAATCCACTATGATGTCACTACTCTGTTCAACAAATCCTGAAAACAGATCTTTAGGATTCTTTTAGGATAAGGTGATGGTTTTGCTGAGTCAACTAAGCTGTTTTCTATTACTTCTTCCCAAAAGAATACAGTAGAAAACTCTCCACATTAACTGATAGGTATCACAGAACTATATCCATAGCAAAGAATATTGACCTAAAATTCTAAGTTATGTATTTGAATGCGGAATATTTTCTTACTTACACAATAAGGAACTTCTGAAATGATCATTATCTTTCTAGATTTATGTGAAGAACCTTATTTAAATAGATTCAGAATCTAATGACATTTGCGCCTTGTAGAGTAGAATTGGGTTATTTGCTTGGATTTTGTTGTTGCTGGGGAGGGACGTGGGCAGGGAGAGAGGGCGATCTAGGATGTCAAATAGAGCTCAGGGTTAAAATCTCCTGGCATCCAGCCCTAGCTTAATTAATATAGGAGAGGCATAAATCCAGCAGTACAAATTGCAGAGTGCCAGTGATTACATTGTTTGTCCAGTGCCACCTAACGTTACCCTCTGGCTCAGTTCAGATACATAAAAAATTCTGATGTTATTTCTCTTTAACATGTGCTTCTGGAAAAAACATTCTTCGGTTTACCCAGCAACCCACACAGATAATGCCCAAGGAGCCTATCACCTACTCCCAGTCCACAGTAGCAGGTTACCTGGCTGTTTGTGCACCAAGGTCAGAAAAGAGGGCTACTCTACCATGAGAAATCTGGATAAAGAGACTGGCTTTCAGAAGGAAGTAAACAAGTGTTCCACTTTGGGTGATGGCCTAGATAAATTGATTGTGTGAGTGGAGTCATAGAAATGGGATAAGGATTAATGGAGAGAAAGAAACATGAATTTCACATTAAAAAGATTAGGGAAATCCCGACCTTTATTATAAAATATCTGTGAGCCTATAAAGATAATTTATAATACTGGAAAAGCTTGGCTAATGCTCCTGGGAGGCTCAGAAAACATAATCCAATTTACTTGTGGTGCACAAAAGAGATATACTTTAAAATAATTGCTATTTTAAACTGTAGCCTTCATGGAGCTTTGGCATCTAACCACAACATTAGGATTAACCAAAATAGTTAAACTGCTGGGTTTTTTTTAAAATGTAATACTGTTGTGTGATGTATTCCTCAGCTAGTGGCAGGAAAAGCCAGCTGTGTAAGAGAATTGTGTCAACAAATGCACACACAACTTACATTAGCTGAATCACCTTGATGGGGAAACTCAGAAACAAACTGAAAGTCAAGAACACATGTCACCTCTTCATCGAGCTCTTTGACTCATGTGACTGCTCTTCTCGGAGGAAACAAAGCTGTAACCATTGGACAACAGCTGTACTTGTGCAAACATGTCTTTCTCTCTGGCGTTTAGTCTAACAAAACTCCCAGAAGTTTCAGACTTGTTTTAGTTTCAGAATTAATTAGCTATAGTGTTGAAATAAGGAGTGGCGGGGCTGCGTCCCCAACACCCCAGCCTCTTGGCTAGCTCATGCCCGAAATAACAACACACAAACTGTGTTCATTTAAAGAACTGCTTGGCCCATGAACTCTAGCCCTTACAGGCTAATTCTCGCACCTGGACTAGCCCATTTCTAATGATGTGTGTAAGCACCCCAAGGTGCGCTTACCGGGAAGATTCTAGCCTACGTCCATCGTGGATCTAAGCTTCATGCATCTGCCTCAGAGAGCAGAGCTATCGCATCTACCCGGGAGAGCTGAGCATGGCGTCTCTGCTCCAGCAGAGCTGTCCGGTCTCTCCGGAAGCAGAGCAGAGTCTGACCTCACTTCCTCTTCCGCCCAGAATTCTATTCTGTTTACTCCTCCCATCTATGTTCCAGCCATGAGGCCAAGCAGCTGGTTTATTATAACTTAACCAATGAAATCAACAGATTGATATATGACACTCCCACAACACTATAGGAGCAAGGTGGGTCAATGTGGGAGGAATATTTACCTGTCTGGCTTCTTGGGCAGTCTTATTGTCTCTTACTTCGTCGAACTAGTTTCTTGGAGGCTCTCTACAGTTGGAAATGTGTCTTAGAAAAGTGGGCTCCAGAAACTTGACTTATATCTGCTTTACTTTCTCCCAATCACCAGGCTGTGAATGTTTTTATGCTACGGGCTACCCTGATTGTTTATTCCACCTTGACAGCCAGTTTTATGACTCGGGTATTAAAGCAGCATTGAACCAGAGTCATGCAATTCTGTTCTAGCCCATTATGGGTGTGATGGACTTTTTAGTATTCAGCCTAAGACAGATTTTAGTTGAATGCCATTCTCATGGCTGATTTATCCATAGATATTGCTTCATGACCAAAGAATCCCAGAAACTAATCAAAAGATATTCAGCTTTAGAAAAATTTTATTTTAATGTTTCTGGGCTCCTACTCTCCCACTGACAACAGATATAAAAGCCAAATTGATAGTTTTTGGAATTGCTTATGATATTCATATTTAAATTGACCACAAAACTTGAATTCATTTATTAGGTCACTCAAAGCAATAGTTTATCTAAGCCATAAGAACATAAAATAATTTGCATATAAATGGAATATTTGGTCATTCATTAAATATCATATACCCCTCACATTTTGGACATGTCTCCGATCACTAAAATTATATATATATGAGTAAGAAACATACAGTCCCAGACTTGCTTTAATATGATGGCGCAGGTCTGTAAACCCCAAAACTCAGGAGGATTGCGTGTTTGACACCAGCCTGGCTGAGAACCTGTTTCACAAAACCAAAAGTAAAACAAAACTAAATAAGACAAAATAAAATTAAATTAACCCATGTGAGTGTGGGGTAGATTAGGAACTGTTACTAGAGAAAACCTGAAGGATTTAAAAAAAAAAAAATTTTGGACCGACGCACGGACGGCGGCGGGCGGAAACCGACGCACGGACGGCGGCGGGCGGAAACCGACGCACGG
>NW_026067966.1:3051032-3132360 GCF_014885135.2 Alexandromys fortis
GATTGCTCTTTGGGCTGACGAGGGAGGGGGACTTGATTGGGGGAGGGGAAGGAAAAGGGGAGGCGGCAGTGGGGAAGAGACAGAAATCTTTAATAAATAAATAAATAAAAATTAAAATTAAAAAAAAATTGTGCTGGGCGGTGGTGGCGCACGCCTTTAATCCCAGCACTCGGGAGGCAGAGGCAGGCGGATCTCTGGGAGTTCGAGGCCAGCTGGTCTACAAGAGCTAGTTCCAGGACGGGCACCAAAGCTACAGAGAAACCCTGTCTCGAAAAAAAAAAAAATTGTTACACATGGGTAGTTAGTTCCTGAGATTTTGTGACTCATTTTTTTGGTTTGAAATATTGCACTAAGATATTTGTTAAAGAAAATAACAAAGATAATGGTGATACAGAAGTTCAAAAGATGGAAATAGTGGAAGAAAGGAAAGAGGGAGAAAAAAGAAAGACAGTTTCTGTTATTAGAGAATGTACAGGAAGATGCATGTTCTACAAGAACTTGAAAGTACTATGACAAAAGTAAACAGACCGTCATTAGTCATTAGGAAAACATAAATTAAAGAATCATAGCCAGACTGCTAGAGGGGCAAAAATAATTAAAATGCAAAATATGAGTTCATAGAACAGTTATTAATTCTCACACACTCAGATAGAAATACAAAACTGTTTGGAAAACCATTTGAAAGTTAAACATTAACCCAAAACACGACTCATCAATTTCAGTTCTAGTTAACTGCCTAAGAAAATGAAAACATGCCAATAAGAAGCTTCATGTGCAAATGTTCATAAAACACAACCCAAATAGCCCCAAACTGCAAACGACTGGAACCAACTCTTCTTCAGCCCTTGAATGGACTCAACAGAATGGGGCACATCCGCATTTAGAATCCTACTTGGGAGTACAAGAATTGAACCTCTGGGATGTGTAGAAGTGTGAATCTTAGAAGCATATGGTAACTGAGAGAAAGGCATCCTGAAACACTACAGACCCTGTGTCTGCTGGACTGTGTACATACAGTATTCAGGACGGGGCATGAGTCAAAGCACTCACAGAGTATGCAATTTCTATACATGTGATTGCCCTCAGAGGCTTGGGTTTTGTTTCTCAAAAGCAGAGCTGCTTCAAAAGAAGAAAAGTAGACCCTGGTGTCTTAAGAAAATAAGGTCTTCTGGTATTATGGTTTGTGGGCTGGTTTTCTCTGCTTTATGTTTAAAAACCGCTTATGAGTGAGTGCATGTGATAATTGTCTTTCTGTGTCTGGGTTACCTCACTCAATATGATGTTTTCAAATCCCAGAGAACTTAGACAACAATGAGGACACTAAGAGAGACATACATAGATCTAATCTACATGGGAAGTAGAAAAAGACAAGATCTCCTGAGTAAATTGGGAGCATGGGGACCTTGGGGAAAGGGTTGAAGGGGAAGGGGAGAGACAAGGAGGGGAGCAGAGAAAAAATGTAGAGCTCAATAAAAATCAATGAAATTAAAGAAAGAAAAGAAGGTCCAGGGAGCTAGGTTTGTTCCTTCTCAATTATGTCTCCTTTATATAGTGTGTAGGAAATGATGGGGGAGGGCACACATTAGCTCAACCACTACAGTGCTAGCAGTATATTTACATACCAAGAAGTGACATACAAGCAGCTGACTTGGTTTTATGAAGCTTCCGTGCTTGTATGGGTCATAAAATACAGAGCGCATAATTCTGGCCTTTCTGCAATTTAAAAATTTACATTTAAAGCTGGTATTTTACATTATAAAAATAGATGGCAACATTTGGCCTAATAATTAAAGTTTTTTAATGTTATCCATTTAAAACATTAAATGGCAAATAAAAGTATCAAGCTAAGTTGAAAGAGATTACAGGAGAAAAGCACTTTTTATTCCATTGCCTTAAACGCCATTCCCTCTGCCTTCTGAACAAAGAGTGGGCTATGCTGACTTTGCAATGGAGCCTAAGTGTTCTCAGTCCTGAAGGTAGAGGGAGGAGCTTGCTATGGGAACAAATGGATAGATAAATGTGGAGGAAAGACACAAAGACACAAGAACACAAATCAAATGATGGCAGTAGACGTAATGCAAAAGGTTGGTGGTAGAAAGAGGTATGCCTGAATCTTCGGTGCTAAACTCACCTGGCTTGTTGAAAGATTTTTGTTCTCTACAGTACGCTTATACCCAAATCCTTAAAGAACACTCAACACTTTGTCTAATAATCAGTATTGTCTAAGCTTTTGGCAGCTATGAATATATGTTTGGCGTCCACAGAGGCTATGAATTTGGGGGTAAAATTATTTATTAATTATTATTACTTAAAAAATTACCAGTCCAAATTTCCATCCCCTTTCCTCCTCCCAGTCCCCTCCCTCTCCCTCCACAGACCCTTCCCCTACTCCTCCAACCCTAAGGGAGTGCCATGCACCCCACCCTGTGGAAAGTCCAAGGCCCTCCCTACTACATCTAGGTTGAGCAAGGTTTACATCCAAAGAGAATAGGATCCCATGAAGCCAGTATCTGCAGTAGAGAAATAACCAGTGTCACTATCAGTGGCCCTTTAGTCTACCCCAGCTGTCAACCCTTTTCAGGGAGGCTTGGTTGTTCCCATGCTCATTGAATCCCAGTCCAGTTGGAGTTGGTGAGCTCCCATTATCTCAAGCAAACTGTCTAAGTGGATGACCCCCTCACCGTCTTGAACTCCTTGCTCATACTCTTACTCCTTCCACTCTTCAACTGGACCTTGGGAGTTCAGTCCAGTGCTCCAATGTGGGTCATTGCCTCTGTTCCCATCTGTTGTTGGATGAAGGTTCTATGGTGCTATTTAAGATAATCATCAGTTTGACTACAAGGTAAGGTCAGTTCAGACACCCTCTCCTCCACTGCCCAAGGTCTTAGCTGGGGTCATCCCTGTGAGTTCGTGGGCATTTTTCTAGAGCCAGGTTTCTTGTTAACTCCATAATGGCTCCCTCAATCAAAATAACTCTTTCCTTGCTCTCATATCTGTTCTTTTCCATCACAACTATCCCATTCTTGGGGGTAAATTTAAATAATTACAGTTTGGCTGTATTCCTCTAAAACTTTATCTACCTCATGTTACACCCATCAGAATGAATAGGATCAATAAAACAAGTACCAGCTCATGCTGGTGAGAATATGGAGTAAGGGAACATTCTTTCATTGCTGGTGGCATTGCAAACTTGTATAGCACCGTGGATAGCAGCGTGGCAGATCCTCCGAAAGATGGGAATCGACCCATCTCAAGGTTCAGCTATGCCACTCCTGGGCATGTACCTGCAGGATGCTTCATCCTATCACACATACATTGGATCTGCAATATTCATTTCTGCTTTATTCAGAATAGACAGAAATTGGAAACAACCTAGATATCCCTCAAGAGATGAACGGATAAAGAAAACGTGATACTTTTACAAAATGCAGTATTATTGTGTTTTAAAAAATGAAATTCACAAGTAAATGGATGGAACTAAAAAAAATTATTCTTAGTGAGGTAACCCAGATCCAAAAAGACAAATATGGTATATAACCACTTAGATATAAATATTAGCTACTAAGTTGATAATAACCAAGCTATAATCCATAGAACCACAGAAGTTAAGCATAGAGTAAGTGCCTTAGTTGGGCTTTCTTTTCTTTTCTCTTCTTTTCTTTCTTTCTTTCTTTCTTTTTTATTTTTTGAGACAGAGTTTCTCTGTAGCTTTGAGGCCTGTCCTGGAACTAGCTCTTGTAGACCAGGCGGGCCTCAGACTCAGAGATCTGGCTACCTCTGTCTTCCAAGTGCTGGGATTAGAGGCGTGTGCCTCTGCCACCCAGACTTACTTGAGCTTTCTATTGCTGTGATAAAACACATGACCAAAAGGCAAGTTGGGAAGCAAAGGGATTACTTGGCTTATCCTTCCATATTACTGTTTATCGTTGAAGGAAGCCAGGACAGGAACTCAAACAGGGCAGGAACATGGAGGCAGGAGCTGATGCAAAGGCCATGGAGGAGTGCTGCTTACTGGCTTGCTCCCCATGGCTCAGCCTAGATTCTTATAGAATCTAGGGCCACCAGTCCAGGAATGGCACCACCCACAATAGATTGGGTCTTCCCCCATCAATCAACAATCTAAAAAATGCCTTACAGCTCGGCCTTATGAAAGCATTGTTTTTTGTTTTTCTGCAGTTGAGGTTCTGTCCTTTCAGACATTGTATGAGAGAAGTCGAGCTAATGCCTACATAGAGACTTCACCATACTTGCTAGTGTCTTTGGCACAGGAAGGTGCTCTGCACACTACCAAAGGAGAAACATAAACACCAGTCAAGCAACAAACCTTTTGACCTACAATGGTGTCCTGCCTGCCAGATATGCTAGTGCAATGGCGGCACAAAGCTTGTCGGAGTTAACAACCACTTCACTTAAGGTCCACACCATGGACACCCAACACTGCTTGGATGCCCATGAACCTGAGACTAGATAGCCTGGCAATGCAAACCAACTAAAACTGTTCTAAAACCAACCAAACAAAAGTAGTCCTAAGATGACGCCTAATGGCATTCTGCTACACTCACACATAGATGAGTGTCTTTCTCAGCCATCATCAAAGAAAGCTCCTCCTGCAGCAGATGGGAACAAATACAGAGACCCACAGCCAGATGTTATACAGAGTGTGAGAGACCTCGGAGCTCTCATCCCTAAGTGTGATGTCTCCATCAAATCCTTCTCCTCGGGGCTCAGGGAACACCACGGAAGAAGAGTCACAAGGAGTGTAAGAACTAGTGGACAGAGGACACTAAGGAGGGGGCCCTCTGGATCCAAAGATTGGCACACATACAAACTCACAAGACACTGAGGCAACATCTGTAGGGCCCCTATGGATCTGCACCATATGGTCCTAGAGCTGAAAGGAGATGTGAACACATGCCACCATGCTTACCCAGAAGCTGTCTCCAGTTGATAACCAGTTGCAAATGAACATTTACTTTCCTCCAAGGGAGGCTCACTGGGGAAACAAGCTACCCTTTATGGTAGGCTGCATGCCCAGCCATAGTTAGCCAACAGAAAGTGAACTCAGTGAGATCTATGCAGGTTCCTGGGGGCTTTTCCTTTTTAATTACCTATATATTTTTCTTCTCTCTTTTTACCCTGGTAGCTCTTTGTATACACATTATGGCTTCCAGTTTAGCATTGTTATGGGATTCCTGAGTCTTCAAACAAGTGGGTCTATTTCTTGTGCCTTCTTTTTGTCTCTCTTCCTTCTGTTTGTTTGTTTTGTCCAGTTCAGATGTGTAAGTTTTTTTTTATTATTATTATCCCCTAGAAGCCTTTTTGCCTTCTATTGAGACACTGAAAAGGGGTGGATCTGGACAGGAAGTGAGGTGAAGAGGGTCTGGGTGGAGTAGAGGAGGGGAAACCATAATTGACATATATTATGTGAGGGAAAAATCTCTTCTTAATGAAAGGGGAAGAAAACTTCATTTACAAAGTTGTCAGTCCTGTGAGATAGTGCCTACCCTAGATTACCTTTTCAATGTTCTGCACAACTGAATTTTCTGGAGTTTTTAAGTGTTTGTAAGTCCATGACCAACTCCCTAAGCATCATGTAGCCACTGAAGTAGAGTCTGAATATAGTGTTTGTCAAAAAAGTCTGGCTATTCTCAGCTCATGCTCTGGCAGAGAAATGCTTCCCACATATTACATGGCCTTTTTAGCATTGGCAAAAAAAAAAAAAAAACATAGCAATGGCAATGTAGTTCTTACCTGAAAAGAAGTAAGTACTTTTCAAAAAATTAAACTGTTTTTTTTTATTTATTTTATATGTATGAATTGCATTGTGTGCATGGGTGCCATGTTCCTGCAGTTCCCACAGAAACCCAAAGAGGGCATCAGTTTCCCCAGAACTGGAGTTAACAGAGGGTTGTGAACTGCCACAGGGGTATTGAGAATTAAACCCAGGTCCTCTGGAGTAACAACTACACCAAACTGGTGAGCTACTGCTCCAGCATCTGGTGTTTGTTTCCTTGCTTGTTTTTGTTTTATGTTTTGTTTGTTGTTTTTAGGTCGCTGACTGCATTGCTCTCTCTATGGCCCATGCTGGCCTCATACCCCTAGAGATCTAACTTCCCCAGTTTTCTGAGTGGTAAGATTACAGGTGCACACCTCCACGCCTGGCTAAGTCTGAGTATTTCTTAAGAAGAAACAGTTGGATGTCTTGATTCCTTCTTTATTTTTATGTGGCTTTAATACCCTTGTTTGTCCCTTCTAAGTAAAGATTTATGACAACATGTTTTGTTTAGTTAGACTTCTAGAGGCCTAAAGGCTCCGAATGCTAACAAGATAATTTGGCAATAAACTGCAGACTGATGCAATTAAATCATGACCTGTAACAAGCTAACTGTGCCTTAATTGTAAGGTAAATGAAATTTACTTTTTTAAAAGAAATGTAAGATAGAAGACAGAATTATTTTTAGTTACCTGGATAAACTTTTATTAAAATGAAATCACTAATTGCATCTAAATCCTATATCTATTTTAAGGGGAAATATATAAGTTATTTTCATTTGGGGGCTTGTTTTCTTTTAAATATGGACTTAATACACTGTTTATAATGATTCTTGACTGTAACTTTAAAAAGATATACACAGTATGAAATGTGTTAATCCATGAATTAAAGTGTTCCTGGTATATTTGAGAAACATTAAGATTTGCATTAAAATCAAAATTGAGCCCTTGTGGTGGTTTGACTGAAAATTGCCCCCATCGGCCTCGGCCTCATGTATTTGAAACTTACTTCCCAGTTGGTAGAACTGTTTGGAAAGGATTAGGAGGTGTGGCCATGGTGGAGGAGGTGTGTCCGTAGGGGTGGACTTTGAGGTTGTAAAAGCAGTGTGTCATTCTCAGGCTCTTGTTCTCTGCCTCCTGCTCGCAGATAAAATGCAAACTCTCAGCCACTGTTCATTGTCATGCCTGTCCGTCTGCTGCCATGCTGCCTGCCATGGTGTTCACGAGCTCAACCTCTGAAACTGTAAACCCCAATAGACTCCTTCTTCTATAAGCAGCAATGGTTGTGGTGTTTTATCACAGCAATTGAGAAGTGATTACATTAACTATGATTCATATGTTAAATAAATGTAGTGAAAACAACAATAGCCTTATGTCTGCAAGAAAGAACTGCATTGCCATTGCTATGGTTTTTTTTTTTTTTTTTTGACACACTAACATCTGAAGAAAACTTTGAGAATCAATTTGATGGAGGATACTTGGACAAAACTGTGATATTTATAACTTAATCTCCTGCTTACCCACCTGCAGTCTGGGCGTGTCACCCTCCTCTTTCTGTCTGCTATGTGTGGGTTTTAAATAGCCCACAATGACTGAAGGTCTGGTCCCCACTCACAGTACAAAGGTGAAATGGTAAAATCTTTAGAAGTTGGGACCAAATAAAAGAAAACTAGGCCACTGGGGGTGTAACTTTAGACCCTCCTCTGTGTCTCTGGGCTTCCGTGGTACCATGAGGTGAGGGGGTTGATCTAGCAGACTCACCTATTATAATGTGTTCTCTCACTGAGCCCCCAAAGTCAACTCAGACTAGAGCCTGTGGAATAGTGAGCCAAAACCAACTCTTCCTCTTTTCAAGCATATTAACTCAGGTGTGTTGCTAAAGCAATGAATATTTGAATAAAACAAGATAACGTTATCCACAGAATGAGCCAGATTACCAAATTGACATTGGGTGAAATGAGTTTGCATATGTAAAATGTTTAGAAATGTACCCAAAAGTGTTATTGTTATCACTATTAGCAAAATCCCTTTCCTTTAATTTTGTGTTTGTTTCATAGATATTTATTTTCTTCCTTTGGAGATTCTGAAGGTCTTAACTTGGGCATTTACAGGATATGGATATAAGCCAATCATTTGATGCAAGATGGCTAGGCAGAAAGAGGAAAGTGACCTTTGTCATCAGCATGAGACTATTACTAAGGGGAGATAGCTAAGCAAAACCACCAGGAGGTGGTTATCACCAGAGGCCGACACAGTGTCAAGCACAGAAGCAATTAAGAAGTGGCCAGGCTCTGAGTACCACAGATACGGCCCAGACAATTGGCAATGTAGTTTAACTATGAAGGAGCAGGTCATCCTGGCATGGAGATAAGTTGGATTAGGGCCATGTAAGAGTTCAGCATTAGAAATGATCCCACATGTGCAGTATCCAACAACTTACTACTACCCTGGACTTTGATTAGGAAAGTTTTACAGATAAGGTAGCAAAATGAGGTCTCTCAAAACAGAACTTGACCATGAAATCAAGTATTAGGAATTAGAAAATTTGGGGAGGACCTCAAGGAAGAGAAGGTCCCATATAATTCAAGAAAAAAACTTCAGCGTCAGATCCACTGTGAAGATGGCAAAACCCTGAACCTCAGAAGGTGTTTGCGGAAGGTTTTTAAGTTTCTATTGGCCTAAGAATTGGTAGTGAAGCTGAACTTGCAGAGAAATACCAGCTGGCTTTGGGGATTTGCACAGTGGAAAATAATAGACTGTGGAAAAGGGGAGAGAGCTAATGGGGTCTGCAAGCTGTTTGGCTTACCAGCTGAGTTACTTCTTAGCATTGTCACGGGCTCACCTCACATCTCCATTTCTGGGAATTCATTATTAAATGTATTATCTGTGGAAACACCACAAACTGCATTTCTTCTAACAGTGTGTCAGGTAAAAGGGAATGTGCTCTGAGCCAGGCCAGGCTGGCCCTCTTATGAATAAGCAGATAATGTTGAATGTGTAGACCTTCTACTGCTATTTTGGCTGTGCTGAAGTCATATCAGCTGTATTCAGTATTGTGCCATATGGTGGAGCAAGCTAATTAAGAGTTGTCAGTGCAGTGCGATGTTGACATTATTTCAATGTATTCCCTGCTTTCCATTCAGCAGTCTCACGGAACTGACTCAGCCTCCCTCCCGTCCCCAGTCTGGTGGCAGCATGTTTTTCCCTTTTAGGAAGGTTTGAAGTCTATTCCTGCTGTCTCCGTTGAATGCTCTCCCTTCAGAGTTACCATGTCATGCTGCGATTTGTCCCTCAGAGTTTCCAGCTGCCCTTCTGAAATGCCAGCAAAGTCCTGAAATCTATGTCCTGGTACACTCAGTGAGCTCAGAAGGTCACAGTGAAGGGTCACATATTTCCACAAATGGTTTGTTACCTCTCTCATTGAGAGACATGATTTAATGCCTCTACTGCTCAGTGCACACTGGCCTTAGAGACTGATTAAATAAGAGGCTGTGGCAGAAATGACATTTTAGAATTCCTAAGGTGGGGATATAAGAAGCTTAGTACTTGGCTCTTACAGTCATAGCTTCCGTGTAAAAATCTTGACATCCCAGAGGCCGTTCTGCTGGCAGACTCTGTGAGAGGAACACTTACAGAGCCTGTGAGACCGTGAGAGAGACAGGCAGACATGCTTGACTGCCCCAGCTCTCGGCCCTAAACCATCAGCCATCCCTGCAGAGGTCTTGTCCAATTGCCAGATCTGCAGGCACAAACATGCTTGTTATTATGTGGCCTTCTACTTTGGAACGGGTTGTCGTACAGCGAGCTGACAGCCGGAACAGCTTCCTCTTCAATGGTGCTAGAGATGTGTAGAGTAAAAAGAGCCTTGAGATTAGCACACCAGGTCTTCAGACAAACAAAAATGTTCTTAATAAGAAGCTTAGCGTGATTTCAGTAGGGAAGTTCAGCATCAATGGCGGTGGGCCATGTACAAGTATTAAAAGAGAAGGTATATCTAAGTGTTGTGCCTTTCAAAGGAGGGCACCTCAAGGGAACCTTCTTGCTGCATTATGTCCCCAGCTCCAGCCTCCCCAGCACCTGTCTGAACTCTCCCACTTGGCTCCAATCATCATCCCATCTCTCACTAAATCCATTCTCCTTGCCTGAAAATAAACTCCTGTGTCCGAAGCTTGAAATGGAACAGCAGGCCCAGGAATTGTGACAGGATGATCAGTGAAACAGGCAGCTACTTACCTCGTGGAATCGGTGAGGAAGGACAGCTCTGAGCCATTGCTAGTGGTAAGCAATGTCCTTGAACTCAGGATTGTGTGTGTGTTGTTATTATTTATTTTTACTTCTGATATTATAATATAATTATACCATTACCCTTCCCACCCTCTAAACCCTTTCATGTACCTCTTCTTGCTCGTTCAAATACATGACCTCTTTTTTCATTAATTATTTTGCATGCATATATGTATATGCTTATATATTTCTAAATATAACCTACTCAGTCTGCATAATGTGACAAGTGTGTGTGTGTGTTTTCAAGGTTGGCCATTTGACATTGGATAACCAGTTGCTGTGCACATACCTAAGGAAAACTATTTCTCCTACTCTGAGCATTCCTTGGTTACCTGTAGCTCTTTGTGTAGGCTTGAAGTCATGAGATTGGAGAAGAACCTACAACCACTTTGCTAAACCAGTACAATCCCTAACTACATTCTCAATATTCATCTTTATGCCCACATATAAGTGCATCCCTCACCCCTCATCAGGGAAACTTCCCTTTACTACAGATGGGGATCGTAACCCACAAAAGGCAGGGTGTGGAGTTCAGTACCGGTGGATACATCTACAAAACACTCCTGCACCTAAGGCTTGGGAACATTTAAGAAGAGGGGTCAGGAGTCAGTATTTTTACAGGTTTGTGTTGCAGTTGAGGTGATCGTTATAATTAAATAATGTTTGAATGACAGACATATCCAATAAAAACTGTTCAACTTGTGAAGAATATGGCACTCTGAAATGAGAACCATGTATTGAAGCTCTCAGACTTCAGGGAAGTAATGAATGGTGTTGTGGTGGTTTGAATGAGAAGGGCCTCTATGGGCTCATAAATTTGAATGTTTGTCCCCAAGTTATTGGTACTATTTGGGAAAGATTAGAAGGCATAGCCTTATTGGAGGAGGTGTGCCACTGAAGGTGGGCTTCAAGGTTTCAAACAGCCCACATCATTCCCAGTTAGCTCTCTTTCTAACTCTGTCTCCTACTTGTGGATCGATGTCAGGTCTCAGCCACTGCTCCTCTGCCATGCCTGTCTGCCTGCCTACTGCCATTGTCTCCACCATGATGATCACAGACTCTCACCTTCTAGAATCATCAGCCCCAGTAAATGCTTTCTTATATGTGTTGCCTAGGTTGTGGTGTCTCATCACAGCAATAGAAAAGTAACTAAAACAGGTGTCACTGGTGGTGGGAGATGGGAGACACTGGAGACCATGGTAAAGTGGAATGAATATGTGTACTTTTGCAGAAGGCATGGTTGGTTTACCCTCCAACTGCTGCTATTTTGCAGGAATGTGGGTTTCTCACACCTTTCTCTTTCTTCAGAAATCTGAATTGACTATACCAATTTTAAAACCTGGAAGAGGCCAAATATTCATATGTATTGAACTGGGCACAGCAAATGAAAACAGGATTTGTTTATTTACTTATTTTATTCTTCTCTCATACATTACATCCTGATTACAGTTTCCCCCTTTTTCCACTCCTCCCAGTTTACCCCCACATCCCCTCTTCCTCAGATCCACTCCTCTTCCATTTTCTTTCAGAAGAGAGTAGGCTTCCCAGGGATATCAGCTGAACCCAGTATAACAAGTTACAGTAAGATTACACACAAACCCTCATATCAAGGCTGGATGAGACAACCCGATAGGAGAAAACGGGATAGGAGAAAACGGGTCCCAAGAGCAGGCAAACGAGTCAGAGATACCCATACTTCCACTGTTAGGAGTCCCACAAAAGGACCAAGCTGTACAACTCTAACATAAATGCAGAGGACCTAGCAGACCCAAGCAGGTCTCTATGAGCCCTACTTAGTTGATTCTGTGGATTGTGTTTTTAAACCCTCTATTTCCTACGATCCTTCCTCCCACTCTTCCTAAGGGCTCCTATGTTCCACATAATGTCTGGCTGTGGGTCTCTGCATCTGCTCCCATCATTTGCTGGATGAAGCTTCTTTGGTGATGACTGGGCTAGTCACCAATCTATGAGTATATCAGAATATAATTGGGAATTATTTTATCAACTGTTTGGTAAGATGGAACGTTTTTTTGGGTATATACCCAAAAGTAGAATAGTTGGGTCTTGAGGTAGATCTATTCCCAGTCTTGGGGGAGCCCCCATGTTGATTTCCATATTGGCTTTACAAGTTTGCTTTCCCAGCAGCAATGGAGGAGTGTTCCCCTTGCTCTGCATCCTCATCTGCATGAGCTGTCACTTGTATTTTTTGATCTTATCCATTCTGATGAGTGTAAGATGGACTCTCAAAGTAGTTTTAATTTGCATTTCTCTGATGGCTGAGAATGTTCAACATTCTTAGCCATTTGAGATTCCTCTATTGAGTATTCTCTGTTTATATTTTTACCCCATTTTTTGATTGTATTATTTGGTTTGTTGATGTCTAGTTTCTTGAAGTCTTTATATATTTTGGAGATTAGCCGTCTGTCAGTTGTGAGCTTGGTAGAAATCTTTTCCCATTCTGTCGACTGCCTTTTTGTCCTATTGATGGTGTCCTTTGCCTCACAGGAGCTTTTCAGTTTCGTGAGTTCATGTTTATTTACTATTGATCTCAGTTTTTGTGATACTGGTATTCTGTTTAGGACTTTGTCTCCTGTGCCAGTGCATTCAAAACTATTTTCCACATTCTCTGTCAGGTTCAGTGTGACTGGATTAAGTTGAGGTCTTTGATCCACTTGGACTTGAGTTTTGTGTAGGGTGATAGACATGGACGTATTTGCATTCTTCTGCATGCAGACATCCAGTTATACAGGCACTATTTGCTGAAGATACTTTCTTTTTTCCATTGTGTATTTCTGGATTCTTTATCAAAAACCAAGTGTCCATAGGTGTGTGAATTTGTATCTGGGTCTTCAATAATTCAATTACACTGATTAATCTGGCTGGGTTAATGCCAGTACCATAAGGGTTTTTTGTTGTTGTTGTTGTTGTTTTTATTTACCATTCACTCTGGAGTACAGCTTGAAATCCAGGATGGTGTTACCTCCAGATGTTCTCTTATTGTACAAGATTGAAAATAGGATTTTGAAATTAAGTGTATTTTATATTTAATCTTTTTTTTATCATTTGAACTTTGGTTCAAGCCTTAATGCAGGGCCACCCATTGCACTTCCCAACCACACACCTGACATTTTTTAGGACTGTGTTTGTTGTGACATTTTCACACATACAGCGTGTACTTTGGTCACATCTCCTTCCTACCATCATCCTGCCTTGTCCCCATTCTCCTCTTCTCCACTTTGCCTTCCCAAATAGTTCTTCCTCCTAGTCTAATGTTCTTTTAGCATATTTGATAATTTTTAAAAAGTAGGATCTTCAAGTTTCAAGTTGCGAGTTACATTTTGATAAACTTATACGTTCAAAATACTATAAATTGAAAAGACACTTAATATACCAGCTTTGTAGTTGTTTCTCGTGGGTTAGAATATCTTGAACCAGCAGCTGTGATCACCCTTGCCGGATGCTATGACGATTCCCTAGTCGGGGAATGAAGGAGGTCTATCAGAGTCAAAAATCTCATGGGCTTTAAAGGGTTCACAAGACTCAGGATCCTGATGAAACTCACAAGTTCCCTTTTTCCTCTAGGTTATATAAGTGGTAAGCAATGGTGGGCAAACAAGACTGTTGTATAGAGACCATCAGTTGCCCAGGGGCCTCTAGTGCTACAGCTCTTCGTGAGTTATCCAGGTTGTGGGGAGAATTTTCCAAGGCACAGCTGCCGGTGGCTCAGGGGACCTCCTAGTGATACATCTGCCTTTGAATCACCCATGCTCCTCTGGGTAACCCAGTAAACTCTGTGGATCACCTGGCTACACTGGGTAAGGATTATTTCTTTCAGCTGTAAGTGAATGGATGTTTGTTTTTTTTTTCCATCTCCCGAGGAAAACTCACGTTCACTGCCACCTAGCCTAGAGAATACCTTAGCAACGCAAAGCACTTCAGATCACTGTCGTTTCCTCACACGGTGGCATGGCTGGGAGCTGTGCTTGATGCCACTGCCCAGGGTCATCACAAGGGAGCAGGTACTATATGCTACTCCCTTGAGAAAAGACAAAAATTCAAATTTTAAGTTGAATTAAAATACATACACAGTTTCTATCGAATACGTATTGCTTTAACACCATTGTGAAATTGATAAAGTACTCCCTCCAAAAACAACCTTAAGTTGGGGACTGATCATGGCATTCATAGCTGCCACAATACCCCTGGTATTTCCCCAGTCCCATAACCACACCGAGGAACATTTAGCTTCCTTCCTACTCCAAAGGTTCCATCTGAATAATAATTACATCAGTCTTTAATATTGACTCCCATTTGTTCCTTAGAGTGACTCTCAGTTATGATTAATTCCTACACTTTAGCCATCTCCCGGCATGTGGAAAGTGCAGTGTTTGCCAAGTTTTTCTCAACAAAGTTTTAAAGATATTGAGATATGACCTTCATTACAACACCAATTCTAAATCTTCCCCCTTTTATCTTCTTTTTAATTTTTTAAAAAATTGTATTATTATTATTATGTGTGTGTGTGTGTGTGTGTGTGTGTGTGTGTGTGTGTGTGTGTGTGATGGGGCCATGAGCATGCTTAAGTGTATTGTGAAGGTCAGAAAGCAATTGTATTAAGTCTTTTTTTTTTTAATCTTTTGAAATGTATGTGAATCCAGGTATCACACTCAAGCCATCATCAGGCTTGAGAGGCAAATACTTCACCCACTGTCCTAGTTAGGGCTTCTGTTGCTAAAAAGAGATGCCGTGACCAGTGGTAACTCTTATAAGGAATTAGATGCTTTTAATTGGGATGGCTGACAGTTTCAGAGATTCAGTCCAATATCATCACGGTAGGTCAGGGCAGCATGCAGGCAGACATCGTGCTGGAGAACTTGCTGAGAGTTCTACATCATGATCTGCAGCCAGCAAGAAGTGTACTGTCCCACTCTCAGAGACGCAAAGGCCACCTCCATAGTGACATACTTCCTCTAACAAAGCCATATTTACTGCAGCAAAGTGACACCTCCTAATATTGCCACTCCTCACTCGCTATGAGCTTATGGGGGCCAATTACATTGAAACTATTACACCTATAGATCCATCTCACCCTATCTCAAACAATACTATATTAACCTGGGGTTCTTCATTTGTCTTTTTATATTGAAAATAATTTAATAAATATCTTATGATTGGGTGGTGGTGGCACACCCCTTTAATCCCAGCACTTGAGAGACAGAGGCAGTTAGATCTCTGTGAGGTTAGTCTAGTCTACAAAACTAGTTCCAGGACAGGCAAGGCTACACAGAGAAGCCATTTCTTGGAGGAAAAAAAAAATCTTATGGTGAACAACTTTTGATTTGTCAAGAGAATTTAAATACATACAAAGTTATTTTATTCTGTGATGTTGCCAAATCCTGCATTAAATCTTCCTCCTCTTTGCCTCAGTCTCTCCTTGTGGTAATTCCACTGATGTGATTCTATGCTAGCAGGATCTGTCAATTTCTGAAGCCCCACCCCCTAGTCTAGACAGTAATTTCAGCAGTTTCATTATACCTGTATGGGAAAGGTCATTCGTCTTTATTCTTTATTAGTTGTAACATCTGTATATGTCCAGATGATAACAAAGCAGTTTTCAATCATCTAATTAAAAGCAAGCTTTTAAATCATTCCCACTGCCCTGATTCCCCAGCTAACACACCCCAGGAGTAGGCAACTGGATCCTCAAATCCCAGCTGATTAACTCACAGAAACCATATGGTCCCGAAACTTTCATAACTTGAGAGTCTTCTGTGAGAAAAATAAATTCCCAGACAAACAGGTTCAAGGTATTCTAAAAATAAAGCATGAAGGTTTCACTCATGTAATGTTTGTTGTTGGTGTCTGTTATGATGTCAAGATTGAATCAAGGGCTTCACCCCAGCTAGGGAAGCACAGTATTGCTGAACTCTCTTCCTCAGCCCTGTTTGTTTTAAAGACGGGAGGTAAAATTAGGAAATAGGATGCAGAGAGCTACTGGTGGCTGGATTCCCAGCAGCGTTGACTGATTAGTTCAGAACTTAATAAAATCCTTATATAGCAACCCTTACGAGAGACAGAAAGAAATGGCCTTGTAGTGGCTGCTTACAATCCCATTCCAGACTCGGTTTAAAATATCTCAGTTAGAGATATGAGAAATGAAAGAGATTGATCTAAACTTCATAGACAGTAATTTTTGTTTTCAAGTTCTTCGTGATTCAGACTGTGCAAATGGCAATGCTTTTATGATACAAAAACTTATTTTTTTAAGTGGAATGTCAGAGGGTATTGGGGTATTTCAGATACACTGGTATCTATGAAAAAGTGTTATAATGAAATCCACTATTTTGTGTGCTAGCTTAATTATTAATAAAATAAGACCAACAAAAAATCAAACCTTGTGTGACTACCATTCAGAGAGAGGGGGAGACTTATCTGTTGACTATAGTAATATTCTATTTATGTTTTAATAAATAAAGCTTGCCTAAAGATCAGAATGGCAAAGCTAAGCCACTAGAGGTTAGGCAGTTGTGACACACACCTTTAATCCCAGTATTAGGGAGGCTGAGGCAGGTGGATCTCTGTAAATTCAAAGTCACCCTGGGCTACACAAGATCGATGCGGAAATAAACCCAGGTGGTGATGGCTCACACCTTTTATCCCAGTCCTAGGGAGTCGTACTCCTTTAATCCCAGCACAAGAGGGAATATGCAATGGAAGGAGGGAGAAGCTTCGGCTGGCCCACTCATGGTGAAGGTAAGACTTCTCTAGTGGTCTCACTCTATCTCAAACAATACTAGTGGTGTGGCTGCTTTGCTTTTCTGGTCTTCAGGTTGAACCCCAATTTCTGTCTCTGGGTTTTTATTACTGTTGCTATAGTTGCTATTAGACCATATCTTAGATATACAGTGAGAGAAAAACAAAGATATCAAGGCTTAGGATTATGTCTATTTTGAACTGTTCTGCACAAAAAGTAACAAGTATGCATGAGAGGTGAAAATAACCTAAGAAAATCCACACACAAATAAACAAGAGGGGTAAAAATTGGTAAAATTCATAGATTATTTGGCCACCAAATAGAAAAAAAAACGAAACAAAGAACAGAAACAGAAAATGTGTGCAGGACCAAGTGATCAGATCTGAAACAGGAGCAGGAAGGGAGAGGTAGAGGAGGGAGGGGGCAGATGGGAGGGAGGGCAAATTACTGTCTATAGTGTCTCTCTAAGTGCACACTTTATTGACTCAAGGACTTCCGACTAGACCCCACCTTTTATAGGTATACAACACTTCCCAGCCCCAGCACTCTGGAGTCCAAGGGTTTGTATGACAACTTTGGGGAGTGTTCAGCATTCAAAACACAGCATCAAATTACAGGGCTTAATGAAATCCAATTAGAACTTCTTTGTGGTTTATTTGTAAATAGAAAGGTGGACATTCTTTCCTCGTCTTCGAGGCACACAGTTGAAGAGAGGAATCAAAGAGATGCCTAACAAAGGTACTTTAGGAAGAAGAGCTAGAGATGTGACTCATACCCCCTTGGGTCAAATACTCAGCATGTATCTTCAAAACTGGGGTTCCTAGAACTGGAATAATTGAAATCCACTAGCTCTCGGGGGTGGATATTAAGTTATCATGAATCTAACTGGACATTGTCCGAAGGCCCTTGAGTTTCTCTACACCTACTTTGTTTCAACTTCTCCCACCAAACCTTACTTCATCCCTTCTCTTAAACCATCCACCCAATGAGTTTATAAGAGCTCTTATCTATATTCATATCCCTGTTAAGACACATGTGCTTTTTACACTATCATAGTGTTAATACAGAATCACTCTCTCTGGGCATTTGTCTTCTCTTGTATAAATCCTTCTACATTTGCTTGATTTTTGGTTGTTACTCTGCTTCTCTAAAATTGCCACCTATTATATTAACACATTTACTTCTGTGGCTCACTTGTTTTACTTATTTATTAGTTTTTGGATAGCCTGTGTCTTCCGTGCTATTTCTGCTATGTCTGCAGGTTTTCCCCATGCTATTTGGTATTTGCTCTTTGACTGTGCTTCTTATGCCTTGCTTTCCTGTTTAGATTTTTCTTCCAATGGCTCTCATTCTCAGTGTAAATGGACACGACGTTACCACTTAGACTGTCTTGCTCAAAGAAAGGTACACTCTGCTTTCTAGGCATTGTCTTTACCCTCCAAAATATTAATTTCCTTATCCACTTTAAAGCATACTAGTATTCAATGGGCAGACAGAAAGGCCACTTTGGAAGGTCTTTAAGCTTTTCCTAGTCAAGCAACTATTTTAAAAATGCACACTAATTGAGAATCCTTTAGGAAAAGACAACTGGCTAACAAAGGAGACTTTCCAGTGGAGCTACCAAGCTCTCTGTAAATTTATGAGAAAATTCTAACTTGTTGGAGACATGTATATATAATACCAATTTGTTAAGCTAGCCCAGAATTGTGTGAAAATGAGCTATCCACTGGTCTTTGTCTTCCATTCCCAACCCACATAATTTATAACCTGTCTTCTACCTGAGATCTTCATCAATCCCTGTAACTAGCATTGCTACATAAAATTAAGAGCAAGCTTTCTATTTTTAAGAGAAAAGTGCCCTCACCTCATTGGCGGTGGCCAGTCGTGAGCATGGTGTAAAGTGATATTTCACAGCACAAAGTCTCCCATCTGTTATATAAGTGCAATTGTGTTGTACCGCTGATAAATATTCAATTATACAAACAAGTTGACACACTGAAAAAGCAGTGATGTGTTCAGCTGAGATTTTTTTTTCCTGCCTCACTTTTCCAAACTTATTTTTGAAGCTCTATCATTAACCCACTAGTTATATTTTAGCCACGTCAGTTGGTATGCGCATAGTGGCTGATTTGAACTGTGATTTCTCTTAGGAACACATCCAATTACTTCTCACACAAAGGGTTCATAAAAGCATAAACACACCAAAGCAAAGTCTTGAATTGTGAAAATTTACATACTTTGGTGCTTTTCAAGTTATTTTTGGAATATTGTCTTAAACTTTAAGAGAACTTTAGATAATACCACCTTGGATAGCTCCTCCTAGAGAGACATATTGAATTACTATGAAAGTGAACCAGCATCTAAATCAGGTTATATTTCGGGGATACAGCAAAGATTTAGTATGAACCAGTCAGAGGTTATGTCGGGAAACTGTGAGGAATGAATTTCAATTTATTGGTAACTGAGAAAATAGGATTCAGGTCACAGCAATATACTATAGTTTAGTTCAGAGGTTGGCACTCTATTTAGTTCTGAGTGACTACATCTAAGTGATATAGAAAAACAAGACAAAGAAAGGAACAGCAAGAGAAGGTTCAGCGAGAGAGAGAAATCCTTTGAAAGGGGGGAACGGGTGAACGGAGGAAGGAGTGGCATTAGAGTCAACCTAGAAGACTATGAGCCGACTCCAGGTTTTAGTACATCTGCATTGGCTCTTCTCCTGCTTACTTTCGTGTTCACAGCAAAGACAACAATTAAGAGAAAGAAGTCTTGTCCTATTTCTAGTGTCTCTATCTAGGCAGGGGAGGGAAATAATGGAACCACAGATGGAATACTGACAAGAGACATGAGCAAGATACAATAGTGTAATATTACTTCCTAAGTCAACATCCAGCAGTATCATAAAATCCTTTTGCTAAGGGTGTCTGTCATGTACAATGACCATGATAAATGTGCCCCTTTACCCCAGGCAAATGATAACTTCAGAAAAAACTTGGTTTAGCACAATGGAACCAATATTCAAAGAATATAACAATGGTAATATGGATGTTTCAGTTTTTATAAAGTCCATCACAGTGAGAAGAGATAATGACAGCAACCTAAAGACACATTTAAAAGCAATTAGGACTGAGTCGGGATACAACAGACATGTGGTACTCCTGCCCATATTTGCCATAATTCTGCTTTATTTTCTCCTCTGATAACCTGTCCCATTCATAATATAAACTCAGCCCTTTGTGCTCTCTCCCCGCACAATGTAGAAATCCTTTATTTCCCTAGATAAAATTGATGATCATTAACCAGCCTAGAGGAATTTTTATTACAAAAATATCAAAGCATTAATAAAATATAAAATACTATTTTTTTGATCATGACAACATAGAACAGCATGGAATTCTTTCCCACTTAGTCCAAATGAAGTCATGGAATCTACCTCAAAATTTTCCCCAGATAGCCACAAAAAAATGAGCAAAGTGGACAAGGAACTGGGGCATTTTTGTTTGGTTGGCTTTTAAGACAGGGTTTCTCCATGTTTAGTCTGGACTGTCCTAGAACTTGTTATGTAGACCAGGCTGGCCTCAAAGTCACAGAGATCTGCCTGCCTCTGCCTCCTGAGTGCTGGGATTAAACGTGTGCGCTACCATGCCCAGACTTAAAGTTTTATTTAAAATTCAGGATCAATTCTATAAAACTCAAATGGTTACAATGCAAATATAAATGAACGTGGAAAAAAACCTGAAATATACGGAATGACCTAATGATTGGACTGGAAAGATGATAGTCCATGTAACTATGAGTTTAATTTATATCTACTATTATATTAAAGTATACTATTAAAGAAATTGATAGTTACCAAGGGAACTGTTGATAAGGGTAAGATAGCCTGAAATGGCCATTAACAAGAGCAGTAGAACTCCATTCAAAATCTTAGGTGTCGATTGGTGTGCAAAGATCAGTACACTGACTGAAACTATTTAAGTTTTTATTGTTATGGTTGTTTGCCGAATAGATGGCCATTATTTCCTGCACACTTGATGTATAATGTGTTTCCACTGTTCAAGAAACAAAGCAGAAATTACAGATCCAAATTGCCGTATCTTTTCCAAGTAGCTACCCTGATAGGAGACACATTTATTCCAACAGCAGAGCTGTTGTTTAACGTAGTTTGAGAAGTTCTCCTGAAATTGCTTTCAGAGCCTGAAGCTAATTTTTTTGACTATCTTCAATAGTGACAAATCTCCATCCTTTGACAGGGGATTTTATTTTTTTTTTTCTTGGAGTTTGCCAAAAGTCTAGGCGAATGAATAAAGCAGTTGGTTAAATTGGATTATACTGTTTGGGTTTCAGAAATGAGGCAAGGGACAGTCATCAGACTGCTTTTCTCTTGGAGCTCACAAGCCACTTCAGAAGGCAATTGCAAAAGAGATTTTTTTCCCTTTTATTGAAAAGTTTTTCGCACATAATAGATTCTGAATGTGGTTTTCCCTCACTCTACTCTTCCCAGTTCCTCTTGACCTCGCCTTACATTCAGATCCACCCCCTTTCTGTCTCTCAATAGAAAACCAAAGGCTTCTAAGAGATAAAAGCAAAATAAAATTATAATAAAGTAAAATATTATTAGATAAAATGAAAACTAATACATTGGAATTGCACAAAACAAACAGAAGGAAAAGAGACCAAGAGACAGCAAAAGAAACAGAGACCTACTCATTTGCAAACTCAGGAATGCCATACGAACACTAACTGGAAGCCATAATAAATACTCAAAGGACATGTAGGGTAAAAGAGAGAGAATTAAAAAAATATGTAAACAAAATAAACTAAAAACATAAAATTTTTTTTAACAATACAAATAGGCCTTCTATGACATTGTGAAACAAGGAACCTGCAAAGATGCTGTAGTGTTTGCTTTCGGTTGGCCATCTACTGTTGGACATGGGGCCTACCTAAAGGGTAGTTTGTTTCCTTGGTGTGACTCCCTTGGAGGAAAGCAGATTTTCGTTTGTGAATGGTTGTCAGTGGTAGATTGCTTCTGGGTTAGGGTTGGGCACATGTGTCTACTTCTCCTTTCAGCTCTAGAAACCCACTTCGTGAGGACCATGACAGGCCCTATGCGTGCTGCCTCAGCCTTTGTGAGTTCATACGAGCTTTGGTCATGTGGATTCAGAGGGCCTTGCTTTCCTGGTGTTCTCTTTCCTCTCCTGATCCTACACTCTTTCTGCCTCCTCTTTTATGGGGTTCCCTTAGCTCTGAGGAGAGGGATTTGATTGAGACATTTCTTTTGAGGCTAAGTGTTCCCAGGTCTCTCACTCTCTATATCATGTCTGGCTGTGGTTCTCTGTATTTGTTCCCACCTGCTGCAGGAGGAAACTTCTCTGCTGATTGATGGTTGAGAAAGGCACTGACCTATGAGTATAGCAGAATGTCATTAGGAGCCATTTTATAGCTGCATTTTTGGTTTAGGTAGTGTGTTTACTTGCTTGTTTGTTTTGGGAAGAGTAGTATTTGATTTTACCCTAGGTCCTTAGACTATCCAGCCTCAGGTTCTTGGTCACACAAGTCGTATCCAATATGTTTCATCTTGTGGAGTGGACCTTAAGTCAAATCAGACATTGTTTGGTTATTCCCACAAGCTTTGTGCCACCCCTGCACAAGCATGTCTTGCAGGCAGGACACCATTGTAGATCAAAAGAGATTTTAGCTGGGTTTGTGGTTTATATTTTTCCTTTGGTAGCGTGCAGTCTACCTTCCTAGCACATACAGGTAAAGGCTCTATGTAGGCACCAGCTCAACTTCTACATGTCCATTGAGTTGTATAGGTGTTGTTGTCAGCAATGGACCCTTGCAGTCAGTTTGTGGACAGCAACCTATAGTTTTTGGAACAACTTGGGTTGTTTGTGGGTTCCCACAGGATCCATTTGGTCAACAATTCATTTAAATGTAATCCAATCCTAGAAGTTTCATTTGGTGATGGGTTGTCCAGTTGGGTGTAGTAAGGAGGCCGTTTGTTCATTCTGGTCACCCCAGAACTGAAATAATCACACAGCAACCATATTATTTAAGTCAGTGCTTGGCCCATTACCTTTAGCTTCTTATTGGCTAACTCTTACATCTTAATTTAACCCATTTCTATTAATCTGTTTATCTCCATGTGACTGTAGCTTACCACCTAAGTTCTGTCTGTTGGGGCTACATGGCTTCTCTCTAACTTCTCCTCCTCTCTCCCAGCATTCTGTTTAGTTTTCCTGCCTAGCTCTGTTCCCCTATAGCTCTGCTATAGGCCCAAAGCAATTATTTATTAATCAATGATATTAACAACATACAGAAGGGATTTAAACAAAATGGGGAGGTGCTGGTAGGAATTTCTACCAACAGTAGCCTTTAAATTACCTACCCACTTGTGCACGGCCTCTTATACTATATATGCCAATGTAAAGCACATGTCTGGCCTCTTTTCCAGCTGTGGGATTCGGTTGCTGTTCACCATTTTGTCAGAGGATTGTGATCTGTGTGTCTACCCCTAAATAAATAACTCTCTATTATACTTAATTCTGAGTTAGTGTGGGATTTCTTTTAAGCATCCATCCTTCTTCAGTTGGGGTTCCATCTCCTCCAAAATTTGGCAATTTTATTTAGATTACCTTCATATACATATATATTTTAGGAAACTTCTACTGTATTCGATTTCCATACTACCCCTAAACAGGCTCTTAATTTTAACTGTCTCTCCCCATCATTCTTCCTTTGACTTCCTCTCCACTTTTATCCTCCCATCCCAGCCCCAGCTACCCCTACCTAATCTAATCTATTTCCTTTTCCTAAGGAAGTTTTCCTAGTCCCTTATTCTAGACCTAACCTCTGAAGTTCTGTGAGTTTTAGTTTGGCTATCATGATTTATGCACACATAATATCAACATCCCATATCCACAAACCATATTTGTCATTCTGGGTGTGGGCTACCTCCCTCAGAATGATTTTTTTTCTAGTTCCATCCATTTACCTGTGAATTTCATGATTTCAATTTTAAGTGGCTGAGTATTTTGGTTGCTATCAATGAAAAGAGCAACATGAAACATGGCTGAGCAAGTGTCTCTGTGGTGGGATGAAGCAACCTTTGGGTATATGCCCAAGAATGGTATAGTTGGATCTGGTTTATTTTCTGTTTTTTGAAGACAGGGTTTCTCTGTGTAATAGTTCTAGTTGTCCTGGATGTAGCTGTGTAGACCCGGGATGACCTTGAACTCACAGAGATATGCCTGCTTTTGCTTCCTGAGTACTGGGATTAAAGACGTGTGCCACCATCTCCTGGCTAGTTGGGTCTTAAGGTAGATCAATTTCCATATTTCTGAGGAACTGCCACACTGATTTATATAGTGACTGTACAAGTTTGCAGTCCCAAGAGTAGGGGATGAGTGTTCACCTTATTCTACTTCCTCACCAGCATGAGCTGTCAATTGTGTTTGTTTGTTTGTTTTACTTTCAGGAAAGTAGCTGGATACAAAATTATCAACAGCCCTTTTGTAAGAAAATGACAGACTAAGAAAGTAATCAAGGAAACAACACCTTTCTCAATAGCCTCAAATAATATAAATTATTTTGGAGTAACTATAACAAAGCAAGTAAATGGATAACCTTGTCTTTCTTGTTCCTGATTTTAATGGAATTTCTTTGAGTTTCTTTCTTTCCATGTAAGTTGATGTTAGCTATGGGTTTGCTGTATATTGCCTTTATTTATGTCGAAGCATGTTCCCTATATTGTTAATATCTCCAGGACTTTTATCATGAAAGGGTGTCAAGGTCTTTTTCTATATCTAATAACACTATCTTAGTTTTTATTTTTTTCTTTCAGTTTGTTTATATGGTGGATTTAACAATTTACTTAAGGTGAACCATCCCCAAATCCCTGGAATGAAGCATACCTACTTGATCATGGTAAATGATCTTATTGATGTGTTCTTGGATTCTGTTTTCAAGGATTTTATTGAGAAGTTTTGTTTCTATGTTCATAAGGAAAATTTGTTTGTAATTCTGTTTTTTTTTTTTGGTTGGGTATTTATTTGGTTTGGGTATCAGGATAAGTATGGTTTCATAAAAAGAATTGGACAATGATTCTTCAATTTCTATTTTGTGAAATAATTTGAAGAATATCGGCATTAACTCTTCTTTGAAATTCTGATCGAATTCTACACTAAAACCATCTGTTCCTGGGCTTCTTTTTGGTTGAGAGATTTTTAAGGACTGCTTCTATTTCACTGGGGATTATAGGTTTATTTAAATTGCTTATCTGATCTTGATTTAACTTTAGTAAGTGATATGTATTGAAAAAGATCATCAATTTCTTTAAGATTTTCTAATTTGGTGGTGTGCATATTTTTAAAGTTTGTCCTTATAATTCTCTGGATTTCCTTGGTGTCTTACATTATGTATCTCTCTTCATTTGTAGCTTTGTTAATTTGGATTTTCTCCCTCTTTTTAGTTTATTTGGATAATGATTTAATCTTACTGATTTTCTCAAAGAACTAACTCTTTGTTTCAATGACTTTTTGTATGTTCATTTATTTATATTCTATTGATTTCAGCCCTATGTTGATTATTTCTTGATATCTGCTCTTTTTTGGGTGTAATTTCTTCCTTGTATTCTACAGCTATTAGATGTGCTGTTAAGTTCCTAGTATGAGATCTAACCAATTTGTTTATGTAGGCACATAGTTGCTTGGTTAGAGCCAAGCCAGATTCTTTATTCATTAACCAATAAAGCGATACATATACAGGAGGACCTCCCATACCAGGATTCCCTCTTCCATCTCTTGCATTCTGTTGGTGATGCTTGCCTCTGAGTTTCCTGTTGGAGCTCCTAAAATTTTCACTTCCAGATCTCCCTTAGTTTGAGTTTTCTGTTTTGATTGCTTTCCCACTTTCAGATCTTGGACTGTTTTATTTATTTCCTTCTTCTGCTTGTATTTGATAGATTTCTTTAAGAGATTTATTTATTTCCTCCTTAAGGACCTGTTTCGTGTTCATAGAGGCTATTATAAGGTCTTTTTCTTGTGCTTCAGCTATATTGAATATTCAGGGCCAACATGGTATGGTCTCTGAACTCTAGTAGAGATGTATAATCTGACTGTGGCTGCTATTGTGTTTTTATTCTGGAGCCTAGGAATCTGGTAGGAAATTCTTCCAGGTATCCTATAGATGTGGTCACTAGGGGTTCTGAGTAAGATGTGTTTCTAAGGATTGGGAGCTGACACATTTCTAAGGATGCGCTAGGAGGCAGGGGCTGAGAGACTCCACAGAAAGGAGGAAAGTAGGGTTTTGCACCAAAATCTGTTTAGTCTCTTGGGTAAAAGAAAGTGAGGGAGTAGAGAGAGGGGGCGGTCATAACCAGTAGTCTGCTGCAAAGCTTGGGATGAGACTAGGGACTGGATATGGAGGAGAGGAGAGAGAGTGAAGACATAAAGCTAGCCTTCCTGGTTCTCTGTCCTACTTGTTTCTCTGGCAGGCTTGGCTGACTGGTTCCCGAAGAACTCCTGCTGAAGGTTGGAGGAGAAGATCTGAGTGGTCCCCTGGAGACAGGGGCAGAGAATACGGGAGAGGCCACAGCAGAGGGTCTGCTACAGAGCCGGGGTGAGACTGGGGCATTGGATTTGGAGGACAGGAGGAAGAGGTGAAGATCATCTGTTAGGCTTCCAGCTTCCCTAGCTGAAGTGGCAAAAATGAACTTTTAAAAGTAAGTTTTCAACTGGCGATTACATAAATAAGTGGCTTTCATTAGCTGGTACCCAATTCTTCTATTTAGGGACCTTTGAAGGATTTCCCACTGTTTGAAAGGATAATGAAACATCTCAGTATTGAAAAGTCTTTATTTTATTATTTCCTTCTTTGTTTTAAATTTTTTAATTTTAAAGATACCCTTAATCATATTAATATAACATGAACATGCACAATGTACTTAGCCATCATTATGATTCAATTTCCTCTGCTACAAAATGAGAGGAGCTCTTGGACAGATGGCCTCCAGTTGTACAGTGGTATCTTTTATACTAGTGTCTTAGTTACTTTTATGTTTTGCAATAAAACGCTATGACAAAACCAAGTTTAGGAGAATGGCTTATTTGACTCAGTTCAAGGGTAAAGTCCATAATGGTGGGGAAATCACAGCATTAGGAAGCTAAAGTAGTTTATCAATGTATACCCTGAGTCAAAAATCAGAGTGTTATGACTACTTGTGCTAAACTCAAATTCTCCTTCTCAGTGGGTGGTTTCACCCATCTCAATTAATTTAATCAAGGTAATCCCCTATAGCGCGATAAACTACATGGGAACACTCTGAGTGATAGCATAGGCCACCCATACTCATAGGTGGTTCAACTATGGAAGCACACTCTTGGATGATCCTTCTGGACTCCATTCTGTAGCCTTTTCAGTTGATCACTGCTAAGATTAAAAGAAAAAAATAGGAGAGCAGCATCAGCTCAAAGCCAAGCATCTTCTCACTTGGTATCCAAATATAGATGAACAGTCTTGATCCTATGACTATAGTGTCTTAGGAACAATTGCAGGAATACTTTTCTTCTATGTCTGTGTGCTTGTTTATCCCCCAAAAGGCTGTCTGCCTCACCCCCATACACTCCCAAAACAGTTGCAAAGTAGACATAAGGTATCATAAATATTCATATTTCAAAAGGGAAAAATCTGGGTCAAGATGGATGTTCCCATTCTTGTTGGTAACATTATTTTAATTTGAGCTTTTATGTGGTTGGCTGGTTGCTCACGGTTTGTTTTAATTTTTATTGAAGTTATTGTATACTTAAGCATACACATGCCATGACACATGTATGGAGGTCAGAGAACAACATTTGGGAGTTGGTTCTCTCCTTGAATGATGTTGGTGTCAGAAAATGAACTCAAGTTATCAGACTTGATCAAAAGCAGCTTTGCCCACTGAGCCATCTCACTGACTTCTCCTTTGTTTGTTAAGGCTCATGTAGTCCAAGCTGGCCTCAAACTCATTACATAGCCAAAGATTATCTTGAAATTACTAATCCTCTTGCCCTTAGGATTGAAATCTGGGAAAAACAGGCAAACGCAACAATACCTGTGGTAATATTTTTGTACTGACACAGTTTCTCAAAATTCTGTGGATTTTCTGCAAATCTCTTTGGTGTTTCCACACCTTGTCTAACATGGTCACACCTTGACTAATGAGGCTCTTTGTGAAAATCTTTACTCTTTTCAGGTTTTCCATTGAGAGCCTGAAAAGTCATATGCTTATTAAGATTCCTGGAAGTCTCTTATGTGTTCTGAGAATTTAAGGAGCATGTCCTCAACCTCTTTAAAGTTTTTTGACAGAGAGTGAGATGGCTCAGCTGGTGAAGACGCCTGACAACCCAAGCTTGATGCCCAGGTTGCATGGATGACAGAGGAGGCAGTCAACCCCTTTAGGCTTTCCTCTGTCTCTTTCTGGGTCCTCGAGAGCAGGGCTTCTTAAGAGTTCTCTACTGACAGTATACAAAAATAGAATTATTTCAAATAAAACATTTACTGATGATAAAACATAAAGAAATCTATTTTAAGTTAATTTTTTGATATACATATAGTTTTGCCCTTTATTAAAGACAAAAAAATTTTATAAGGCTGATGTGTTTGTTTATTTTTACATAAATAATTAATTTTGGCTGACTATTTCATACTTTGAGACATAGAGCATCTTTGTCTTTTGTTTGTTTGTTTGGTTGGTTGGTTTTGGTTTTTCGAGACAGGGTTTCTCTGTGGTTTTGGAACCTATCCTGGAACTAGCTCTTGTAGACCAGGCTGGTCTCCAACTCACAGAGATCCGCCTGCCTCTGCCTCCCAAGTGCTGGAATTAAAGGCATGCAGATGGAGGAAGGTAATTGGTTAATTATAATAAACCAACTGCTTGGCCTCATAGCTTAGAACATAGGTGGGTGGAATAAACAGAATAGGATGCTGGGCGGAAGAGGAAGTGAGGTCAGACTCTGCTCTGCTCCCAGACAGACCAGACAACTCTGCTCTCTGGAGCAGAGGCACCAGGATGGACGGAGGCTAGACTCTTCCCGGTAAGCACACCTTGGGGTGCTTACACACATCATTAGAAATGGGCTAGTCCAGGTGCGAGAATTAGCCTGTAAGGGCTAGAGTTCATGGGCCAAGCAGTTCTTAAATGAATACAGTTTGTGTGTTGTTATTTCGGGCATGAGCTAGCCAAGCGGCCGGGGTGTTGGGGACGCAGCCCTGTCGCTCCTTATTTCAACACTACCGCCCAGCTCTTTGTCTTTTTTTAATTGACTGATATTTTGATTTTATAATAGTCAACACTGAGAATGCCACTTCTCCTAAATATGTGATACAATATGGCAGAAGTATGTTTAGGAAGATCTCAGAAATTGTTGAAAATTCTGTTCTAATCCCATTTAAAAATCCATTTGATACTTCTTTAAAAAGTATTTTATGCACATGAGTGTTTTGTCTACATGTATGTATATTGCATATATGCCTAGTGTCCTCAGAGGCCATAAGTTGAGTACTGGATGCCCTGGAACTAGAGTTCCAGATGGCTGTAAACCTCCAAGAGGATGCTGGGAATGGAATCTGAGTCCCTGCAGAGCAACAACTGCTCTTAATTGCTGAATCATCTCTCTAACCCTGAAGATTTTTTTTTATTTATTATATATACAGTATTCTGTCTGTATGTGTGTGTGAAGACCAGAAGAGGGCACCAGACCACATTACAGATGGTTGTGAGCCACCATGTGGTTGCTGGGAATTGAACTCAGGACCTTTGGAAGAGCAGGCAATGCTCTTAACCTCTGAGCCATCTCTCCAGCCCCACCCTGAAGATTTTGTGTGTGTGTGTGTGTGTGTGTGAAATGGAAGACAGCAACCCAAACAGGAATTTTTAAAAATCAATCATTCTAAAACAATATAATATGAAGACACATTAACTTTATGCATGCCAAGGAATGGTAGTAGAAAAAAAAATCAAACAATAAATTTTTTCAAAACAATCTGAGCTCTAGAACATGTTTGCTTTTTTAAAAATATATATGAGCAAGTTATTAAAACCAGTAGTCTTACAAATACTAAGCATGTGGTTTACCATTCAGCTACACCCCAACATGTCTTACCTATTCTTCTAGTGCACTGACCTCATTACTTTTGGATGATCTGGTTGAAACAATACAATGCCAGAAATGCAGGGTACTAATGTGTAGTTCCAATGTATTCACCTTTCCATGTCTGTCCAGAAAATGTGCTAGGATATATAAAGGTTAAGCTAGTAGCTGTGGATATAATAGATGCTAAGGGTGTTTGCATGGTGATGTGGGATTCCCCTCTGTATGCTGTGATTTCTGCTTTGGACCTATAGCAGGGCAGAGCTTAGCTAAGTGGGGAAAACTAAACTGAATGCTGGGAGAAAGAAGGCCAGAGTCAGGGAGAAGCCATGGAGCTGCCTCCAGAGATAGACATACCAAAACTTTGCCAGTAAGCCACTGCCACATGGCAATACACAGATTAGTGGAGATGGGTTAAATTAGCAAATAAGAAGCTAGAACAAATGGGCCAAGCAATGATTTAAATAATATGGTTTCTGTGTGATTATTTCAGGAGTCTGGTGGCTGGGAAACAAACAAGAGATCTCCTTACAACAGCATGGCATACAGGAGAATCTGTATTTGCTCCTCAGTATCTGCCCCCAATAAAAACAAATTGTCGACCTAGATATGAAACAAAGTCATGGAGGTTAATCTCATGAATAAAAAACTGTTTCTGATATGTAATGACTCATTCTCTTTCCTGCCATCCAACTCCCAAATATTAACATGGAGACCTATTTTTAATTAATTATGAAAGCTCAGCCTTAGCTTAGGCTTGTTCTAGCCCTTTTTTAAATTAATCAACTTATTTATTCTAAGTGTCTTTCACATCATGTATTTTGAGCCCATTCATTCCCTTCTCTTCATATCTACCCTCTGTCACTGTACTCCTTCCCCAAATAAAACAAAATTCAAGAGAAAAAAACTGAAGAAAATAAAATGAGAAAAATAAAGAAAAATTAGGAAGAAATTTAAAAAAAGAAGGAATTAAAAGTCTCATCATGGAAGCTTCAGTGCAATGGAACAAGTCAAGTCATATACCTCTTTGTTCATATATCTTGACTTGCAAGTGTTCATTGAAAAAAGTCATTGATATAGTTAAAGGTCCCTGTTCTTCACTACATGTTAAATGCTGGGATCCCACTAGGACACTTCGTGGACATTCCACTGGTGCCCTGTGATGTGCAGATCCTGAAGCTTTGGTCACATGCTCCAGGAGATCATAGATGGGGTAGATGTTGGGGCCCCTCAAGTCACAACCCTATGTCTGGGCATGGACACGGTAGGGTTGACCTGCCAGATGGGAAATGGGGACAGCTCTCCCATGGTCATGATTTTGGGGCTGACTCGCCTATACCTGCACTCACTACTCACTGTGTTAGCTCCATTGTGCTGCCCTAACAAGGCGCAGAGCCTGCTCTCCCAAGTGTTGCAGCTGGTGGGGGTCAGGGATGGGTTGGCAGGGCAGCACAAGAAAGCCAACCCTGTTAGCACAGGTGTGGGGGAGCCAGTTCTGAAGATGTGGACAAGGGGGAGCTGTCTCCATTACCCATCTGTCCTTTGGTGGCATGGACAGGAAAGGAAGACCTACTTTTCCCTTACCCCCATGCCCATCAATTCCTGGGACAGGTGGAAGAACTGGCCTTATGGTCATAAGAGAGGCAGAGCTGTCTCTGACCCCCACCAATTTCAAAACTTGGGAGAACAGGTCCTGCACCTCTCCAGGGCAGCACAACAGAGCCTGTTAGCGAGGTATGGATGAGCCAGACCCCAAATCATGAGCATGAAACAGCTGTCCCCATTACAGAAATAACTTGTGGTGGCATGGGCAGAGATGAGTTGCTCCCCTGCCTATCAACACCTGAGGCAGGTGGGAGAAGCATTCCCACTCTTATGACCACAGGGCCCTCTCTTCCAGCTGCCTCCAGAGTTGATGGGGGAGCACTTCTCTCCTGCCTATGTAGACACAAGACAGATAGGTAATGGGGACAACTCTCCCATGGTCACAGTTTTGGGGTTGGCTCTCTCACACCTGCACCAACAGTGTTAGTTCAGTTGTGCTGCCCAAGTGAGATGCAGGACATGCTCTCCTGAGTGTTGCAGCTAGCAGAGGTCAGGGATGTCTCTCCAACACTTGACAACAGGTCAATTTCCCCACCTGCCTGAAGCATTGATGGGTGGATGGGAGGAAGGGCTTCCTTCCCCCACCGTGCTGCCTTAGGAAAGAGGAGAAATGTGGCAGCTCTCCCATACTCATCTCTTGGGGACTGGCTTACCCACACCTGCACTAACAGGATTGGCTCAATTGGTCTCACTAGCTCTTATAACTTAAATTAATCTGCTTTTATTAATCTACATTATATCATATGACTTTTTAACCTTCTTTCATGCTGTATGTCCAACTCCATCCATGTTTCCTTGGTGCCTCCTCTGCCTCTCAATTATCTCTTCCTATTTCTTTTCTCTGCACAGAAGTACTGCATGTACCTCCTGTCTAACTATTGCCCGTTCTGCTCTTTATTAAATCAATCACAGAAATATATCTTTACAGAGTGTACAAATATTCCACAGCACTGACCCTCTTTTCTGATAGGGATTTGTTCTCTTTTATTGTAACAATATTTCACTATGTAATCCTAGCTGTCCTGGAGCTTGCTATGTAGACCATGGTAGCCTCAAACTCACAGAAATCCACCTGCCTCCTGAGTGCTGAGATTAAAGGCATGCACGACCACACCCAGCTTCTAATAGAGATTTTTAAAGGGATATATTTTCTAGGATAGATTTTATCTCATATACCTAGAGTATATTAGTATACTCTAATAAAGATTTGAAATAAAAACTATCATTCTATTTTGTTTTACATGTATGGGTGTTTTGTCTCATGTAAGGCAGCACCATGTGTATTCCTGGTGACCTTGAAGGCCAGAAAAGAGTATCTGACTCCCTAGAACTGGCGGTACATTCATGAACAGCCATGTGGGTTCTGGAGATTGAACCCAGATTCTTTGAAAGAGTAACTAGTGCTCTTAACTTCTGAGCCATCTCTCCTGCCCCAACAGGAATTTTGCGACTACTTGGACTACATGGTTGAGTTTATGCTGCTCTACTTTAATATACCCAGATGTGTTGTCTGGGAGTCAAAATGGTGAATTTAGTGGAGATATGATGGGGCCATAAACTCTCACCTTTTGATTTTCTGCAGTTCTTTCCAGGTCACAGAAGACATAAAACCAGGAAGACATCAAAGATTTGGCTAGTACTCTGCACTAGATCCATGACATTTATATGACAATTCACTTAACAATACCATAGGAAACATTATTTTCAAGCATAAAGGGAACATTCACCAAGCTGGACCATAAATGGATTCATTAAACAATTCTTATTGTTTAAATTAAGGATTGTCTAAATTAAGGATTACAATTGAATAGACCTTATTCACTGAATATAATAAAATCAAATTAGAAATCAAGAGCAAAACCCATATTTTGAAATTAAATAACACCCTTCCAAATATCCTATGAGTCTTAGAAGAAGCAAGGAGAGCTCAAAAGTACTTTAAACACAACAAAAATGAACTCTACCTGTAACTAGAGTTGATGCTTGCTTATATTCTGTACATGTCTGAATTACCTGGGTCTATCTAGAACATATGCCAGGGAAGGTAGAAGTTAAGCTACTGGCTGAAGTCTCAGAGCTAGAGGGAGTGAGACCATTAGCCCAGTGTTTCTAGGTGCCTGGCATCTCCAGAAAAACAAGTCAGAGCGAGGAAAGGTTAGGACTGCTTTATTACAGGTCGTGAGTATACATTTGAAAGGAAGCTCTGACCTCTCAAGAGAGAGTTGCAACACTGGGCTTTTGGATAGCACATGTGGACACACGCACACATACGTAAAATAAATCAAAGAAAAAAATGTCTTTTAAAAAAATGAAAAGCTTAAAATGACCAATTAAGTTTAATTTTTTCAATTAAATAAGTTAAATAAGTATAATAATTTATATTAGATTTTATATGTATTCCTTAACTCTGAGCTCAATTCTTCCTGTCACGTATTCAGAACTGAATATGTACAACATGGTGTTTTAGAAACAGGAATAATTTGGACTATAAAAAGTCTCTTTCTCTGTCCCTGTCTCCTTTCCTGTCTTCCTCCCTCCCTGCTTTGGTTTTTCAAGACAAGGTTTCTCTGTTGTAACAGCCCTGGCTGTCCTGGAACTCACTCTGTAGACCAGGCTGGCCTCAGACTCACAGAGATCCACCTGCCTCTGCCTCTTGAGTGCTGGGGTTAAAGGTGTGCACCACCACTGCCCGAGTTCCTGTCTTTCATTGACAAATTTCACACAGCTACTGTGAGGTAGAAAACAGCCATCCACTTTCCCGCGTTAAGATATGTCTTCACTGTTACCTGTAACATGGACATGTTGGATGTTTAAGTTACAAACATTTAGTTTATCTGGGCTTGTTGGTGCCACCTGTCATTCTAACCTTTGGGAGGCTGAGAAAAGTGACTCTTCACAGTGACTTCTGCAGGCTGCCCAGCCTCAAGTATGCAGGGAGACACTGTCTCTGGATGAAGAAATAAAGCAAGGGAGCTGCTGTTGGGCTTGAGATTTGAAGGAAGCACTAAAAGGCATGACAATGTTTGTTTCTTTTAATTAAGAAATACCTAATTTGATTTTTTTAGTAGACAACTTAGACTTGGCTTTCATCGGAACATTTAGCAACCAAATTTTAATAATCTGTTTTACAAGTACACCTAAATGTAGCACTCCAGGATTTAATAATCATATCGATAATTTTGCTTCTGAAAATTCCTATTCATAAATCAAATTTAAACCTGAAGGAAACAGAAAATGCTTCTTATTTTGTGACAGTTTTTAAATAGGAAGCTGAAGTGTGGTTAGCTTCCTAGAGTGATCATCCTACACACACACACACACACACACACACACACACACAGCTTCCTGTCACCTCCGCCCCACCCCCCAGCAGAGTGGTCACCTGTGGATTGCGTTTTGGGTGGGTTACACAGTCTAGGGGTTAGTAACCCACCCTGCAATCAAGTTACTCCAGGGTCTCGGAGGGGCGCTACCTGGAAGGGAATGAGCTAAGACAGAAGAAGGAGGCCAAGCAGTTTTGTCAAAGCCTCCGTTTATTAGGGACAGGTTACAGTTTATATATGGTAAGGAATATGGGGCAGGGCACTGGATCTCGCCGCGTGGTTCCGGTCACGTAGCTAGGTTACTTTCAGACGGTTAGGCCAGAAGTCACAAGTTGCCACACCTGGTTCCCTGGATAGCTGGAATGTGAGGCAGGTTCCGCTAATTGATAAGTTAATTGGGTGTGGGGTTCTCTACAGACCCCCTAGGGTGATGGTTCCTGTAATGATTGGGGGGAAATGGCTCCTGACAGTCACCCCAATCTCAGCTTCCTGCAGAGGGCTCATTCCTCCCATAGCATCGTGCATTGGAATGACCACACACACACACATCTTTCTGCAGAGGGATCACCCCCCCCCAGCTTCCTGCAGAGGGATTATCCCCCCAACAGCGTCCTGCAGAGGAATCATCCCCCCCCAACAGCATCCTGCAGAGGGACCATCCCCCCCCAGCTTCCTGCAGAGGGATCACCCCCCTCCCACAGCATCCTGCAGAAGGATCACCCCCCACAGCTTCCTCACAGTGCCTACATTCACTTGTACCGTCCAAGTCTGTTTCTTTGTGGCAGCTGTCATCCTGATACACCAAATCCATACAAATTAATATCTTGCCCAAAAATTGACTGTATAGTTGTTCTAATAAATCATAGCCATGAGTATAGACTCTAGAAAAAGTCAACAGAAATACAGAACTAATACAAAAGTAGAACTTTGAGCAAAGATCAGAACACAAGTAAATTTTTGCATATTTTGAAATTCTGTCTTAATCAGTGGGTAGCTCCTGGCAATACATTAGTCAAAGGAGGCTCACTGGAGAAAAGTGAAAACCCGGGGAGTTACTCAGCATTACCAAGAAGCAGGGATTTGACGAATCATTGTTTTCCAAGATGCTGACTACTTTTCATCCTACTACTCCTGTTTCTTCTCCTTAACGAGGTGTTAGCTGTACATCGCTATTAAAATATACTGTAGATACTTTTTTTTTAAAAAGTTAGGTGTATAGCAAAATCTGAGAAGTTATGCTTCTATGCTGGAAAATGGTTTCCTTTTACATTTCCAGGAAAAACAAACAAACAAAAACAAAAACCTGCTGTGCACCCGGAACGCCAACTCTTTATCCACATCCTTCCTCTGACTAGAGTCACTATGTCATGTACTCTATCCACGACTGCTTTCCTTTCTGCAGCTACTTCTTCCAACACTGCTGTTATTTTATCTCAATACAGATTAGGAAGCCGGCACCCTGGTTTGTTGTGAGTGCCTCTTTGCATTCCCATTTTGCTTACTCTGGGTGTTTGTTCATTTGTGATTTCTCATTCCTCTTGGAGTTGTCCATGACGTTAAACTTGCGCCAGATAAGCCTGAGTTGGACAGGTGTTATTGTGGATTTCCTTATACCCAAGAGATCAGTGTACCGGTTTAACAGTGGAAGGTACTTTGGAGGGTTGGAGCCAAGGAGCATCACGAAGTCACACCACGCAACAGGGCTCATGTGAGAGGTTTACTGGAGCAGGGCTGTGCAGAGGGGTCCTCTGAGCGAGAGCAGAAGGAAGAGAGAGAGTTCACTTCCTGAAAAGGGGCCCTGGACCTTGACCAGCAGGTCCACCCCAGCAACCTCCAATAGAGGGAGAACTGTGACAACAGGATTGGGCCTGGGATAAAGTGGGTCCCACTGTGGAGGGGGAGCTGGGGGGAGATTGTTGAAGGCTATTGGTGGAGTGAAGTTGGAGCTAGAGAGGGATAGGTAGAGTGGCCTGTTCCTGGAGAGGGCGAAGAGACCAAGAAGTTGTAAGAAGAGGAATTGAATGTTGAGGTCTTCTTAGCAAAGAGCAAGTATAGTAGGGGGTTCCTCTGGATCAGACTTCATAGCTCCTGGGAGCAGAGTGGGGTCTTTCTTTCTTTCTTTCTTTCTTTCTTTCTTTCTTTCTTTCTTTCTTTCTTTCTTTCTTTCTTTCTTTCTTTCTTTCTTTCTTTAAGATTTCTGTCTCTTCCCGACTGCTGCCTCCCCTTTCCCTTCCCCAATCAAGTCCCCCTCCCTCGTCAGCCCAAAAAGCAATCAGGGTTCCCTGCCCTGTGGGAAGTCCAAGGACCACCCACCTCCATCCAGGTCTAGTAAGGTGAGCATCCAAACTGCCTAGGCTCCAGAGGGATGATTCTAAGCAAAGATAAGAGAAAGCTTGAACAAAGAGGACCTCCTCCCACTTACCTGATCCCTGGCCAAAGTTGTAAAGGCCCTGTAAGGTGTTGGTATCTAGGGTGCCAGTAGGTGGGCACTTAGATCGATTATCTAAGGGGTATCTGGGTCAGATTCGACTGCAAAGGTCGTTTAGAAGCCCTTAAGCGCCCTGAACACACCTGATCTCATCTGATCTTGAAAGTTAAACAGGGTCATGCCTGGTTGGTACTTGGGTTAGAGACCACCCGGTAATACCTGAGGCTGTTTTCCAGGAGGATAAAGCGCATGCACATAGTGTGCAGCTTGTGGCAGCAGTGACTGCAGTCTTGCATCTTGACTGCTGCGCCAACGTGTCCTATCGTCTCTGGTCTCTCGGTACCCGAGGGCAGACCCCTGTAAGTGCCTGAATGCTAGCAGTCAGTGTATAAACCCATCACCCTGTCTACTCCCCTTGGCCGGCTGATCCCGAAGTGAACACCTGAGGGAGTAGAACCTTATCCTGGTGCAATGGACCTACAATGTGAGCTCAAACTTTGTAGCTCTAAGCCGTGATGATTTTTAAGTTCTTGTTTTGTTTTGTTTTGTTTTGTTATTGCTGTTGTTGTTACTTCAGAATAACCTACCTCTCCACCTGCTACTTGGATCAATCGTTGTCCCCACATCTCTGAGGCATGATGTCCCAGCCTCTATCCTGGGCCCTACACTACCCTTCAAAGACAGTGGTGGTTGATTTCATGTTGCATGTTCTATCTCTCCGTGTCAGGAGTTTGACATATTACCAGTGTGACAATTTATCTTACTTTGGTTACACAAATATTTATCTAGTGACTGTAACTCTATTTAAAAGAATGGAAACAATTTTTTTTTAGGTTCAGAACAGTCGCTTCTAGCACCAGCCCTTCAAAATGAAACCTTAAATCCATGTTTGTATTCCTATAGTAGCTGAGATACATGCTACAACCATGGGACACTAAGCCAACAAGCTATGCCAGGTATACATTCTGCTCCTGGTAAAGCTGTAGGATGCCTGGCTGGCTAGACACCTAAGACCTGCAGACAGACATTTAGAGTTCTGGAAATGAGCCTGTGATAGACAATGAGTCCTACCAGGAAACCAAATTTGTCCTAGAATTTCCCCTATGACAGATAATGGCATATTTTAGAAAGCTTTGGCATAGAAATTAAGCTGTCTGTGACCTTTCCGTGGTCTACTTAGGGCAATTATGTCTCAACTTCTACAAGAAAATTGATGTAAATCAAAGTTCCCAGTCTCATCAAGATCCCCTAATGTGTCTTAAAGCAATAATATCTGACTTCTGCTCTTGCTGCAGAAGCTTAAATATAAATGATATATCATTAGCCAAAAGACTATCTTTTGAATCTGACAGATATTACCTTTCTAAAATCTTATATGGCCTATATATGTCTTAATAAAAATAGTAAATTTTCCCATGAAGAAGCCAATATTTAATTATTAGACCAATTCTTTTGAATTTGCAAATATTTAACTATTTTGACCTATAAAACAGCAATTTCATATGATTTAGCTAAATAACTTTGCATATATTATGCTGTTGTATTTTTCACTGTGTACACAATGAAAATGTTTAAAAAGCATCTGGTCATTTTTCTTCCTCAAACTATGCTCTTACTATTATTCATCTTAATGGATGTACCATTGGCTTCCCAGTCCTCCAGTAAACAGATGCCTGTAGTGAAGTCACAATCTGGCTTCCCTCTTGCATCCGATGCTGAATGATCGATCTCTGTTTCTACTTAACGTATGATTGTTTGTTTTTAATTCTATGTTGGCTCCATTGATGCTGCCACTTCCTGGGCTCAAATGTAATTTACTATAGAAGGAGTCCACAAGGAAGGTGACTAAGATAAAATTGTACACATTTTTTTATCTGGGAACATCCTTGAACTTGCAGTATGTTTTGAGGCAAGAGATAGAAGCAGGACCAAGGCAAGGAAAGTTGGGGTATGATACCCTAAGAACAGCTTCAGCAATCACGAGGTATTCGAAAACTGACATGGCCATTCTGAATAATGCCACATTGGGACAAAGGGACGAAACGTCAGTGTCTCTGCATCAGCGAGCCATTAAATGCAAAACAGATGAGTCTTAGGGAAGGCTGCTATCTTCTACCACACAGTTTCTACGTCACAGGGTAGCTGTTACTGGCAGTGTTCTCAGAGAGAAAATAAAGTCTGCACTTTTAAAGGAATGTATAGGTGGGGCATCACAGCTGCCACTACAGCCTCTGCTTCCAAAGGCAGTTCCTCCAGGAGTTTGCAGGCATCTTTTCCATAGGGAATTATGAGGAAAAGGAATGGAGCAAAAACATCATCTTCACCTTGGTACCTTGTCTCTAAGCCACAATTGCTCAGCGGTGCTCTTCTTCTCTGTTGTTCCATCTTGATAGTCCTCTCCTCCTTATTCAGCAGTCAAGTCCCTTCTGGTGTTGATTCTGAGGTCAGAGACTGGTAACTTTGCCTTTCCCAAATCACAAGTGCTGTAGCTGTCCTTTAACGTTAAAATTGCTGAAACGTTTACCAAGAGATAGTGACGTGTTTGCCTAGATGTCAAATATACCCTCCAATATGTGAAAACAGCTCTAAATTTTGTTGACCATTGGGGAGAGCTACTCTTATGAACAGGTTGCCACCATCTTTTTTTTTTTTTTTTTTTTGCCTGCTGCTTCCTGTTTATAAAGAGCTTAAGGTTTCTAAGCAACAGGTATAATGGACTTGTGTATCTTTGAAGAGGAATTATCTCTTTTGGAACCTGGACTCCCTCTAAACTCATGAATCCAAGAGTTGAGAAGAATGGAAAATCCTTCCCAAGTACCTCCAACCATAGTGAGAGAAAATGAGATTATTTCAGCTTTTCATTTATAATGCCCAACCCAGTAGGGGTGGGGCTGCAGCTCAGTTGTAGAACTACAGTTGCCTAGCATGTGTAAGGCCCTAGATTCAAGCTCCAATACTACATAAACAAACAAACAAACAAACAAAACAAAAGCCCATTTTGACACACCAGCCAATCCAATCAGAGATACTAGCTAGTTGAGCTTGTGACAGAGAGCTGTCATCCTCCAGATCTGTCTAGTTATGTAGGGGTGAGGCTGGTGCACTAATTAGAGACACGAATAGGAACGTCAATCACACTTGCGTCATGCAGACCTTAAGGGGGTCACACTAATCTCTGCTATTTCCTTGAGATGCTTTATTGTTTGGATTTTACATGTGAACATGTTCAGTTTTCTACATCTTTTAAACATCCACTATTGACTAGAGCAGTTCAGGTATTTAATATCTCAGTTATTACATATAGGACCTCACTTTTTCCTTGCTTCTAGAAAAAAGTCATGCCCTGAGGTTCTTTCCAAGTACTAATTTATATGTATTGGAGAGATCTATTAAATCAATAAGCAACACTGTATTTGCCCTCTTTGGTCCAGTACTCTATGAGTCCATTTCCATGTGTACTTCCCAACTCCTGCCAGTGCATTGGCTAAGTCCCTCAGCATCTTGTGGGTCCTATTGGCTTTCTACTTGCAAACTAGTGGCTGAGATCTCTCTCTGTCCTCAGGACTCAAGAAGCCTGAAAACTGAGTGTCTACCAAACTAGGGTCTCATCTGGACACTCTGGAGAAAATTTGCTCCCAGGATCATAACTCCTACTGACAAAATGCATTTCTTGAAGTTGGATTCTGAGGTCCCTCTTTTCTTCCTGCTTCCTAAAAGGCAGCCTCTCTTAGCAGCCAGAAATCTTTAGCATCCTTGACATGTGGACTCCGCTACTTTCCAAGCCAGCAGTATTGTGCTTCATTTTCTCTTGCTTCAAACCTCAAACTTACTGCTTCCCCATGTATTGGAGACACATCTTGTTTTCTTTTCATGCCCCTTTGAGATGGAAATTCGGTTCTTCCTCATGCTGAACCAACACTCTAACACTTACTCACATCCTAGCCATTTCTTTGGAGACGGAGTCTATCAGTTACTTTTCTCATTCTGTTGACCAAGAATCTGTTCCAGAAACAACTTGAGGAAGGAAGAATTTATTTTGGCTCACAGTTGAGGGTACAGTCCATCATAGATGGGCAGATGTGCTAATGGCAGCAAGGACTTGAAGCCGCTTTTTCATCTGAAGTCGGGAACCAGAGAGAGAGCATCACTAGTGTTCCACTCACTTTTTCTATTTCAGTCGGTCTGGGACCTCAGACCAAGAAATGTGTCTTCTTATCTCAGTTCCAGTTTTCCAGAAACACCTTCACAGACACCCACAGAGGTCTGTCTCCTGGGCGATTTTAAATTCCACCACCTTGGCAATAAAGACTAACCATCAAACGTCTACTCTTTGTCATCCCGATACACAAACACATAACTTTTAAGCCATCGTTATGTACCACCTCTGATTCCTAAAGTCCCAGATTCATTTCATACAACAAGATACATTTAGTTCACCTCTGAAGGTCTCTAAAATTGTAACAGTTCCTTGTTCAAAAGCATAAGCACAGAGTCTCTTCTGAGACTGGGGCAATCTCTTCGCTGTCAACCCCTGTAAAATCAAAAGTACAACTTATGTAATTGTAATATACAATGGTACATGGTAATAGTGCCATTCAGAAAGTGAAGAGTGATAGAAGAGTGAGGACAGACCATACCAAAAGAGGGCAAACGCCAAAGCCTGCAGCTCCATGTCTAGTGTTTTGGGTGTGTGATAGAACCATCAGGGCTCTGCCTCTCCAGCTCCGGTGCCCATAGGACATGTGGAATTTCTGATGAGCTAGCTCCTCTACATACCTGTAGCTTTTCTCAGCAGACATCCCATGGTCATGACTTCATCAGCATGTTGGGTTCTATGCTGCAACTTGGGTTTTACCTTTACAACTTCATGCAATAGTTTCTCAGGACACACTTTCAGTACATTCAACCTTGTCACAAACTTCAGGCCTCAACAGCTTTCTGGGATATTGTTGCAAGCTTCCATGATATCACTCACATTTGCAAAGCCAGTATTAAGGAGATGATTTAATGAGTTTCCACTACCAGCCCAAACACGATGTGACTTGACTCCCACGGACCACAGTAGCAGCAACCTCTGTGTTACTTTAGGGATGACTCTGGAGAAACAATTCCCCCAGTGGTCATTTTGGAGCAGGATAGTCCTGTACCTTAAAGTCATACAGTCTTCTCTATAATCAGTTCACATCTCCACAAGTTGGACTTTGATGACTGAGGTCTTCTTCTCCAGCAGCTTCCTTGCTCCTGTGTGGAACACGAGGCTGTCCTTAGGTGTTGCTGGCTGCTTCCCCACAACTGCTTTGTTTGCCACTTTTAATTGGCTCATGCTCTTTTTTTCCCCCAACTGTACAAATTTTATAACTTTAGGCTCTCTCCCCCTCTCCATAAAAGCAATGAGCTGGATCAGTGGCAGGGCCTGAACGCTCTCCTGCCTCAAACTTCTTCTCAGTTGAACAAATTAATTCATTATTTCTGAATTTAGTCTCACCCAAGCTTCCAGGCATGGGCAGAATAAAGCCAGATTCTTTTCCAGAAAAGCCAGTTCATAGTAGAGTCGTCGTTCCCCTCCTAAGCCTCTGACTTAGATGTCCACCGACCTCTTCTTCCTTTTAGTATTAGCTCCCAAACTCCCATCAAAATGGCCTGCTTTGCTCTGTTCACAGTATTCAAGGGCTTTCTAACTCATAGCTCCAAACTCTTCCATACTGCTTACTCATACCCGTTTCCAAGGTCTGAAATCCATGTGATCAGATTTATGGTGGCAACAGCCCGCCTTTCTGGACCAATCTTCTGCATCATCCCTTTTCTCATTGCTGTAGTACATGCCTGACAAAAGGAACTTAAGGAAGGTCAAAATAAGGGCACCCTTGAGTGCTAGGTGACATTGTATCCTCAGTCAGAGAATAGGGAACAATACATGGTGGTGCTCTACCTATTTTCTCCTTCTTACCCAGCCTAGGACCCAGCCTATTGAGTGATGCCGCTGCCACTCAGGATAAACCTTCCCACTTCATTTAAATCTCTGGAAATATGCCCACAGATGTATCCAGAGGTTTATATTTTAGATGGTTCTAAATCCTGTCAAACTGAAAATCAAGATTAACTATTACACAAGATCTTGGTAGGCTCTTCAGGCTTGCCTTGAGTTGGTTCTGTAACTTACTCAAAAAGGCCTGGGACTTCCAATTCGACTGCATCTACCACCCCAAGTGGGTAAGAATCCAGACCTGAGCCACCAAAAAACTTTGTTTCACAGGTTCATTTAGAAGCCAGGTATGGTGTTCCACATCTGTAATACCGGCACTTGATGGACTGAGATACAATGGCTGTAAATTTGCAGCCAGTTTGGGTTATATAGTAAGATTTGAAAATTAATAAAATAAAATGAAAGTTACTGCCATAGGTCAAATTCACCTAGAAAAATGCCCTACCTTAAGAATAGATTTAAGGAGCTGGAGAGGTGGCTCAGAGGTTAAGAGCACTGACTGTTCTTCCAAAGGTCCTGAGTTCAATTCTCAGCAACCACATGGTGGCTCACAATCACCTATAATGACATATGGTACCCTCTTCTGGTATGTAGACATACATTCAGGCAGAACACTGTACTCATAATAAATAAATAAATAAATCTTTTTTTTTAAAAAAAAAGAAGAGGGATAGATTTAAGATTTAAACTGGACTGTGGTGGTGCATGCCTTTAATCCCAGCACTTGAGAGGCAGAGGCAGGTGAATCTCTGAGTTTGAGGCCAGCCTGGTCTACAAGAGTGAGTTCCAGGATGGCCAGGGCTACAAAGAGATACCTTGTCTTTAAAAACAATGTCAACAACAAAAAGAGACAAAAGATTTAAAACCTTATTTAAATCTTCAAAATTCCTTTATAGTAATATTCGTACTGGTGTTCAGGTTAGTTGAACAACTGAGAGTAGGTAGGTGTACTCTTCAGGGGTCTTCAAGGAAATCTTAGAATTCTTCCTGTTTCAAGGAAAAGGAGCCTTTATCCCCTGGCATCAATAATATATTAGATGTAGGCTGTCATGAGTATGCAGAATGACCTTGGGGAAGATTGATCTGTGCAGCTGAAGCAATTCTACAGGGGGCTGGCGACTGAGAACTGAGACCTGCCTGTAAGTTGCATTCCCAGGAGCTTGGAAGATAAATTCTCCCAACCCAAAGAGGACCGGGATGGTTTATCTCTTCCTTTGCATTGTCGCAGTCTTACTGGGTCTCAATTATTCGATCTACGTTTTAGCTTTTCCCTCTTCTCATCTATTCTTTACTTGAAAAAAAAAACCATCATATTCCTTCTATAAACAGCACATATCATGCAGATCCTCAAATTAAATCCCCTGACAAAATTGAAATATGTGAACAGCATGGCCTTACCCATAAAATCATGAGCAGGCCCCCTTTAAACATATGTTTTTCTAGTTTGGAAATAATCTATACAAACTATTTGATTGTTATATGATGATGCCAGTATCAAATGCTATTTTCTTACTAAAAAAGCTTATATTTCTTCCTTATTTTTTAAGAGGAAAAATAACCACAAATATCCTACTGTTTTCTCATTGACTTCACTCTGGAGGCCCGTGCTATAGATGCCGGATTTTGAAACAACTTTAAATTTCACTTGGATAAACAAACCATTTCCATAACCTGCCTGATAGAAAGACCCTGGTGTACCACAACACACCCAGTCTTCTCCGAGGAGGAGTTCTCATCCAGGCGATCCACGGCATTAAGATGGAAAGGCCGCCTGAAAACAAGATTGCTCAGGGATTTCTTTACATTGTGATTGTTCGCCCTGGTGATTGCGAATAGAATTCAAATCATTTTCAGCAAGCAGAGGAGCTGTTGGGCCACCTTTGCTGTAGCTGTGCAGACTTGCAGGGACAACCAGGAGGAGGGAATGATCAAAAGCTCGATTAGAATTTAAGCCAATCAACAAACAAACTGCAAAGATGCGTTTAAAGCTCTTCAGGTCTAATAAATTATAAAGGGCAGAAAGCATTGCCTCCTGGTCTTGTGATTTGTAGCAGATCACAGGCTTAATTCGAATGGTCTTTTAGCAGTATCCCTGTCTTTTAAGAAAGGGCTTTCCAAGAGGAGGAAGGGGAGATGATGGATGGTATAGACATATGGAATTTTCAAAGGATGGATTAGAAACAGACAGTGGACCTTCTTAAATTTTGCTTATATTGGAGAATTTTTCATAGCTTGTTTATTCAACTTTGGCTTATAGTTGTTTTTAATCATTCTTCTAGCATGAAACAAATACAGCTTTCTTGAAGCATATTTAAGCAATGTCAAAATCCAATAAAATTTGTGGCTCAATTTTTGGGAATTGTTTCAAAAGCCTTTCTTTCTTTTCTTTTTCCAATAGTCTTCCTTTATTAAACTGAAGTTTTGAGTAAAGAGTCATTTCTTTTTAAAGTGATTTTACATAATAAAAATAGGAAGCTCAAATTCAATTGATCCCTGTATACTATTTATTTTGCATATTCTTTCTATGAAATTGATGCTTCATCTTCAGTTGTTTAATTTCAACTGAATTTGGGAGACCAAAGCAATTTTTAAAGCTATTTAATAATAAAATTATCCTATGCTGGTACAGTTTTTTATGTTTCAAAGCACTTTTACCTTATTAAATTTTGTCTTCCAACAAATATAGTTATTATTGTTTCGCCTCTGATGTACAAGTGAAAGAAGGCCACGAGTACCTTGGTGTGTTCTTAGTTATCCATTTAATTAGTGTTAAAGCTACGGCTAGAACAGAAAGGTTTCTGTTTCTGGGACAGAATTATTTTCTTCTCTGTGTTATGACTTCTGTTATGGAAACTAACAAAGAGTTTGTCTTCATCAGCTAAAGTCTAAGTTTTGCAATGAAGAATTCATGGACATTTTGAATTTTTCAAATTCCACAAGGAAGTTTGGATAGTGTAATGAAATTAGTGTTATAGTGTTTAGACAGATGAAGAAGGATCAAGAATATTCTTGTAAAACTCAAGTAAGCATCAGATGACTGCAGCATTAAGAACATTGGCCAAAGTTGAGGAAGCCTAAGTGTTTTGATTGGAGTAAAACCCATCCAGGAGAATTAAAGATAGGTACAATGACTGAAGATATTTTGCTCCTTCAGCATATGAAAGGAGAATTTCCAGAAAGAATCTATTAAGTTACATGCTACTATTATTAAGTGTAAACATTTCAATGATACCAGTACCAGTATCTGGAAGGTACTTTTGATAAAAGTTAAGTTTTAGCATGAGGGCCTGGAGAGATGACTTAGAGGTTAAGAACACTTGCTCTTCATGCAGAAGACCTGGTTCAGTGCTGGGATCCACATTGTAGCTTACAACCATCTGTCACTCTAGTTCCAGGAGATTTGACAACCTCTTCTGGCCTCTGTAGGCACTGATGTGATGCACGTCTACACATACATGTGGACGAAACGTTAAAACACATGAAATAAAAATAAATAAATCTTTAATGATATATCAGACTATGCATTGTAGCAAATGCCTGTAGTCCCAGAACTAAAGATGCAAAGCAGGAGAATCATGAGTTCAAGGTTAGCATGGGCTGCTCAACAAGATTCTGTGTTTGTGCATTTTTTTTCTGGAGATATATCCATTCAGAATTGCTCAAAATCTTAAGCCTCAAATGTTCTTTGCTACCTAAAACAAATATATATCTGGGTGTACAAATATCAAAGAATACCAGGATTTCCAAGAACTAGTATTCCAAGTCTGAATATTCAATTGCAAGGAAGCAAGCTCTTCACCTATGTCCTATAATAGAGACTGTGCTAGTATGGTTTTCAACAAAGTCAGAAGACTCCCAGTTGTTATGCATTATACGAGAATTTGCAGTCAACTTTTGCATGTGAAGAAGCGGTCAGGCTTCCTATGAGACAGAAGCCACATGAAAAAGAACTTTACAAAATTACAGTGTGAATAAAGATAAATTGGAAGCAAAGAGATTTGGTTGGTCTCAGATTATACAGCCTAGAATGCAGTTCGAGTAGGAAAGTTCCAGTTTCATCTAGAGTTACTGATCATGATTTTGTCCCCCAGTTTCAGTCCGTCTGTCTGTAATAATATTTCTCAAAGAGAAGAAAAATAAACCTGAAAAGGATGTTCTCACTAATGTGTTGCTGGTTCTAGGCTAAGCTGTAGGTAACAGAATAGGCAACCCAATGGAGAATTAGTCCCACAGTGTCTTAGTTGGGGTTTTTATTGCTAGGAAGAGACACCATGAGCAAGACAACATATATAAGGAAAACATTTAGTTGAGAGGGCTCCGTTACAGTTTCAGAGGTTCAGCCCATTATCACCTCAGCAGCTAGTTCAGGAGAATTCCTTTGTAGGAAAGTGTGCAGATTTGTTGCAGGGATAGTCTAATGGATATTCATAATGGAGTCCCATGAAGCATTCTGTCATCTCCAAAAATTTATTGGCAGGAAAAACACTGAATTGTATTTCCCACAGAAGAAAGGGAAGAGGCATAGGATCTGGGAAAGACAAATTTTCAGAAAAGAGGACAACATATTTAGTTGTCTGGTTATCAGGTGTTAAAGAAAAGAAAAGTTGGTAAGGCATTGGCTAAGTGACTTCTGGGGTGAATTACACCAGTACCATTACAAAATAACTTGTGAATGTTACACTTCTCATTAATATCTTCATAGAAGGGTGTTTGTGTGTGTGTGTGTGTGTGTGTGTGTGTGTGTGCGTGTGTGTGTAACTCAGAGTAATGAATTATCTGTCAGACATTTGAGCTAGCTTATGTCATTAATTCTATCTGTCAAGTTCACAAGGCTAAAAGATTCAAACAAATTATTTTGATTGAGTATGTGAAGATATTTTGGGGAGAGATTGACACATGAGTCTCTATGCTGAGTGAATAATATTGACCCCATTAATGTTGTATGTGTATGTGGGTGGGTGGGTGTAAGCTTGGTAGGAAGAATTTATTAATAGTCAACTCTTTTCTTGACTCAGAACATAACAGAAGAGTGTCTGGAAGCAATTTCCATATGCTGCTAGGAAGAATCCTTGAAATTTGAAGATAAAGATGGTCTACAGAAGAAACCAGCACTGTCTTGGGAGAGTCCTGAGGAAAGTGCCTCGAAGTTCAATGAGATATGGTCATTCCATGAGATCCGAAGCCTACCAGCTGATTCTGTTCCTTGGAAAACCTGGGAATGGATTTGCCACTAACTCTATAACCAATATGCCAGTAAGGGAGTAATAGCTTCTCCGAAAAACAAATGGTAAAAATGCCATTTTTTGTCCAGGATTGACACAAGAAGAAACAGCTATAAAACTGAGAGTCCTAGTAATAATTAAAATAAAATTATTTTATAAAAACACAACCCAGGTATCATCACTTTGTAATTAGCAATGAGGTTGACATGATTTGTGTAGCAAACACAGGGCATATAGTAACCAAGGAAACTTGGCCAAAAGGAAAATACAGTCTGGTTAGTTGAAAAAGTGAAGTAGGGAAGTAAATGAGCACACAGTATGACACAAACATATGAAAATATCATAATAAAATCAATTATTTTTGTATGTTAAACTAAGAAGTTAATTTTTAAGTAAGATTTTAAAAAATCAACAGTATTTCTGTGAAGAACCTGTTCATTGATTTTTTTTTAAATATAATTTTTTTATTGAAAAAAAAAAATATTTCCGCCTCCTCCCCGCCTCCCACTTCCCTCCCCGTCTCCCTTTTCCCTCCTCCTCCCTCTCCTCTCCCCCTCCCCCCCACTCCTCTCCCCCTCCCTCTCCAGTCTGAGGGGCAGTCAGGGTTCCTTGCCCTGTGGAAAGTCCAAAGTCCTCCCCGCTCCATCTTGGTCTAGGAAGGTGGACATTCATTGATTTTTTTTCTCTCCAAATTTATCTTGGAGTTAGATAAATAAGCTACCAATATAAATTAATACTTGATTGAGAGCTAGAAATAAAATAGCTAATGCCAGTCACTACAGTAGAAAATCATGATGGTGTGTAAATTTGAGTCAGTTCTCAAATCTAGAACTCCTTGATTAAGAAGGCATGTTATCCATGCATAGTGGCACATGCCTTTGACCCCAGCACTTGGGAGGTAGAGGAAGGTAGATCTTTGTGAGTTTGAGACAAGTCTGATTTGCAAAGGGAGTTTCAGTACAGCCAGGGCTCTGTTACAGCATGTCTCAAACATCAACAACAACCAACAAAAAAGCCATGTTAATTCAAAAGAGAACTTGTACCACCATATGAAGTATATAAAATAAATATTTCACATATCCTTTATCCAAAGAATCTCAAGTGTTGGCATCTCAAACTTTTCAGTAACAAATATTCAGATGGTCTGATCAGTCATAGGGAATGGGAAAGCATATAACCCCTGAAAAATAAAATTTCAGGTGTACCAATAACATTCATATGATTCAAAGATTCTAAGCACTCCAATATAACTCTTCTATGTAAAGAATATATTATTATACCATGTACCTTTGACTGTAAAACAAAAACAACAAAAACCAGTTCCACAGTATTCTTAAAATTTTTAAAACAGCTGATCCTTGAGGTTCACTGCCTTAAATTTCTTGTTCTTTGTATATACAACTCAAGCTGTAGTTCCGTGTTCCTCCAAGGATCCTCACCAAGACTAAGCCCCAGTTATCCACAACAGTAACAAACTTATGACCATAAAATCTGTAAGTTAGGTTTTTTTTTCCAACCCTCTCTACAGTGCTTTTTGAGTAAGTGCTTCAGCATATTATACTCACATCCTTGCTAGGGACCTGCCAAGACATTAGATAAGGGCAGAAGGAAGGAAAGGATAGATACAGAGTTATTGTAATAAGTCGCACAGGAAATAAAGTAGTTTAATCAGGGTGATAGCTCTTGCCAGGAAAGTTCTTTGGGAGACCAACAGTCTGAGGAAACTGCAACCATCTGGGTCCTTAAGTAAGCACTTTGCAACAACTCATTGCAATGGTCTTCCGTTTAGGGATTGTCAATGAAGTTCTCATTAAAGACTTTCTACTAGTACAGTAATTAGAAATTACCATCTAATACCTGACTGGGGCAAGGTAACCGATCAAAATTTTCTTTACCTTACGTCCTCATTTACTTTATAAAAGTCTTCCCTTCTTGCCTTTTTAATGGGATCCTGAACTGTGCTAGAGTCTGTAGCTGTGTAATTCATGACATATATCTTTGATCGGATGGATGGGTGATTTAAAAATTTGATGTGCCAAGCTATCATTTACCACCCAAGGTAATTTGATACAGCCAAGAATGACTGAATTTCAGATACATGTTCAAGTTAGACGAGTGATGGGAGAAGGAAGTTGTCTAGGATGTCTGAGAAAGGATTTCCCTGGATTGGGTGGAATCATAATCATTAAGAATCTTTCTGGTGAGATGAACAAGATTTTCAGGAAAAGTTGGTTTTTCTGGAAAACAAGGAGTTCGATTCAGATAGCTTAAGTTGGAGAGATCAAGTAAACATTCAGATGCTTTCAAGAGGATTTCAATTTAAGATTCAAGAGGAAGCCCACCTAAGAGATGCAAATTTGGGAGGCACTGGTAAATGATGATATTTCAAACAATGAGGGTGGACGAGTCTACTACTGGAGTGAGTGTAGTAATAATGAGAAGAGGATGAAGGCCTGGGCAGTGGAAATCGGGGATGTTAAGAGCTTGAAAGAACAGACGTAGATGAAGGAGACTGAGAAAAGTTTGCCAGCAGGATGGAAGAAAGCCCAGGAAATTGTCGAGAAGGCCTCTGGGTGATAAGATAATGTAAATTAACAAAGAGAAAAAGGTTGTGTCTAATGCTGCTGCTAAGACAGTCCAATGAGGACTGGTCATTTATGAGTGGGCTGAGCAGTGCCAAGGGCATTTCAAGGCAGATGGCAGGTGTATGGTGTCCAGCTATGTTGTGAGGAGTCACTTCTCGAGTCTACTGAGGTTCAATGAATATGTGAGTTTTTCTGGGGCTGAAGACAACACAGACTTTCTCAAACACGTGGGGAAAGTGTAGAAGAACAGAAGGCAGGACTATTAGGATGAACATAGCTATTTTGTAATTTGCCTAAGGTTAGGCTCCGTGCTGGCGATAAACACTTGAATAATATGAATGGCAGGTGAGCAGCCAGCGTTGGTGCCTTAGGGGAGAAAGTATACTAACACCAGGACTCTCCTGGCAGTCAAGCCGAATTAATTTACCGAATGCTTTTGCAATGGATTTTGCTGTAAAAATAAATTGGATAGTAGTTTCAATTGAACAACAGTACCAAAAGATTCCAATTTCAGAGTGGTTTGGGCTTCTTACAATCAATGGGAAGCCTAGGTGCCCTGGGAGTGATGGCTGAATTCAGGTTGGTACTGCCACTGACAGTTACACTGGAAGCCAGTTGGCAATATGCATTAATTGTTCAATGAGAATTCAAGAAGGATAAATCTTACCTGTCCCCCCAAAGATATACTATACAGGAAAAGTGACCAACTCAACTCCCCCAAAACAGAGAGCAAATTAAGTTCATATAATCATTTCATTCATTTTATTAACTTATTACAAACTTGTTCTGGGTCTAGTTTTAACTTTGATGCAATAGCTTTTTCTTTACAATGGCAGCATTTGATTTGGATATAGGAATTGTCTTTCACTGACTTTATTAACGTTTAGTGCTTTCTTCTTTCCTGGTGGAAAACACAGTCTCCTTCACTCTCTTAACTGTAGGCAAGCTTAAGACAAAAGTGCCCATACGCTTTTTTTCTTTTTCCTAAAGATCATGTGACAATCTATCACCCACATGGAGAGGCTCACATCTGCCTTTAACTTCAGCATTAGGGGAATGGAATGGGAACCTGCATTCACAATTTAAAATAAAATAAACTCTTTTTTAAAAAAAAGAAGTAAATGCAGAAAAAGTTCTTTCCAACCTCCTTTTACCTGCCTAGAATTAGGGCATAAAATCTCCTTAGGGGGAGGTGCCACACAAGCCTACAGATGAACCTTATTCTGGCCTTATTCCATATATCCATTCCTCTACTACATTCACCTTCCCAGTCTGTCCCCATAGGAAACTAAAAACTGCTTCCCCTTTTGTTGTTCAATACTGTTCCTGAGGAAATATGAACAAATTTCTACTTACCCAAGATAAGGAACTGACAACAGACCAAAGCCTAACTTGATGAACCAATGAGTTTTCCTGGGGTTGGTTAGAGGCTTGTGGGTAAGGGGTTACTTATATGGATGACTGAAAGGCAACTATATCACCAAAAGACCACCCTAGCATGAGTCACAACTCACAAAGTCTGGAACCATGGAGCCCTCTGAGCCACTTGCAAGCAACAGATAAGAGTGTTTTCTTAGCAGTACTTACTGCTTGTACAATCTTAGACATAGAGGAACCTTATAAATCTGGTCACTTTCAGGGACTCCCTGAGACTTCTGAGTTGCTTACTTTTTGAGTCTCAATGAACCTCACTTTAGAATTTTCTGGGTCTTTTATATTTATTTTTTATTCATGTGTATTATATGTATCTGTGTGTACAAGGGCCTGTGAGGACCCAAAGAGGGTGATAGATTCCCTGGAACTGGAGTTAAAAGGAGTTGTGAGCGACCTAACATGGAGGGTGAAACTGAACTCATATCCTTTGGAGGAGCAGTAAGTGCATTTAGCTTCTGAGCCATTCCTCTGGCCCCAAAACTCTCTGGGTATTAAAAGCATCAATCTAGGATGGACTGTTTCAATGGAGGAAGTTCCTACGCAGCACCTTTCCTGTGTTGTTCTTTCCTGATGATATTTATAAGCCAGAGCTCTAAGGCTCAGGTGGGTTCACTGTTTCTTCCGTGTTGTGCATATGCACTTTTGAACATTATATTTTTTTGGTTGTTTCTTCATTGTTGTTGTTGTTGAAGAGTATAAAATGAGAAATGACAACAGCTTGGTTTAAAGATCTTAATTGGCTTTATTTGCGATTCTAGAATCAGGCACCACTTTATTCTATAAACTACAATAAGCACTGTGATGAGCTGCGCGGAACAGGCCAGTTTTATAGCCAGAAAAAAAAAGCTGATGAAAGCAGAAACAAAGAGCAGAAAGGCTGGTCATTTCAAAAGTGCTTTCCTCATAAGAAATAAGGAAAAGGAAACACAGCTGAGAAGCTAATAGCAGATTGCTTCCAGTGACTTGTTGTTTTATAGTTCTGTTGCTGCTTGTTTGGTGATGTGAGATATCCTATATATCTGTTGCTTTATTGGTTGATGAATAGAACTGTTTTGGCCAATGGCTTAGCTGAGTAAAGCCAAGTGGATAATCAGAACAGAGATAGAGTAGGCAAATGTAACATGAAAGGCCTGCTCTTTAAGGTTTCTGCCCTGCCCAGTTCCCCATAGCCGGCAAGCCCCAAAGAAAATCACACAGAGATCTCCATAAGTTATAAAACTGATTGGCCCATTAGCTCTGTCTTCTTATTGGCTCTTGTAGCTTATATTAACCCATTATTCTTATCTATGTTAGCCACATGGCTCGGTACCTTTCTCAGCCTAGTATATCACATGTTGCTTCTTGGTGGTCTGGGCAGGAATGGCAAGAAAGCTTCCTTCTTCCCAGAATACTCCTGTTCTCATCACCCTGCCTCTACTACCTGTCTGGTTGACCCACCTATACTCTCTGCCTGGCCAATCAACATTTATTTAAAATATGATTGACAGAATACAGACAATTCTCCCACACCAGACAAGTCAAAGAGACACCATGTAGCTGCTGAAGGAAAAGGCTATGTCAGAACCTTAGGAACCTTACTGGTAGGCCACAGCCTCGTGGCAATACACAGATGGATAGAAATGGATTAATTTAAGATGTTAGAGCTAGTTAGGAATATGTAAGAGTCATTGGTAAAACAGTGTTATAATTAATATAGTTGCTGTGTGATTATTCATGTCTGAGCAGTCTCCATCTACAAAAAGGCACCCTCATGGCCAGCCCTCATGGGGCCCTCATGGGGCTAACTCTCATGGCCAGCCGCACACTTTGGGTTTATGTACTTGCCCACTCAGGGTTAGGAGGAAATTGGCTGACAGCATGCCTATCACTCAGCACCCCCAACTGGGGAAGCCGCTGGGTCGCGTCTACCAGGCGTGCAAAGGCAGGAAAGCATGGCTGATTACACAAAGACATTTCCAGGCCATGTAGCATGCTGCATGGAAGATTTAGCTTTTACTTAGACAAAAAGGCTTTAGGTGCTACATGGGGCTTCCCAGAGTTGTGGTAGTGAGCATAGCTCTCACGTAATCAAGTAATAGTTCCAGAGCTGGTGGTAAACATATCTCTGCCATATTGAAAGGCCAAAAGAGGTGGAGTCAACATCTAGGGCTGGCACAACCACACTGCTTACCATTTTAAAATGCTCCTTGTTAGAAAAGGATTTCAGATACACAATAGGACAGATTCAGACATAAAAGACCTCTAAGTGTGACACAGTATGTTTTAAAATGTACATAGGCTTGGGAGAGAGAGGAAAAAAAGAGTATAGACAGTTATGAAAAGTAGTAAAGTCTTTACTTTTAGACAGTAAAAGTAAAATAAAAGAGTAGCGACAGTCATAGATTAAAGAAGTAAAGGAAAATAGGCCACATAAAGATGGAATATACACAGAGAGCATGGATTACGTACATTATTGTGTTTTCTTTGGATTTTTTGACTGCAGAGAAATTTGTTTCTGGGGGCTGCTAAGTTAAACCAACATAAAGATATCTTGACCTCAAAATTTGGGTCTAAGGATATGTTTCTTTGGAAAACAGGATCTGCTTTTGTTTCCACAGAAGATGAGAACCTGTGGCTTTCTTTCAGACTAATGTGGCTAGATGGGACAAGACTCCCTGAAAGTTCTTCATGAACCCTAAAAATACTTTGCCCAACAAAAAGCAGGAAGCAGTTTGCAATTTTTTTTTAAATGTTTATTTTCATTTTAAAAGGGTTGGTCATAAATGTTTAATGGTCATGGTCAATTTAAAATAAAAAATAAGGAGGATTTGATATAGAAATGATTATCTTACATTGATATGGAATTTGATTTATTGAAACAAATCTAAGGTCAATTTTGTTATATGTGTATTTCTATTCTTGTTTAAGATATTAATGTTTATGCAACTCATTTAAAAATTGATATGTAATTAAAAATTATAGATTAATAAAAACAGTCATTTATAATAGTCAAACTTGTAGTCATGTTAGTTAGGTTAGGTTTTCTAGATATATAAACATATATTTCAGTTAGATAACACGACACAGACCTACAGAATATGGCATTTAAAATGTTTTTTTTTTTTTCTTTTTTGAGACAGGGTTTCCCTGTGGTTTTGGAGCCTGTCCTGGAACTAGCTCTTGTAGACCAGGCTGGTCTCGAACTCACAGAGATCCACCTTCCTCTGCCTCCCAAGTGCTGGGATTAAAGGCGTGCACCACCACCGCCCGGCACATTTAAAATGTTTTAAAAACTTAGACTTTTCTAAACAATGAGACATGTCTGCTTCTGGCAGCACAAATTACTTCAGAGAGGTTGATGAGCATTGAAGAAACTCATATGGAATTTGCCTTCAATGTGACAAGGCTAGCCATTTGGGCAAAAAACTGCTCTTGCTGGGACTGCTCAATGGCATGCTATGCAAACTGGACATGCAGGACCCACAGAAAAATGATTGTTGAACATGCCAAAAGAAGATAAGACAGTCCTTTGGGGTTCCTGCGTCATGAAAGAACTGCCAGACATTTTGCAGGATACAGAAGAAAGCAAATGATGAACTTTGTCAATACAAGACAGATCAGATATTCAAATTTCCTGCTTCACTGATACTATGAGCCTGTAGGCTGATGATGGATGTCCCAATGATATAGAATTACTTTGGGTGACTGTCCAGGCAGCAAGATGTGTCTGTCAGTTCTTAAACTTTGGAAGATGCTTACAATGCACTTCCTGTTTACTTAGGTAATATTATATATTTCTGGAGTCTTTGTGGAGTTGAAGACTAGATAGTTATAGTTTTCCTTAGTTATGATAAAAGATAAATTAGATATGAATCTTTAGAGTCACAAAGAAGTATTGTAGCTATAATTCTGGCTTGATAGTTGTTTTGTATATGTAATTTTATTGTGTTGAAGAAAAAACCTTCTTTTAATTAGACGGAAAGGGGGAGATGATGTAGGATGCCCTTCTGTATATATGCTCCTTTACTGGTTGGTAAATAAAGCTGTTTTAGCCAATGGCTTAGGAGAGTAAAGACCAACAGTAAATCAGAACACACACACACACACACACACACACACACACACAGAGAGAGAGAGAGAGAGAGAGAGAGAGAGAGAGAGAGAGAGAGAGAGAAGATGAAATCAAAGAGATACCATGTAGCTGCAGAAGGGGGAACCTCAGGACCTTAGGAAACTTACTGGTAGGCCACAGTCTTGTGGCAATACACAGATTGATATAAATGGATTAATTTAAGATGTTAGAGCTAGCTAGGAATATGCTAGTGTCATTGGTCAAACAGTGTTGTAATTAATATAGTTTCTGCGTGATTATTCAGGTCTGAGCAGTTGGGATATGAACCAGCAGTCTCCACCTAAAGTTTGGGGTTGAGTTGGTTTTTTGTTTGTTTGTTTGTTTGTTTTCCTTTTGGTAAGAATTAAGGCAAGAGTGAAGATTACTGACATGCCAACTCTGGTCTATCTTGAAATTCACATATCAAAATCCTTGTTCTTCTGAAGGTCAGATCATAACTTCCTTGTCTTTTGGTGATGTTAAATTTTAGCACAGGTGACTCTGCTTTGGCTTCCAGTCTGATCTGTAGGATCTAGTGCACTAGCTTTAGTCCAAAGCAATGTCTTTTTGTAATTTTCATTAAACAAGGGTCACAGTCAAAAATTGTAAGTAGAGGTAAAGGTTGCCCTCCATGTCCTGGTGGCACAGTTATACCCTGAGATCCCTTGGAGGCTGCAGACTTTGATATTTGTGTCCAGGCTTTCTCCTTGTAGGTTCTGATATCTTCCTGGATGCCATGACGTGGAAGCATGCTACTTTGAGAATCCCTAACCATCAACCTTCCAGGTCTGGAAGATTCATTAAACTTCTGTCACATCTTTCTCCTGAATTCATACTTGGTAATGCCCATTTCCTTTCTTGATCTGTTTTCTTTTATTAAACAATATTTTAACTCTGCTCATCAAGTCCCAGGTCTTCACTCTGAAATTTTGATAGAGCAAAGATGGGAACATCAAATGGAAACACATGTGTTTGATCCATCTCTAGAAATACAAATGAAATACAGAATAATATCTTAGTTGATGAGTCTGACATGTAGCAACGAAATAGTTTACACCATTTCTTACTTCTGACTTTCATTCGTATTGTGTAGCTTTCTTCTTTTCTAGCTAACTAACTCAACTTACTCCACATCTTAGATTAAATCTCATTATTAACATTAAACTACAGCTTGGTTATCTCAGAAAATCAAAGATTAGCAATTTCAAGATCATACACTTCCATATCCACAGTGTCTCCCATCAGAGTGAGGACAAGGTAAACTCCTGGTGGCCTGTGGGTGACATCATCCTTCCATCTTCTTTCGTAAAGAAGGGATCTTCTTTTGTAAAGGGTGTCCCTTTAGAGGACTGGGTTTTTTCTTCCAAGGTCTTTGTAAACTGTGTTGAACCTCCCAGGGCAATCGCAGACTAAAGGAGACTCTCTTTGTCTGTCAGTAGAGTGGAGATGAACTGCTAGAAGACAGGTTTTACTTATGTCAGCTCAGTCCTGAGTGATTTTGGGCCAGTCCTAACCTCTCTCTATCAGTAAAATACTGCTGAATGTATTCTGACTTTCCCAAGGGTTATTTTGGAAACCAAATGAGATAACATATTTGAAAGTGTCCATAAGAATAAAGCGCTACACTAGCACCGAGTCTCTTCTTAGCAAGTTGTGTGAGTTTAACATTCATTGGCATTCACGGCCAATCTGAAGACTTATTCATAACTCCCAGGTCTCTGCATTGCTTTCTTCTGCTCTGCATTCAGGAGAAGCTGTAATTCCATGCAGACATAAGAACAGGTTCAGACTAGCTTCAGAAAACAAGAAAACATTTTTTCCTTAAAACAATGCAAGTGTCTCATAATGATTTTTTTCATAATCTTGTTGAATTTTCTTCTTGGTCTCAGTAGGAATCTTCTAAGCCTTCTTTACATTTTCACCAGAGAATATTTCTTTTCCCACAGAAATTGAAATATTCCTTCTGTCAGACTCATAAGCTGAATTTTGATTATTTATTAAACATAAGTCATTTCTTTATTTTCAATAAGAACTGATTAGATATTCCAGAGAAAATATTTTTAGGTATTATTTCTTCTAGGTAAATTACAGATCTGACTCTGCAGTGGTGGTGTACACTTTTAATCCTAGCACTCAGGAGGCAAGGTCAGGCAGATCTCTGTAAGTTCAGGCCCAGCCTGGTCTACAGAGGATTTTCCAGGACAGCCAAGACTGTTATACAGAAAAACCCTGTCTCAAAAAAACAAAAATAAAAAATAAAAAAATACATAGATCTATAGAGACTTATCTTCAAAAAATATATTTTTATGCCATATCAAATATGTGTAGTTCAAACATTAACATGTACTTCATATTTCATTTTCTGCCTGCCACTAAGGCACTATTTTTCTTCATTTGCCAAATATTTTGAATTTGTGTTATTAAAAATAATCATTGTCTACTCACATTGGAAGTTTAAAAATTCCAAGTGGTTTAAGTTTTCCTAACAGTGTCCTTATAAATCTGTTTTTCTCTGGAGCCAGAAATACTTTGAAATAAGCAATGAATTACCTATTTAATGAAAAATAATACAAGAATCTATTATTTATTTTATTTTATTCAGCGTTTTGGCTATACACAGGATCAAGCCTAGGACCTACAAGGACCTACAAGAGCCCCTACAAGGGCTCTGCTCCTGGGCTGTATCCATGTCCTATTTCTTTCTGTTTCTCCTTCTGTCCAATCAGCCCCACTGGCAAAATGTTCATTGCAATCAGCCATTGGTCCTGTTCAAGGCTTCTAGTTTTTGGTACACCATCACCGGGCTGAGCCCTCATCAAAACTCCTCTTGGATATGCTATTGTTTCTGTAAGTCATGGAAATTCTGCTGTTATCCTTCTGCAGGATCTGTCTCTTTGTGTACTCCAGCAGATCAAAGATGGTGCAGCTGTTAGGGTGGACCAACATAAGGCCCAGGATGTGCATCTGGGTGGTAGCTGAATTGGTTGGTCAGGGTCATTGGGACTACCCCCTCCGGTGAGGGGCATAGCCAGCTCTCCTAGGCCCACACATTGGGGCCAGCTCTTCCATGCCTATGTTCCAGTGTGGGGTCTTCTCTCTTGAGTGCTGGGGTCAGCTCCTCTATGGGGGGAGGGGTCGGCACCAGCTCTCCTGCAATAGTGTCCAGAGAGGGCCAGGGCCAGCTCTCCTGGGGCCAGTGAGGGTCAGGGCAGGCTACACACTTCCAGAGATTTCAACATGCATGGTTCCTATGATCCCCTGCTGCAACATGAGCCATAGACGCAGCGCAGAACTTGGCTGCTGTTGGGCCATGCACCCAAACATGGCTGTCAGTAGCAGCCCTGGCCCAGACAGCACTTTGGCCCCATTGGCAATACCGCTCTCGGACACCAACAGGGACACAGGATGCAGCCTAGACTCCGAGAAGCAGATTAGCATCTTAAAAAAATCTTCCCGCATCTCATCTTCTGGTAGCAAACGTTGTAGGAATGAGAACAAAGGCAGCCAATCATTCCACAGCTGATTCTTGCCGCTCTGGTTGAGGTGGTCCTCCTGTCTCAGATTCATGATGTAGGTTTTCTTTTTTTATTATTTGCATCTGTGTATGTTGGCTTCTTTATCGTCTCTTCCTGTGTAGCTGTGGTTGCATCCTTGCGCTACTGAGCCTTGTGGTCCTCCAGGAAGGTCCCTTGGGCTAGAGGTTAACTCAGAACAAATCTTTAATAGTAGGTGCAAGATGCATTGTTTACATGGAGTGTATATAAATTCCCATTTACAATATGAAGTAAAAATGTGTTCTTATCATGTAAAAGTGTCCCTATCTGTGTAGTGTGATTTTTTTTTCTTCCTTGGCCTTGATCATGAGGGTTTTTTTCCCCCCTGATTTTCTTAAATCGTAGCCTTGTCATTTCCTTTATTGTTTTTTGTTTTATTGCTTGCACTTTCCTGTAGTCAGTCCATCAAAATTAGCTAAGCACTAAATAAGTGAATAAATGAATAAGAAATGATAGTAAATTGCAATACAAGTAATAAAAACTTATTCACATAATTTTGTACCAAATAAAAATGAAAATAGCTGTGAGCCAGAGAACAGTTTGTCTCCGGGGCCATCGTACTCCTTTCCTGCAAAGTTATTCTCTCTGTGGGTATTCTGTTAACCCTCCTAACTGCTGCTGTGCGCCTCGGCTCCTCAGAGTGTACCATGGCTGTCCATTACTCAAGTGTGTTGACTTGTGGCAGCAATCTAGGTCACAAATCCATGCTGGGCTAAGTTTCTTAACCTTTTGTTGATTTCTTCCTCTTCCAGCAGAATTTCAGAAGCCCTTGCGAGCTGTATGCCTCCTTCTGATCCTTGGCCACATTCTGCATCGTAATGTCACTACTCCGCAAGACAACCATGTCATGGTGTTACAGGAAAGTTGGGGCCTCATCCCCTGTCTATAAGCTTCCTGGCACCTAAGCAAAGTGGTGAGGATGGACAATGGCTTGGTAGACATAGATGAAGTTTGGTCGAACTGCTTCTCATTCAAAGATTCCTAGTTTTCCAAATTATTATTTTTTCAAATAGGGCAAATCATTCGACAGAAATGTCAGTGTTTCAAAAAGCTTTCACCTCGCCATGCATTGAGGGCTGGAGCTTACATAAGAACCCGCAGAAACGGACACAGAAAGCTGTTCCTCTCTGGGAGCTGAGAGCTCATGTTGTAAGGGATTTGAGTGGATTCCAGGGATGATGAAATGAATACAGATCACTGGCAGCTGCAGATTAAAGAGGGAACATGTTCTTTAATATAGCGTGGTAAGGTAGGAGCGAATGGCTTCTGATAATTTACCAACCCATTTTACATTTTTATTAAACCTGTGTTGTTGGAGTAGAAGTTTATTAGGCTTTGGATGTAGCTTGTTATTCACTGCAAAACACAGCCTTCAAGTAAATGCTAATACGGCTTCTAAAGGTTAACGTTGCTAGTGTCAGATATTTCTAGGCAGTAGTTTAAAAGGCTTGACATTTGCTGAGTAGCCCCGAGAAGTGCCCCTTATTAAAAGTGCACCTCCTCTTACAAAGCAGCCCTTCCATGGGCTAGCCTCGTTTCGGATAGCATGGAGTGCTACCATATGCAAGGATGGGAAGAGAGGACTTCTGCCTTTAGGTCAGTAGAGACAGTGAGACTGGACCTTTAAAAGACAAACTCTTGCCTCTCTTCTCTCCCGCTGTTTCCTGAAGAAACCACGGAGCAAGACAAGTGCCATGAGACTATGAAGAAAGAGTCCGTGCCCATGAGAGGACCTTGGCCCAGGATGGTTTGTTTCTGTTTTTCTTTCTTGTGAGAGAGCTGTTCGTGCTGGGAGGCAAGGCCTGGCATAGCCTTACTAAGCATGCACTCTGTCCCTGAGCTGTATCCTTACATCTGATGCTTATGCTCTGCATCAGCGTCATCTGTGAATAGTCTATTATTCATGGTGCTGTAATTGCCAGCACGTACTACCATTCTGGGGGAACACTCAGGTCCTCACACTGTGAAGCAAGTGTTTTACCAACTGAGCTTTCTCCCCAGTTCAATATCATAGCAGTATTCGTAAGTTCAAGGATTGGCTTATTAGATGAAGACCAAAAAAAAAAAAAAAAACCCTCATGCTTCATCAAAATTTTCCAGAGTAATCCCTGATTGTCAATTTGGTGAAGTAAAACACCACATATTGTTCTTTCTCAGTAGTCAAAATCATTTTGTATGGCTTGATGCTAAGGTACTGATAGGGCCACGATCTTTGGGAAGGTTCTAGGGACCAACTTGTTTCCTTGTCTTTTCCAGATTCTAGAACAGTATCCTTGGCTTGTGATCCTCACTACATCTTCAAAGTCAGCACCAAAGCATCTTTTTTGTTTTGTTTTGTTATTTTCCAAGATAGAATTTCACATAATGCACCCCAATTACACACACTTCCCAGACTTCCCATGTCCACTCCCAACCGTTGTGATCCCCTCCTCCATAAAAAGAATAAAAGAATATAGTCCGATTTGTGTTGCCTGTTTGCTCACTGAAGCATGGTCAAACTCCCCATGGCCAGTCCCTTAAAGAAAACTGTGTCCTTCCCAACCCTACTCCTGCCAAAGGTCATGAACTGTAAGATCTACACTCCAACATCCTCATCGTAACTTCTAAGAGTTTTCTTCAATGGATTCTTGTCTGGACTGTGGGGGGAGGGGAGGACTGTCTCACAAGCCATCTATGTCTCTCATATGTCTCACCTGTGAGTCAGCAGACATCAATACCACTGCAAAAGAAGGCAGCAGCATCTTGGATCATGAACTTCCACAGGGTTTGTGCGGCAGCATTTTTAAATCTCTTCTCACCTCATAGGATCTACTCTCCTGTGTTTGTGAACAAATTCCCATTTTCCTCTTGTGGTTACACTTGTGGTTACATTCAGGGCTCACTTCAAGAAATCAAGATGATCCCATCTTCTCCAATTTTAATATAATTGTATCATTATAATGCTTTAACTATGAAAAATTATGCTCAGGCTCTAGAGGTGAGGGCCTGGCTGATCATTGTTTAGAGGCCACTATCTCCCTGGAACTTTTCTGTAACAGTGGTTGCTATGGGAAAGAATTTTTGAGCCCAGCAAGTTTGCATATTCACTAAATATTTCCAGCTTCTCTGGAACTCACTTTGTAGACCAGGCTGGCCTTGAATGCACAGAGATCCACCTGCCTCTGCCTCCAGAGAGCTGGGATTAAAGGTGTGTTCCCCCATGCCCTGCAAGATTTTCAAAAGTTCTATTACTAAGAAGTTGACTTTAGTTTGCTTTAATTCAGTATATAAGATGTGAATACATGTATATAGTATGATATTGTGTGATGCTAACTAACCATAGGTCTGCCCTTTCAGTGATCCAGACAGACGCATTCCAGTTGATTTTTAAAGCTATCAAACTATTGATAGGCACAGAACATCTGACCTAGCAGTTACAGATAAGCACCCATGAGTCCAGTTACGCATAAAGGACTCGGTACTGGAGTATCTTTCAGAGGGTCCTTGGCAGGGTGGGCGGTTCTCAGAAGTACACAGTCTACTTGTCAGTTTGATTGCATAATCTCTCCAGTAAACGTAGAGTGGGTTCTGTGATTCTGAGGCTATAGAATTACCAGGGTCGTGACATAGTTACCAGTTGACATGACGAATGTATACAAGGCTAAAAGTATTACTGAGAAAGTTGGGTTGGAGCTAGAAAAGCAGCCCAAGAACTGTTATATCTCCACTGATTTTCTTAAGTTTCTTCCCTTTATGAGGAGAGGGAGTCAACATACAATCACGTAAAAGAGAGAAAACAGTATAGGAAAGATCAGTTAGGAAAACAGATTGAAATACAGCAGGTGGCGGAAGTGCAATGGAAACTAAATTTTTTTTTATTTATTTTTAAAAAGAAAGCAAATTATCTTTTTTCATCATACATATGAATCCAAGTTCCCATTCCCTCCTCTCCTTCCATTCCCTCCACATACCCTCGCATCCCACCCCCATCAAGTCCTTAGAGAGAGAGTAAGACACATTGCTTTGGGGGAAGGTCTAAGGCCCTTCCTACTATATCTACGCTGAGCAAGGCATCTGTCCAAAGAGAATGGATTCCAAAAAGTAAGTACAAACGGTAGGGATAAATCCTGGTGCCACTGCCAGAGCCCCTCAGTCGGCCCCAGCCAACCATAGTCAGAGGGACTAGTTTGGACCTATGCTTGTTCCTTCCCTGTCCGGCTGGAGTTGGTGAGCTCCCATTAGCTCAGGTGAACTGTTTCAGTGGGTGTCCCCATCATGGTCTTGACCTCTTTGCTCATATTCTCACTCTTCCCACTCTTCAAGTGGACTTTGGGAGGGAAACTGAATTTATAAGTACTCACATTTCTCTAGGAAGTAAAAGCCATTTATAAAACCCTAGATCATTCAGACTCCCTCTCCCTCACAACCTGATGTCAGCCATGGATTTCAATGAGAGAGACAGAGCGAAGTGAAAGGGGACAGTTCCATCACTTACAGAGATTATCAGGGGGAGAGACATGGAAGTTACCATGATCTCTCATTTCCGCCGCTGTTTTTCATGCTCTACTCAGGGCCACACGAGTTTGAAACCCGTTTGGAATCGTTTTTAGTTGCTGGGCAATGTTTACGTGCAGCTAAGTTTCTAGGGACTTAGAAATGTTTGCTATGCGTGAATTAAACCTAGCATGTAGCCGAGTTTATTGATGAATTCAGAACAAAGCGAGACTAATGATAATTGAGAATCGTTTTAAGGCACCCTTGCTATTAACGTCACTCCCGTGCCTTACCCTCAATAAAAGCACGTTTTCATGTTCATTAGTGGGGGAAAATGACTGGTGCACGTGGGAAACAGGCTATTTTGTGCTTTCCATAACCCAGTGCCAACACTCCCATAGCCGCTGCCTATGAGAACTGATGGGCAACCTCTGATACTGCTAGAACAGACATGGCTGATAATAATGACATAGTAAAGGACAAAAAAGATACATTTTTAAGGAGTATCTCATCTAGTCAAAGCAAATAGATAGAAATAATCCTCGGAACTCTAAATGGAAAGTAAATAAAACAGATAATTGCAGTAATCTTCAATTGTATGTTTCAATAGAGAGGAAAGAGGTCACTCTTTGTCTTTATAAGGTGATGTCCTGCTCATACGCCAGACAGGGGAAGGGCAGAGAGCCTCTCTTTAATCTGCTTTTTTAACTGACTACAGATTGAAACCATTACACCAAAGGTATTCTTGTAGGGTGGCATATACCGGTCACAAATAACTATAAACTTATAAATACATTCAAAATAATCATAACATAATATTTTCCACATATATATGTATATATATAGTTTAACAAAGAACATTCTTAAAAAGCTAATAATTTTTATGCATTCATTTTTTTTTCTATGCTAGAGATTCAACAAGTAAGCTTCATGGTGTGAGCCAAATACTCATTCACTGAATTACTTCCTCAGTTTCAATTTTCACAAGTTTCAATTAATATAAAGAAAATCTACTAAAATAAAAATATTTTATTGGCTGAGAAATTACCAGCCATATTTAACGGATAAGCAATTATTTTTTGAGACAGCCACATCTGTTCTAGCAGTATCAGAAGTTGCCCATCTTCTAGCCATTTAAGTAAATCACATATGTGATTCTCAATTATTATTAGTCTTTCTTTGTACTGAATTCATCTTTGTGTAGCCTCAATTGTCCTAGCTCTGGAGACCAGGCTGGTCTCGAACTCACAGAGACCCATCTGCCTTTGTTTTCTAAGGACTGGAATTAAAAGTGTGCACTGCCATCACCACCCTCTGGTCTCTACTGTATATTTGGAGGTTAAATTTTGAGATGAGCAATCGTCTTGCAAAGATTAGGAATGTAATCCTCAAATTTATTAATGTCCCTGAAGAGGTCAGAGGACAACTCTTAGGAACCATTTCTCTCCTGACATCCCTGTCATCAGGGCTTCAGGCAAGAGTCACTACCTAAGTGCAGAGCCATCTTACTGACCCAAAAACTCTCTTCTTAAACGTTATGTAGGTAAGAACATGTTTTCAAACAGATTTATGTATCAACGTATGTATATAGGGTTTGTTGTTGATGTTTTTCTGACAAGGTCTCACTCTATAGTCCACGGTAGTCCCAAACTCCTGGCGACCCTTTGCCCCAATCTGGTTATTGGGATTATAGGCATAGGCCACCACGCTCAGTTTACACCTCCTGGTACAAATGTACACTGAAGGAATCTTTTAAAATATCTTCTGAACAAAGCAAACAAAATTCATTTTCTACATGAAAATCAGGTTTTAACAAATCAAACCTAGCAGAACACACAAAACCTCAAGAGAACCCTACTGTATTATTAGTTTCTACTATGTAAAAACAAATATGCTTCACTCTGGATTTGAAACTTAATCTCTTCCATATCTAATGTACTATATTTTTTTTTAAAAAAAATCTAAGTATCAGAGACTCCCAGTGTTTTATAAATTTTGATGTCTTCCTGAACTGAGTAACTGAAAAATAGGATATGATTGAATAGCCTTGTTCATTATGACTCAGCCAAGGCCATACATAAGTGAGGAACAAGCCATGTTGGTACATTTGCTCCTGGTACATTCTAATAAACCATGGGTAATGAGTACTTGATTATTTGGATATTACTTGTTCTCATTTATGACAGAAGGGAGCACTGAGCCCACAATTGGGTTGAAGTCTATTGTTAAGGGGCTATCTTTATTTTAAAGTATATTTTCAGATACCTTGTAGATGATCTTAATGGACGTTTGTGGTCAGTGATCACATACAAAACACAAGATGATTACTCTTTATAGAAACATGTTTTATGAAGATCTCTATTACATATCACTCCAACAATTATTAAGTAAAGTATGGATTATGTTTGTGATTAATTTTTATCAATTATTTCATGGTACTTCAAATTTCACACATATAGAACACACATTTTTGGAGAAAGAATATTATATCTCATTAAAGTCTTATTGGAAATGAATTCGAAATTGGAAAGCAATTCATAATTTAAAAATTCTTCTTTTTCTTCCATTTCTTTGAGTTAAAATACAAATTTTCTACAAACATTTTCTTATGTTTTACTGTATTAAAATTTTATTAAACCTCATAAAATGAGTATAGTGTTTATGTTCCAGATTTCTTCTAGCCATTTAAGTAAATCACAGATGTGAAGCTCCTCATGAAAAATAAAATATGGGACTAATGCCATAACTTCAGTAAAATCTACCTTGAATGCGGTTGAACTTCACTTTCCCCAAAAGGGTATTGCCATTTTTCTTTCTGCTTGGAATTAGTATTGCTTTCTTAACCGGGATAGGACTTTTGTTGCCTTGACAAGACAGAGAGCTCCTGATTCGTGAGTACAGAATGAAAGCACCACAGTAGATCTTAACTCTGCACCGGAGCTGTTTCACAAGCTTTCTCTCCTATTACAAACTGATTTAAAAATACCTGTGCTCAACGAAGGTAAAGATGGCATTATCTATGCTTAAATACTGTATAAACCTTATATAGTGGTCTGGGTTTTTTTTTTCCCTTCTTGCCTGAATGTACCACATGGTTTATACTTTAGAAATGTTTGTGCAGCAAGTTTCCGAGTAAAGAAAAAGTCTTCTATGTCTCTAGATTCTGTTCCTCATTAGTCTTACTAACTGAATAACAATGAATCATTTTATTCTTACACCCTGTAGTGATACATCTGGATTCTGTACTGCAATATTCAGATGCATTATACCTTTGTGGGATATAGTGATTACAGCTGTAAACTTAGAGAACAACAGAGGAATGCGTCCAGATATGGGCTTCACAGCTAAAATGACGGCATTCTTCACTTTGTGAAGAACGTGATGTGAACATCTGTGTTACTGGTCTGAGAGTTCGGTATTGGTAGACTTCATTTTCTACGGTGAATGGTGTCACTGATCAGGGAGATCACCACAAGTGGTACCCACTTGCGGAAACAGAGGAGTAAAGCATTCTCCCTTATTCTTGGTAACTAGAGGAAGGAGACGATTTTTTTTTTTTCCTGGGGTTAGAGTCAGTGAAAGGAAGGAGCAGGCTGTAAATTCTGAGAGAACTTGTTTGGGTTACTCTTTCACTTTTGTATGTCTGGTAACCAACAAAGTGTCTTAGTTACTTTTCTCATTATGATGAAATACAAGGGCAACTTAAGGGACACAGAGCCAACACCGATGACTTCTGTGTTTTCCAGTCACCATGAAGTAAGTATATAAAAGCTTTGTCTTCCAGCAACCAACCAGTTCTGTAGTGGCTAACTGCCAAAGTTTTTTTTTTTAAGATTTATTTATTTATTATGTGTACAGCATCCCTCCCATGTGTGCCTGCATGCCAGAAGGGGGCACCAGGTCTCATTACAGATGGTTGTGAGCCACCATGTGGTTGCTGGGAATTGAACTCAGGACCTCTGGAAGAGCAGTCAGTTCTCTTAACCACTGGGCCATCTCTCCAGCCCCCAACTGCCAAAGTTTGCTGATTCAGTTCAACTTGGATAGTATCTACTTGGAAGTACCATTTGAATCCCCAGGTTGAGAATTTCAATTCTACAAAACTGTGCACACCCTGCCCATCACTTCAGGTGCCAAGCGCAAGCCTTCCCCATGGCTGGTTAATATGGTAGAGGTGGTTCACTGAAGTCAGAAACATACTCGTGTACATTTATTCATTTATTATAACGGATGCTGCAGAGGACAGAGGTGAAGGGCTGCATTAGACAAACACGGTATGCAAGAAGGCAGATGTGGCTTCCCTGACCTCCAGGAGTCTCCAAGTGTTGAATTAAGTGGAAGCTCTCTGAACCCTGTTGCTTTGGGTTTTGATACAGGCTGCATTATGCAAGGACAATTGATCAGCTCATATCTGTTCGGTTTCAAACCCAAAACAAATGGTTGTGGTGCCTATTTAACACTCCAAAGTAGAATCCAGCTGCCAGGTTCTCCCAGTATCTCTCAATATCCACCAGTGATCAATTTAGCCGGTCCCCACCCCTCCCTCATTGCCCTTCTGAATGTCTTGAGGAAGAAGTATGAGGCTGAAAGTCTCTGAGAGCTAGTTGGATCCCCCCATTCTTGGGTTACAGGGCTTTTATAAATGGCCTCATTAACATAAATCCAGGTGTGGTTGAAAGGGTTTTTTAAAAAGTGAAGAGCTATCTTTTATCTTGAAATCCTTCAAGAACTGTTTAAGACCAGTGTTTTAACAAAAGAAACTTAATGCTCCAATCATTTAGACGATGACAAGAGTGAGAAGAGCTGAGACAGGAACAGGACAATCCCTTCAAATCTCCGTCTACCCCACTGTTCTAGCACTCTTTCAAAACCGCGATGCTTTGAGCCAAGATATACTTGAAAGGCAAGAAATACTCATTTTAAGCAACCCTTAACCTTTTTTGAATAATTATAAAGTACTCAACAGAACTGAGCTTATCAAGATTGCGTGATCTTCAAGCATGTTCAAGCCCTAATTTCATTTAAAGAGACATAGTATATAAATACCAGAGAGGACATTAAGCTGTGGTTCTGTCTGATTCAATACTATGTTTATTCCCCCAAATGAGCAGATAAAATGACTATTTTAACTCAATATTTTTAAAAACTTATTTTTAGGAATGGATTTTGCACTATTTTATACAAATGTTGTATAATACAAAATTACCTAAAGTCTGAGGATACTTCTATTTAAATTGCTTTTTCTGTCTGCAGTTCACCTCCTAGGATAGAAATAGCTAGATTTTGTGACTCTTGCTCAGTGCTTCAACTGTTTGTTCTGGCACCCTATAATTCAAGAAAGGAAACTTAATTCCTACTTGGAAATGAAATATAGAAATTTCAAAGCAAGCTGCATTATCTATTGATCACAATGGGTGCTGCAGAAAACCTTCAGAGGTTTTTAAACTGAGGTATTTTTTCCTAAAGGCATTGTACACTGACAATTGAAGTTAATAATTTTGTTTTAACTTAACAAAGGTGGGTTTGGCTAAGTACTTCTTATTTTAAGTTTGAACAAAGAGCAGGATAATAATCCTCTCTGACACGTATGGTTTACAAACTGCTTTTATATAAGGTATTCCTATTTGATTGTCACAGCCACACGGCGAGCAGGCAATTATTATTTTCCTTGTTTCAGAATTAATGAAGGGAACGCAGCAGTTCTGAGCTCTGGGGACGGGGCCAACTCTAGTCACTCAGTCCTTCTAGTGCCTAGAAGTGTTTTGCTTTTCCTCTTCCTGTGGTACAATATTGCTGGTTAAAGCAACTTAAGGGAGAATGGGTTTATTTTGGCTCCCAGTGCGAGGCTTTATAAGGCTTCATGGTGGGGAAGCTGCAGGGGCAGAGGCGGTGGCTGGTCACACCGCAGCTGTAGTCAGGAGAAGGAGAGTGAAGAACGCCTGGGGTTAGCTCACTTTCTCCTTTTTATTAAACAGCCAAGGACCCTAGTCCAGGGAATGGGGCCACCCACAGTGGGCAGGCATGACTGGGGTTAATCTAGTGAAGACAGTCTGCCGCAGGTGGCCCAGAAGCCCGTCTTCCAGGTGATTCTGGACGTCATCAACTTGACAATAGAGATGAACCATCACCCCCAAATCATTCGAGGCATGAGTCCAGTTGGGAAAATTAAGCATTACATGGCTTAACCAGGGAAACAAACACAGCAAACACACAGGGTATAAACATACATCTTATAGCTCCAAGGATACTGTCATTGTCTTTCTTTTCCTATTCTTCAGTAGCTGTTTCCCGCTGCCCATCTCCTGCTACCACAACTGGCACTCATTACATTTTTATTATGCATTAAAAATGTTATCTTTCACTTTAGTTTTAAATGCTCCAATCATTTAGACGATGACAAGAGTGAGAAGAGTTAGAGAACAAAGGGCATCTCTCCTTTTTCTGATCATTCTTTGTTTTGATGATTATCACAGCATCCACATTCACCTACAGCACTCAGCCAGAAAGATGAGGCAACATTTGACATGAAGTCACTGAGTGTGAAAATAAAAGATAACACAATCTGAAAACAATCAGGTCCTGTGTCCACAGGACTGTCGCTCCTTGCCTCTGGCAAGACAATCCTCTGGTGTTTGGGATGGCGGGGCAGTGCTGAGGACTGGAAGATAGAAACCTAACTAGTTCCAGAGCCTCTAACCATCTTGTTCCGGGAGCAGAATGTTTCCAGATAGGATAGATGTTTGTATCGGCAACAGCAGCAACAGAAGAACAGCTGGCTATGATGGTGTATGCCTGTAAACTTAGCACCAGGAAGACAGAGGCCGGAGGATCTTTGTGAGTTAAAACCTGTTCTGCATATCAAGTTCCAGACGAGTGAGCTACATACATCGTGAGACCCTGTCTGAAAACCAAACAAAACCAAATAAAATAACCTCTTACAAAACAACAAAAGGAGGCCTTTCTTACCCAGGTCTGCTGAGTAAAAGACTGGTTTTCAGACAAGGCTCTCCCCTCCTCCCTTCTCTCTTCTCCCTTCCAGTCTCTTTCTTCCTTCTTCCCTCCCTCCCTTTGTAATATCTTAATGATTTCTTCACAATGCGTGCAGTTACTTCTGCTTACACAAAGCGACCTACTGGAATATGGAATTTCATCACCCTCAGTCTCAGTTCCACAGTTTACAGGGCATCTTCCGAGGAATTTTCCAGGTCTCATAAGTCTATGGATTTCAGATTTGTTTCCATGAAGTACTTATCTGCTTCTAAAAAAGCATTATGTAATGAAAGCCTCTAGTTCTTACATTGCTCAGCCGTCTACCTCCTGATCTTTCATCAGACTGTGTTTTTCATTGCAAGACTCCTCTCTTACCCTTTTCTCTTCTTTCTCATGCCCCCAAATTGACTTTTCTCTCCTGGTAGCATTAAAAATAGTTTAAATACTGCCCTTTGTTGCTTTGGATTTTGCTAATGTTTATTCCCTAGCCAAAAATTATCAAGAATTTTCTCAAGCCACCGCATCAAAGAAATTTGTTCTGAAATGTTCAGAAAATATATTGTTTGTGTCTTTGATGTGGGGTGTCTGTTTATAACCCAGGATGACCTGGAGCTCTCTGCAGCTCAGTCTGGCCTCTAACTTCTGATTCTCCTGCCTCGACTTCTGAGTAGTGGGATTGCAGTCCTATGCTACCACGCCCATCTTTAAAAATATTCTTAAAAGTATTTTTGAAAGAAATGTTGGGTGCTGAACTGTAGCTCAATGGTAGAACATTTGCTCACAGTGAGATCCTGCTGGCTTTGCTTTCCAGAGTGCCTGCCCTAACTCTGTCCCTTCTACAATTCCCATTGACATGCTCCATTTATTTTTCTCCAGATATGTAGGTTACATCAATCATAATTGCTCTCATTACAACTATATGTACGGATGGAAGCTGGTGTGGGGAGAAGACGTAAAGTGAAGCTAAGCTAAGCAGCTTGGAGAACTGAGTCACATTAGAGGGCTTGTTGGATATAAACAACCTGGGAGTATCCATGGAGAACAAACATTGTAGGAGAAAAGAGAGTTGGATCCAGAAATGAAACTACTGTAGGATCAGAAGGTGAAGTCTGTTTTAACCAAAGCCTGCTTTCTTCCACCTTGTCCTCATTAATTGATTCATTATATGTGCATGTGAAGCATCCTTGGGGCTATCTGGGCTATTTAGAGGAATTGTGATGGGTACACAGAAATCCATGCTCTCTTAGCAGACACACTCTGAAGAAATACAGATAGCAAGTTAGGAGTAAGTTAAATATATAACGTGTTAATTAGTGATGTCTGTTGGAAATACATAAAGGAGGAAAAGTGAACTGTGCCTGATGGCACAGGTGTGTAATCACAGCTACATCGTAGGCTGAAGCAGTAGGACCTCAGGTCCATGGCCTGCCTGGGCTACAGAACTAGTTCAAAGCCAGCCTGGTCAACTCAGTGAGACATACCCTCAAAATAGAGTGGAAAGTAAGCTGGGGATAGAGAACATCTGTGAACACTTCCCTAATGAGGGCCTGGGGTCTATTTCTGGGGTGGAGGGAGACAAAGAAAATAGAAAAGTGGGACAGGAATATTCTGCCAAACCAGCTCTCCATAGACTTGTGCTTGAATGTAAAAAGCACTGAAAAATCCAAAGAACTGGTTTCTCATAATGTGTCCGAGAGAATAAAGCCCAAGACAACACTTGGTTTGGGGGCGGAAAAAGGCATTCTCCCTGTCTGAACAGAACCAGGTTGTCATGTGTCTAGAATGTTAGTTTTGTACTGAAGGAATAGAGTCCCCCTTCCCCCCCCCAAAAAAAAATGAGGACTCATGACTTCAGGCCATCCTCAGTTTATGAACTTAGATGAAAATCAAAACAAAAACCGTTGACTTCAACTGTTCCAAGACATGGTGAAATATGCCAAATTATTCTGGCAGTACTGAACTTCTATAGGGTAGTAGTCAGAGAACTCACAAAATGTCACGTTAGGAAGGGGCACTGATGTGCTGGTAAACACTGACCTTTCTAAGTGTAGTTTCAATATCTTGGTTATCAGTCGTTAATTTAACTAATTTAGTGAGAAAAAAAATCAGCATTTTTTTTTTGTCTATGATCTATTTGTTGTTTATCTTTTTTTGATTCTGCTTTGAACACTGTGAGGAGACTGTGTGGTGTGGCCACTCACAACACAACAGCAACAGGCACGACTCATCCATGCCTCTGTGCATGTGGTGTAAATGCTCTTGCCAGGGTTAATTCCAATCTTTCCAACCTATCATGGTGATGTCATTGAACACGGGGCTGGCAATAGATGTAAAAGAATTTCCCTTTAAATACTACAGTATTTAGTCATAACAATTAAAAATATAAATAGGGTCAAGAGCATAGATAATAAGAAAATATAGTAAAACTTTTAAGTAGTGATAAGTTTTAAATATTTATTAAATTTATTTTAAAAACCTAATAATCTGTTTGATGCTAGGAATGGTAGTATACATAGAGAGTCCCAACAACCAGGGATGGGGGCAGAAGGATCAGACACTCAAGAACATCCTCAACTACATCATGAGTTTGAGGTCAGCCTGGGGTACATGAGAATCACCTAAGACAATCAAAATAAAAAAAAATAGCAATACATTGTAAATTTTATATTTACAAGTGATTTTAAATTATAGTTATCTTAAACAAACAGCTTGCAAAAATCCTGGAAGATTTAATGGGTGGTTCTTGTGTGTATCAGGTAACAATGCCTTGGATGATGTCAAAGTTAGATAAGTGGGTTTGGGGCTGTGGGACTGTAATCCTAGCACCTGGAGGACCAGCATGCAGGCTGCAGCAACTTTGGGACCAGGCTACACAATGAGTTCAAGGTCAGCTAGGGCTGAATAAAGAGAGCTATCTAAAAAAGCAAAAACTAAAACCAAAACTGAAACTATGTGTGGATAAATAGAGAATGATTAGTTTGAATGCAGGGGTGCTTGGTTCCCTTATCGGATATCCTGAAGTTATTTTAGTTCTTTAATTTTGCTCTCTTTCCTTTGATTTGACTAGGGGGGTTTCTCTGGCTATCTGAGCACCACATTACCGACTCTCTCTGAGGATGACACATGAGCACATGAGCAGACAAAAGCCTCAGCCATTAGATGTTGATTCCTGCAAGCCTCCTTCTGTAAAGGGGATATTTTCACTGATTTCTCCCCAAATTCTAGCAGTTCCTTAATGCATCCTGTTGTGTAGTGGCCATGACCACTACTATCTAATATGAATTAGGCTGAACTAAATGGGATGCTATTGTCTGACTTTTTTGGATCGTGGGAAGAAAGCAGTCTGTGCTTCAATTTAGTATCTCAGCTCTCCAGTAGAATGGCTGCGATGTTTCCCGGTCCATTGTCTGTGTGGATGCTCCCAGTTTTGCCCATCTGAAATAAGCCTCCTCCAGCTACTATTTCAAACCGTTTCTTGGCCAGGCTTAACCTTCCACCTTCCCCTCTGCCACAAAGCTATCCACGGCCACACCAGTCTTCTTAGAGTGATTTCAAACAGTCTTTCCCTTGACCTCTTGTGATGCTTATGTGTTACCACACACACATTCGAACAATAGTGTTATACGCCACATACTATTCCCATTGTTTCTTTTGTTAGCCTTGTCAGTAACTAGGCAGCCCATTTTCTACAAGGGGAGACTATAACTTAATAATTCTCAGGTGCTTGGTCTTATGGCAACTTGATATGCCATGCTTTGCTGAAGCCCAAGGGAGGACGGTCCCTTTCTGAGTGATTACCGAGTAGGGAAGGAGAGGAGAGGGGAAGGAGGAGAGGAGTGAGGGAAGGAGGGAGGGGAAGCTACAGTCAGGATGCAAATGAATCAATAAATTAATTTAAAAAGTTACACTCTAAAAACGAAGAAGCTCTGTAATGTACAGTGCACTGTTGTCTGGGAATTAGCATGTATTCTTCGTATTTCAATAGATTTGGCTTTAAATGTCATCCTTTGAAGTTGAACGGAATTCAAAGTAGGTTTCAAAGGTTCTGAAAGTCTGGGTTTGAAGTTAGGGAACCCCGGATCTAGTTCTGTGCTGTGCTGCTTGTAAGTTGTGTGTCCCCCAGCTCACTAACCCTGTTTCACCTTCTGCCAAGAAGGGATGATAATGGTACCCACACTCTATAGAGCCATGGTTCCCAATGCTTTCCTAATGCTGCGACCTTTTAACTAGTTCCTCACAGTGTGGTGACCCCCAACCATTAAACTATTCGTCGTTACTTCATCACTGTAATTTTGCTAATGTGATGAATCATACTGTAAGTATCTGGAATGCAAGATATCTGATACGTGATCCCCTAAGGGGTCACGACCCACAGACTGAGAACCACTGCTTAGAGTGATGCAATTGCATAGTGAATTGGGATAACACAGATTCTTTTCTAGAGACTAAAACCAGTGGAACATGTACGTGAATGTGTGTGCATATGTATGTTTGAGAGAGGGTTTCATTATACCTTGGGCTGACCTCAAAAGTGTAATCCTCCTGACTCAGCTTTCTCAGTGCTGGGATGACAGCTGTGTACCACCTAGGACGGCTTTGTTGTGACGTGTTTTCAGGCAGGGCATTGTAGCACAGGCTGGTCTAGAATACCAGCCTGTTGAAATTAGACTCTGGATTTTCATGGCTCATCCTCTAGAGTAGTTGGGACTACAGGGGTGCACAACACAATGATTTCCTTTTCCCTTTTATTAGCAATTTTAATTAGTTTGTTTACTTTCATACAAGGTTGTTTTACGTTTTGGAGTTGTTGAAAGTGCTAGGATGTATTGATAATGTTAAGATGTACGCGCTACACCATGTATGAGCATATTTATCCATATACTGGGGATAAGACATTTTCTGTTATTCTTATTTCATCTGAAAAAATACAAAAAGGCATCATTTGAGGGAGTGAGAAAAGTTACTAAATAAAGGCATATGCAGTAAGATCAAGGTGAGATTTAATAATCTCATCTACAGTGGTGCAATTTAGGTAACCAAATTTTAACTAAGCCATCTAAATTTTAAAGCCTAATGACTTTTAAAGGGTTCTACCAATACTAATGAAGTGAACCCAACACAAACAGGGAACAATTCTCAAATAGCATATGGGAATGGGGAATAAGTAAAGCTGAAATGCAATTTATAATTGATCACGACGTTTATGATAATGGTATATAGTCTTCATTTCTTCTCTTTATGGCACACACATTGCTTATGAGGTATATTCAAATACATTGGTTACTTCTCTTTTGGAAGGAATTCCAATCATTTCATAAATTTGATTAAATTGGTTGCAGAATTCTGAAGTACAACGGAACCCCAAATAGGGCCAGCGCTCATTTCCTAAATGAATATTTTATGTGCAAACAAACAGCTGCTGGACTCCAGCAGAATTTTAAACAAGCTGTTTTTAAATTTTACTGACAGCTGTTTTTGGTGATTTTTGTCAACAGAAGTTTCCTGCTTTGCATCATGGCACTTTTTTATTACAGTGTCCCTTCAAAGAATAACTTGCTTGCCTTAATCACGTTTACGGAGATTTACGACTTAATGCTTATTCGGTGGTGGGGTTTCTCAACACAAAATGTCAGTGAGCCTGTTATGAATTGCTTCTGGCATTGCTACTCTATCTTTTATTTGGCTGGGAGTGTTTCCACCTGAAAGTGATAAATTCCTGCTATAACCGCTTTATGTGCTTCAGTAATTACACTGTACCGAAAAGGGGTGGGAATGGGGGTTTCTCCTGAGGTATTTCCTTAAAAATAGCAAGTAATAAAATGCAGTTGAATGGGCCGAACTCTGACATCTGTTGAACAAAAAGCAATGACCAATGAGCTATTTCTGTCATATGGAATTTGACAAGTGACCAGAAAGTAAGAAGATATTCAAAAGCCTATCAAAAACATTTTCTAGAGGGGCCTGTTGTAACTATGCCCTTAAACTAGCTGCTTTTTGCTCCTCTGACAAATGAGGGAGTGCCCACAAAGATGCTGTTTACATCCTTCCAAAAACTATCTCAAAAAATCAAGCAAATGCTTCTAGAGCCTTGGGTAACTTTTCATTGAGTGCCAAGGTCTCTGTGACATTGGGAGCTAATCTGTATGTACAAGTCAGAGACCGCAGCATGCCAAAACAGTTCAGTTATGCAAACAGTCCACTGTAGCTGATATCTTGATCAATATATACAGACACAACCGACTGGATCAAGGCGAGATCCACATTAATCATTATGATATCCATGGGTGGTGGATATTGACTAATTTTCATCCTACTTGTGTTTTTTTTTTTTTCATAAAATCTGCCTATTGTGCTTAGGAATAAATAGCATCAATTTCTGGGGATGTTTTCCTCATGAAGGAGCAACACAATGAAAAAAAACAAAAGATGTTCAAGTTAATTAAAGAGTCACGAAGATTCTTATTATCAGGTCCTTACAACAAACTAAAGAATTCTATAGATCCAGTAGCTGCTTTATTTAAAAAGATTTAACTGACAGTTTGTTTTGAATTAAGTTTTAATTGTATGTGTTTAATTCTATACAGTCCATGGTGAACCCGGATCATTGACTGTGCTCTACTGAGGGCTTCAGTTTCACAGTCTGTGATTCCTTTCAACAGCCCTATGAGTACAAGGCCAGTAGTTCCTCTTCCTCTGTTCTTCTCTTCCTTTCTTCCTCTTTTTCCCCAACTCCTCTTACTTCTTCCTGTCCCTAGGTCTTCCCCATCTCTCATCATCCTAAGTGGGACTTCATATTTGAGAAGCGTGCACTTCTTCACTCAACTATGTACCTGGCTCGGAGAGTGGTATAAATTAATCCTAAATTTACAAACGATGAAGAGAAATCCTAAAATAGGCAAAACAATAGGCCCAAGGAGGTAATCCTAAGAAATGGCAGGGCTTGGCTTATACTCAGCTTTGCTGATCTCCAAACTCTATGTGCTTAATCATTATGCCACGTTGGATTCCAGAGGGAGAAAAGCCAGCATAAAGCGTATTACTTTAGCTTATTTTTATAGCATTTTTATGCAGGAACGCTAAGCTCAGTCAGATATCTCACACAGCAGATATCATGATCCTAAATTCTGTGGCTGTTCATTCATTTGATTAATTAAAATATGTGATTGTGCCTAATCAATTGCTTCCAAATTGCATTTTTTTCCAAGTTCTGGATTTCATAAGAGTCCACCTGCCCCCTGCCCTGAGATAGAGTTTCTCTGTTTAGCTCTTGCTGTCTTGGAACTCTATAGACCAGGCTGGCCTCCAACTCAGAGATCTGCCCGCCGTTGCCTCCCAGGTGCTGGGATTAAAGGCATGAACCACTACTGCCCAGTCATAAACATCTTTGTACCTGACAAAGAAAATGTACTCTAAACATGTCAAAGCAGTTGACCCCATTGCATGATTCCATAATGGCAAGTCAGAGGAGAGTTAGTGAGAGTAGAGACTTGTAAAATATCCTCACTAACTTGTTAATTATCCGTGGGAGAAAAGTCTGGGGATTCCTATATCCATATATTCCATTTTTTCTTCTTATATACGCTTATCCAAGTGGCTACAAGACAGCTTATCACTTATAAAAATCCATCACAACACAGGAATAGTGTCATGACAACTTCCAACAAACCGTTACATGACATCAAACCTGACGATCAGGAAAGAGATTCAGACTGAGATGCCTTTGTGCAGAGCATGATGGAAGATAACCGAAGTCCTGAGGGGAAAGTGTGGGAGCACAGCATAGGTAAATAGGTTAAAGCAAGCAATTTGTGTGCTTCAGAATCCTCCTAGGATCACAGTGTTAATTTGGGGAGGATAAATAGTCTCAGGAACTTTGGAGTAATACTTAGTTGAGAAACATGTACAAAATGAAATGTAACGAGCCTAAATTTGTGTGTGCACAGTTGGTTCTCATGAAGAATTGCTGAAAGGGGACTAGGAGCCACTTAGTCCCTTTAAGTGAGAAGCGCTGCAAACTCAGGCTTTAGTGACACCTTATTGATAGACTGGGTTTCTGTAAGAATTTTCTTTTGCCTCTGAGAGAATAATTCTAGTATGCATTCACACCCCCACTTCTTGTTGGGGGTGGAACAGGTTTTGTGAAGTGCCCTACCACCACTCAAGAATTCCAGTATTTTCACCACTATTGGTAACCTCATCATAAAAAGGCTGTCTATGTTTTATGCATAAACACACACACACACACGAAAGAATTGGCTTTTAAAATTGTGCATTTATGGCTGAGAGGATGAGTTGGTTCCAAAACATAAAACCCCATCTCCAGTAATAGTAAAGGCCTAGCAATTTGAGTGATAGCAGAGTGAGCTGGAAGCTATGGGCAGTTGTAGACAGGAGGGTAGTCTTGTTTATTCTTTTGAAGACTGCTATCACCACCATTACACAGCTGCTGAGGATAACATGACCCCTGCAGAAGAGGTATCTGGGCCACGGCAGAGGGAAAGAAACCAGGAAACTAGCAGAGAACTCATTGCAACTGCATCACAATTGTTTCAACACTATTGTAGAAATGGGCCAATTGGAAACATCTGGTCCCAAAAGTATTTTACAAAATGTGAAATTTTCATTTACTCTGATCACAGTGAAATAGTGCCATAATTAAAAAAGCATTTGATAAATGTGTTCCATGTTCTTCTTTCATAAGTATAGAATTGTCCTCACTGCTACCATTTCTTGGATGCTTATCGATTTAGCCAATTCACACTTATGCTCCTACGATAATATCAAAAATCTATATGAATTATTATCATTTTTCAGAGAAAATTAATGTGAAGAAAGCGGAAGATTGAACCTGAGTCTATAATCCCAGCACTCAAGAGGCTAAAAAAGCAGAATGACAAGATCAAATCAATCTGGACTACATAGCAAGATCCTATCTCAAAAATTAACATTTGACATCGGTCACATATTCGTATGAGATGATAGTGGGCCGGAGTCCTGAAATTGCCCATTTAATTCATGAATGCTGCAGAGGCTTTCTAAGTTTGAACAGTTGAAGTTACCTAGGACTTGAAGAATCAGTAATGGCTTGACCGCCTCTGTGATCAGGGACTAATTTCATGAGGCCTCTGAGTTTTAGAAAAATAGTGTGGTGGTTAACTTGTATTAAAGTCTCTTTAAAAGCTTTATGAGCCCCAACAGGAGCAGTTGGGATGTGACTCAGCCATACAGTACCTGCCCAGCATGCACTTGGCGTAGAGGTGGGGTTGGGGCTAGGATTTGATTTTAGTTTTGTTCATCTGCGTCTATACAAATGACGGATTTTGGTTAAATCACTGAAATATGTCGGGTCTTTTTTTTTTTATGTAGAGGACTACTGAAGTAGAGGGAAAAAAGAGTTCTGAAAATAAAAACATCAGGGTCAAAATTAATATCTCTGAGCCACACCCTAAATGTTTCTTTTTGTAAAGTATTTTGTTTGGCTGGGCTGCTGTAACAAAATCATAGTTTTGGTGACTGTTATGGTAAAAATAAAACTCACAAGGGCAGCAAGTCCCAGGCAGGAAGCTGCGTGGCATGTGACAGACTGAGAAGATATGCACTCCATGCAGAGCGAGGTTGGATATTTATTTATTGGGTTATGGAAGGGGAGAGGAAGGGAGAAGGTGGACAAAAAGAAAGAGGGAGAGAAATGGGGGGGG
>NW_026067966.1:3132639-3135552 GCF_014885135.2 Alexandromys fortis
GGAGGGAAATGGGAGGCGGCGGTGGGGAAGAGATAGAAATCTTTAATAAATAAATAATAAATAAATACCAATTTAAAACAATAAATTAAATTAAACATGCCAATTTAAAACACGAGACTTATTGTTTTGTAGTATGGAATGACATACAATAAACAGACAATTAAAACATTTAACAGTAAACATAGGTGCATTTAAGTCACATGTATGTACACACATACATTAAACAGGAATTGGGTGAAGAGGATGCTGGTAGTGGGCCCTACCAAAGGCACACCAGTGGACAAAACACATATGTAATAGAGTCAGCACCTGGGGACCAGAGAGGGAATACCTCAGTAAAGATGTCAGGACATGGTCACCTGAACTGGCTATCAGTTAAGATGGCAGTGAAGTCACCTGACCTCAGTCAAAATGGCAGCCCTCACGTTATATGTAGAAGCCATGTTTTTTGAGCTGTGGGATTTTTAAATATAATAACAAGAGATCTAGATGTGTGATGTACCCTGTTGCCTAGCTGCCATACCATAAGCTGTGCGGCAGGGAGCAAATGCTGGAAATGAAAACAGCTGCCTCATGGATTAGACTTATCTTGTTGGTTTCCGTGAGACCAGTGGTAGTGGTGTCAGGGATAGTTTGAGGAAAAGTGGAGCCTGCGGGACACCAGCAGAGCATTCACAGACCAGGTGCTCATAGTTTGAGGGTTTATATTCCATAGCTGAAAACGTGAAAACCCGCAAGAACGAGACACCACAGGGCTTTTAGAAGAATGTCTCCTCTCTATAGGCAGGGTGTGAATGAAACCTGACTGGCTCTGGGTCCCAGAGACTCAGAAGCCAGAGACTAGAGACTGCTCGGAGCGGTCTCTCATGGCGGGGACCATGTATGAGTGGTCCAAAGGAAAAGAAAAGAAAAAGAAAGGAGAAAGAAAATACCAAGAGACCCCAGGTCCCAGATCAAATGCACAGCTCAGCATGTTCAGCGCTAGCATGGGAGGAACAACCCGGTTAGTCCAGTCACGTTTTTAGCTATGGGAATCAAGCAGAGATGAATGTCAGCAAAGGGCTCAACAGTAGCCATGAAGGCTGTGGTTGGGGGCTGGAAGGGGAAAACTCAACAGGAAAACTCAACACCCAAGCCGCTGGTGTGTGTAGAGGTCGGTGGGTGTTCAGGCAGATAGAATGAAGAGCTGTTGTAAAGAAACCTGGTTCCTGAGGCCAGGGTTCCACATTTCCTCAGCCTGCCCACCCGCAGGCCAGAGGGAATGTGGAGAGTACCAGAGGCTAGTCACAAGCAACAAATGTTAAGGTAAAATGCTGCAGATTCCCAAATGGCGGCAGTGGGCCATGAGACCTCAGTGGACCACAAGAGCACAGACCACAAAGGCAGCCAGTCTCAGGCAGGAAGCCACATGGTAAGTGTGAGACAGAGACCCATACAGAGAAAGTGGATACTTATTCAGTAGGCTATGAAGGAAAAAGGGGGGAAGGGGAGGAGAGAGAGAGAGAGAGGGAAAGAGAGGAAGAGAAAGTTAGAGAGAGAGAGAGAGAGAGAGAGAGAGAGAGAGAGAGAAGGGGAGAAAGGTGAAGAAGAGTGAAGAGAGGCAGGCAGAAGGAAGATCCACCCACTTGCCTCAGCAGAGGCAGTGGGTGGGGTTTGTCTCTTAAAGGGACAGGACAGACCATTATACTGACCATTTCCTTTTGATTTCCCCATCTACTGGCCACCACTTCCTAGAGCCTTCTGTGGGAAGTACAGGGGGGAAACCCAATTGTGCTTTCTTTGACCAGATGGTCCCTAGCTAGTTCTGAGGAGAAGGTCTTGAGCAGACATTTGCTGACCTCTGATCCTCCACCCTAGAGCACCACAAAGACAGAGTAAATACCCCTAGGTACACAAGAAAGCATCCTTCTGGGCCACTGAGCTAAGGCAGAAAGGGGGGTGCCATATCCTAAGCATCCTGCCTGGGCTCCAAATGGACCCAGAACTTCATGCCAATCACTCATTTATCCCAATGACAACCTTGTGACAGATTTGCCTAGGGTCAAGTTTGGAAACATAGCCCCATTTCTAGAACACACTGTGAGCCAAGTGGATTGCTAATCCACATTACAAGTGTGAAGCCAAGGGGCCTTCCTAGAACAGCAAACACAGGGTCAGCTGCTGTCACCGTCATGGGGTAAAGACTTTATGACAGTCTGGAAGACAGACATTCAGGGTCAGTGTCAGCACGGCTAGGCTCAGATGAGGGCCTTCCCCACTTTCTGTGCTCTTACACAGTAGAAAGTGAGCAAATTCTTTCTCAGTTGAAGATTATAGAATTTCTGTTAATCCCAAAGATGGGAGGAGAAAAACCACCAACCCAAATAAACACAGCCAAACTAATTAAAGTAAGCATTTTAATTTGTGTACATGGGCTGCCTCCCCTGTAAGGCAGGGTCCAAGAAGTCAGAATTAGGAAGACAGGGTTTTTATAGCTCGGGGCAGCCAGGCGGTGGTGGTGCATGCCTTTAATCCTAGCACTCGGGAGACAGAGGCAGGTGGATCTCTGTGAGTTTGAGACCAGCCTGGTCTACAAGAGCTAGTTCCAGGACAGGCTCCAAAACCACAGAGAAACCCTGTCTCAAAAAACCAAAAAAAAAAAAGAAAGCTCGGGGCAGGATTTCCAAATGGGGATTTGACAGGCAAAATACAGGATTCTGACATAGTCGACAATGAGGATTACTGAGACCTCAAGAACAATGGCAATGGGTTTTTGATCCTACTGTACCTATTGGTTTCGTAGGAGCCTAGGCAGTTTCGTGGATGCTCACCTTACTAGACCTGGATGGAGGTGGGTGGCCCTTGGACTTCCCACAGGGCAGGAAACCCTGACTGCTCTTTGGGCTGACGAGGGAGGGAGACTTGATTGGGGGA
>NW_026067966.1:3139115-3140283 GCF_014885135.2 Alexandromys fortis
AAAAAAAAAAAAAAAAAAAAAAAAAGAAAGCTCGGGGCAGGATTTCCAAATGGGGTTTTGACAGGCAAAATACAGGATTCTGACAGGTTACAGGTGCAGAACATAAGTTAGTCATAATGACGCCCTGAAACGAAGACATGACTGCAAGGTGGTCATAACAGGGTAGTCAAAACAACCTTTTGAAACAGGGTAGGTGTGGCAAGATGGTCATATCTTTTTGAAAGAAAGAAAGAGTTGATATGGAACATCTACTATATAACAATTTTTAATTAAGGTTACAGGTGAGGCATAGCCCAGACCTTAAGAAACAGAAGTTTAATCATAAACAGGAATGAACCTGGTTTGTCTTTACTATAAGATGCAGGCTGGTTCATCAGTTCTCAAAAATCTCACTTAAACCTACGTATTTCTGCCAGGCATTGCCTCCAAATGCCATCCTATTAGTGGGTAGGGCTTCAACTCATGTACTCGGGGTAGACACAGTGATTTAGTTCCATGTTGTATTCAGTACCAAATTGTACCCTCTGAGGTTTTATAATCAAGTGAAGTACTTACAAGAGGCCTGGCTCATACAGTTCACGAGCAGGCACTGTATTAAAGGGACAGGCCAGATGTAGTGGATCTCTGGCCCTTTGGGATCTGGAGACAGAGGAAGAAGCATGCTCATATAAATGCTTGTGACACAAAGTGTAAACTTGAAAGGACCTGGGAGAATCTAAATGGAGGATCAGGAAAACCTTTCAAGGACTGATGTTTGAGACAGGATCTGAAGGAGCCCTGGTAAGAGGAAAATTCCAGGTTCCAAAGTGAATCTTAGTGTACAAAAAGGCAGCAAGACAGAGACTTTTGATGAGTCGTCGAAGAGAAGCTTCATGGAAAAATGACATGTTCCTCTGGTTGGCATAGGCCACCTGATCAGAAAACAGGAAATACCTTTAGAGTTTTATTTTTATTTTTGGATTTTCGAGACAGTTTCTCTGTGTAGCCCTGGTTGTCCTTGAACTCAGAGAAATGCCTGCCTCTGCCTCCGTAGGGCTAAGATTAAAGGAGCGTTACCTACTGACCTTTACAGTTTAAGGTAGTGGCAAGATGAATTCTGTGTTTGGCAAGGAGAAAAAGAAAACTTTCTTTTTTTTTTAATTTATTTTTTAAAGATTTCTGTCTCTTC
>NW_026067966.1:3140477-3151947 GCF_014885135.2 Alexandromys fortis
AAACTGCCTAGGCTCCCACAAAGCCAATACGTGCAGTAGGATCAAAAACCCATTGCCATTGTTCTTGAGGTCTCAGTAGTCCTCATTGTCCGCTTTAAGACAGAGACCCACAATGGAGCACCGGACTGAAATCTCAAGGTCCAAATCAGGAGCAGGAGAGAGAGCACGAACAAGGAACTCAGGACCGCGAGGGGTGCACCCACACACTGAGACAATGGGGATGTTCTATCGGGAACTCACCAAGGCCAGCTGGCCTGGGTCTGAAAAAGCCTGGGTTAAAACCGGTCTCACTGAACATAGCGGACAAAAAGAAAACTTTCTTATGCAGAATGGTTCTACTTTTATTGTCATGGGAAAAGCTTTTCCAAGTTCAACAGTAATGAAAACGCCGTTTTTTGCTGACAGCTTCAGCAACGAGTTTCTGATGCTACAGGGTAGGTGGACAATCCCTGATCCGGAAAAACACCCATGGGGGGCCGCCCCCCCCCCTTACATTGAGGGCGTGGCCTTGAAGCCTCGCCCCTCTGTTTCGCGCGCAGAAAGTTTCACACGTCCCGCCTCCCGGGGCTTGAGGTCGTGACCTCTACCCACGCCCCCTCCACCAGGCACCCAGAGACCCGGCAGACAACTCCGGGGGGCGGGGCCTCAAGCCTCGCCCCTCCGCTTCCGGAACTTTGCCCGCGTCTCTGAAGCTCCGCCCCAGCCCTTGAGGGCGTGGCCTCAAGCCGCGCCCCTCCATCGCGGGGAGATTCACCGCGCGCGTTTCCGCCGCGCTGCCCCAGGAGTTCCAGCGGCTCGGGGGCTCCGCGCGACGGCGGGGTCCGGCGGTGCCAGCGCGGGGTGGCTCCCGAGCAGGGCCTGACCTCCCGCCCTCCGAGGCGATGCCGCGTAGGCCGCCGACGGTCCGCTCGGGGAACAAGCCTTCTCCCGCGCTCGCCATGGAGCCGGCTGACGACGGGCCCTGGGCCTACAGCCGCGCGGCGCTCGCCCGCCTGGAGAGGCTGCTGCGCTGCTCCCGCTGGTAAGGACCGACCTGGCGACCCGGTGTCGCCTGCCTCTCCGTGGCCCGTTCCTGTCCTTTCCGAGGGGCTTTCCGGTCACTCGCCGCAAACTGGGTCCAAACGGCACTTTTCGAATTTTCGCGGGAGAACAGCCGTAGGGGCGTGGCCTACGACGCTCAGGTCGCTGGCCCCTCCCCGAAAGTGACGCTCCGAGCTGGGTGGGGCTAAGGCTTTGGGGTCTGTGGCTTGGTGTTTTGGGAAGGTGGGCACCCTGACCGACCCTTTTCCGAGTAGCGGCCTCGGCGTGTGGGAGAGCGGGCGACCGGGATGGTGACCTGGCTAGAGCTAGTTTGACGGCGGCAGTGCGGCGGGCATCGCAGTTTTTCCTGAGTTGGAGGATTAAGGAAGTGTACCACTCTTGCTTCTCCAACACGCCCACGCCCTATCAAGGATTTTATTCGGTCCAAAACACCTTCTTGAGTGGTACTTCCTTACCTGTAGCTGTTTGTTGAATACGACCCCGGAAGTGCCCCTCTCTTCTCATTTTTCTCTTTGGAAGTACTGAATGTTGAACCTTCAGCCTCTAGTACTGAATTACTGCAGTGTTAAACAGCAACTGTTTTTTTTAAAGTCAGACTTAATTGATACCGAATTTTGCACTTAACATTATTATTATTATTTGCAAAATGTAACTGTTCGAAAGGATGACAATACACTCCTTAGGAATCTGGCAGTTTTGTTAACATGAAGACATTCTGAGCTGTGCTTTTTTTTTTTTTTTTTTTTTTTTTTCCTGAAGCATACGGGTTATCCTTCTGGGCATAGACATTATCTGAAACTGTACGTCTAGTCACAATAGCAGAAGCCCATGTTGGCTCACACTTTAAATAGTCGAACCAAAGGCAGACACTTAGATGGAAATAGCATTTCACTTAGAATGTATCAGACCACTTAAGCTCAGGTTCCAGCCACATCTTTGATCTTCTCTATACCTCAGTGATACTGATTTGTTCATCCATGTGTTAATAATGAACATTTATTGAACACTTAAGGCATACCTGTATGGCTTCTGAGTAAGAAGTCATTAGTAAGCAAAGCAGACAAAACCCCCAGTGTTTCTGTCACTCCCCCTCAGGGATTCCAAACCTTCTATTTGGGAGAGGAAAAAGGAAAACTAAATGTAATTATGCATGTAAGTCGCTTTCCTGTGGTGATTATCGTAAATGGTTAAAAAAAGGTGATGAACCGTTTCCATATACTAGGTAAAGTGTACCCAATCTATAGATTATCCTAAAATTAAGCAGTTTCACTGTTTAGCACCTGCCAACTATTTCTTTACTATCTAAATTAAGCAAGCTTACTGTAAGAGTCAAGAGCCTGAAGATAGACAGCAGTAGTTAGGCCAGACTTAAATCTCCCATCCAATTGGCCAGAGAATACTGGACTTCTGCTCTCCCCTTTTTATTACTATTAGTGTATGAACCTAGTATGTGGTAGATGAGCTAAACTATTAGAGGGTCTAATTTTTTCCTCTGCAGTGTCAGCAAATATTACTTAGGTTGCGGCCCCAAAGAGTCCGTTTTCTTTGTTTAAGAAGGTGGCTTGTGCCTGCATCTAAGCTCTCTGGAGGCAGTCAGTTACAATCAGATGACTCTTCTACATACAGTTCCAGGCCAGCCAGGGCTACATAAACAAAAATATAAAAATGATTTTTCTTTGAAGGTGTAGAAAAGCAGGCTGCCGAGAAGATGTTCTATGCCCTTGCCATCCTACATCCAGCCCTTTGCTGCTGTCACCTCCTTAGCACTAGGATTATGGATTTAAGCTGCCATGCCCAGCTTCACACTCAGTTTTAACAAAGGAAACTTAGGTTTAAAGATGCTTTGGGCATACAGGTTTATGGTGCAGAGGAAATGACCTATGTCACATTGGGAGTGCTTTTTTTTTTTTTTTTCCCATTTTGCTGTCTCTTAAGCTCTCTGCCCCCCACCCCCACCCCTCTTGCTAGAAAAGGGCAACCTAGGTTGGTCTGCGGCTTGCTTCGGCTCAACATCATCCAGAGTGTCATGTTATTTGAAATTGTGTATGTCCTTTTACAGAGCTTCAGAGTCGTTTCCCCACCCCCCCCCACCCCCCCAGTAGGCTGGTGATGATTGCCCCATTACCCTCACACTCGGCTTGCAGCTGTCATCTCTCTGGTGCTCCCAGCTGTCACCTGTCTTGTGTAGCACATTGGATCTGTTTTGTAGCCGGCAAGACTTGCTCTTGCAGTGGATTGCTACATTACAGGGCATCCTTTCCTGACCTTTAACATGATTCTGCCTTCAAGGTGAAGCTGGTGAAAGTAAAGTGTTCAAGAGGTCAGATGTGACATTTGTTTTAGGGCCAAGCCTCACGACCAAACAGAAGCTATTTAAACATTGGGGAAAAGGAGGCCGGAAGACCTAGTTGTTAGAGGATGCCAGAAAGGAGGGTAACAGGGTGTTCCGAGGGAAGCAGGAAATGCATATAGGAACTGCCTTGTCAAAGCTCCAGGTGTCCTTCCTGTGGTGCTCTTTGTGAATTAAAATTAATTAGGTACTTCCTGGCATATTTTTGGGGTGAGGAGAGTTGGGCTTTTTATGCCAATTGTATTTTGAGCATTTATGTCACTTTAGAGAAGATTAAAAAGTAATAACTTTGAAGATAGTTGGTTTTCTTTTTTCAAGTTATTCCTTATTTAATAGACAAAAATTTCATTTTACATGTAAGTATATATACATATGTGTGTGCCCACACACATGTGTCTTTTGAGACATTCTCACTCTGTGGTTCTTAGTACTCACTGTACCCAGGGTGCCCTCAGACACATAGTGATCCTTTGACTCAGCCACCTAAATTTAGATGTGAACTTGGCTTTCTTTTATGTCTTTTTTGAGGGGGAGGGTTGAAGTACAGGATCATGTTATGTAGTCCATGGGGACTTTAAACTTGGGGATCTTACTGCCACAGTCATGAGAGTTCTAGGATCACAGCACTATTCATGGATTCTAGAGGCAGGGCAGGTTGTTGAATTGTTAAAGTGTTTGCTGTACCAGCATGAGGACTTGAATGCAGATCCCACCTCACATAAAGTGAGGTTGGCTCTGCACATCTATAACCCCAGTGTGGGGGCGGAGTGGAGGGAGACCATCTGGCTGAAATGGTTATTTCCAGGCTAAGTAAGATTGTCTCAAAAAAGTAGTGAAATGATTGAGGATGATATCCTACCATTAGCTCTGGTCTCTGTATGTGCCTACATATGCATATGCCACACATATATACACCATGCTTTTAAGTATACATACAAATTAGAAGACATTATTGGATAGACACCCATCATCCCAGTCCGCCCAGGTTTTTCAGATCTTGGGTCAGTGTTATTATTCTTTGTTTACTTCATTATTTACCTAATCTTAATAAGATTGCCTGTTTTATACTAAATGGCATATAAATATTCCTAAAATAAAGCTTAGATTTCCTGCTGCAGCACTGAACTTTTGCCTTTCTTTAGGAGTTTTGAGTCTTCAGAGTGATTCTTACAGGCCAGTGAGCCTTAAGTAGGATGATTGCTCCCTCTGGTTAGCTGTGGCACTGGTTGGTTATTCATTAGAACAAGAAATCACCAAAGCATAGTAGCAGCAATGCATTTTCTACCCTTAAGGCATATGTGCTCAATTTTAAGGAGTGTGAGGGATACGCAGTTCAGGGTAAGTGATGATGAAGGTCCGAGAGATGTAGAGGAGGGAACTTTGCTTAGGTCGTTATGGTGGAGGAAAGCCACATGGGCTTTACAGTTGTACCTTTGAGATGTGGGTAGATTTTTATTAATAGAACTGTTGGCCACAGTGGTGGAGATGGTGGGATATTAGCAAATGATTTGTGTGCTAAGAATGGTAGGATACGTGAGAGTGGGTGAGATGATCTGGGAGTTAAGGTCACTTAGATCTCGAGGGATAAGAGCCTAACAACAAAGTGTCCCTTTAGTTTGCATAATTAATGCTCCAGTTTGCTTCCCTGTTGTTGTGATTAACACCATGACCAAAAACAATTTGGGGAGAAAAGGATTTATTTCAGATTATATTTCTAGGTAAGGATCCCTGTCCAAGGGAGACCAGGGCAGGAAACTCAAGACAGGAAATTAGAAGTGGGAACTGAAGCAGAAACTATGGAATACTGCCTGCTCTGTAACTAGAACTTAGCTGACTTATCTAGCCCAGGACCAACTGCCTAGGGATGGTGCTGCCCACAGTGAACTGGGTTTTCCCTGTCACTTGTCAATCAACACAATAGCCAATCTGATAAAAGGTGGTTTTTCAATTGAAGCTCCCTTGACTGTATCTAATTGACAATTAAAAAAACAAAATCAAGCCAAAAGTGAGCTAGAACAACTCACTTCCTAAGGAAAGCTATTCATGTGGGCTCCTAGAATTCTGTTGTCCTTAGCTATCAAATGATGAATGTAAATGAATTGACTTTTAAAGCTGTCTCCAATTTACAGATTTCATAATTGTCAGTATTGTTTAAAGCTTTTATAAAAATTAACATATGTGTAAAGAGGGACACAGATAGTGTCCAGTTTGCATCATATCCTCCAGTCTAGAGTTCATTTATTCATGGGATTTATTTATGTGTTATTTTACTTACTTTCTCGATGTCTGCCTCCTTCAGTTATGGTATAGTGCTCATAAAGATAGGTTCATGTTTTTAGTCACAGTGCCAGATATAATGTTTCTTAATGCTAAAATAATGAATGAAGAAAACTAGGTCAACTAGGTCCCAGTTTCAAAGTGGTGATACCAAGATGACCTACTTAATTCACCAAGAGCACAAGAGAATCCTCCATTGGTTTCTAGTGTTAATTACCAATACTGAACAGTGGTTAAGGCCTCAAGGCAGCTGTACATGTAGATCAGTCTGACTTCTGAGATTCAGAATTAAAACTACCGTAAATGCAGTCCCCTTATGAATGAAGGCCCAGTTGGTGTTATAGAGGGCTTATCAGACACATGGGACACCTTTTATTTTACTTAATTTTAAAACAGAGTCTCATTGTGTTGCTCAAGTTGGTCTCAGACTCACAGATCTCACTCCTCAGCCTCCCTTATGGCGGGACTGCCAGTGCATTCTACTGAGAGCAGCTGGATGCCCTTTCTTAGCGAAGATGTTACCGGTAAGCAGGTCTGGGCTCAGAGGACACATTGGAGAGTGACAATGGGTACATGCAAGAGTTACTTCCATGTGATTGAAGTCTATTTCTAGAGATGAGAAGGGAAGAGAGGAAGGACTAGCTGTGAGCCTTGAAATCCAGCATTTGAGTGTCAGATGAAAGCGATGAGGCTTTTAAAGAGCCAGAGCAGCAGTTGCTTAGATGTTGTTTTACTTTGGAGGGAAGGGAAGAGAAGATAGACACAACACTGTTGAGTCAGGTCTACCTGATGGTCACTGGGGCTTGTGTAGAGCAGCTTATCCTAGGATAGGATCTACTATAATTAGTCATTACTGAAATTCTCTTGTGCGTTTACTTTTGTTATAATTGCCTCACTCATTCAACATTTGCTGACACTAACAATTAAATACAAATGTAAAGTTTTCCCGCGTGATTTGTCTGAATCTGACATATATAATAGTCACAAAGAGACTCTGGCCGGGAAGCAGATCAGTGCCTTGCTCAGCCAACATTAGAGAAGCTTCCTTTCTGCAGCAGATGTGAACACATAGAGACCCACAACCAGACAATATGCAGAGAGTAAACACCTTGCCTCGGCCCAAAATGTCTCCATCAAATTCCTCCCCTCAGGGTTCAGGGAACTCTGTGGAAGAGGAGGTAGAAAGAATGTAAGAGTCAGGGGGGATGTAGGACACCAAGAAAACATGGCCCTCTGAATCAGCATGAGCAAAGCTCATAAGAATTCAGAGACTGCAGCAGCATTTAGAAGGCCTGCATGGGTCTGCACCAGGGTGCTTATATTATGGCTTCTGGTTTAGTGTTTTTATGGGATTCCTGAGAGCGAATGAATATCTCTCCATCTATATCTTTTTCTTGCACCATATCTTGGGTTCTTTCCCTTCTGGTTGTTTGTTTTGTCCTATTCTGATATTTATATTTTATTTTATCTTATTATCTTCCTGTGGAAGTATGTTTGTTTATGAGAGACAGAAAGGGGGTGGATCTGGGTGAGGGCTGGGGTGGGGAAGAACTGGAGGAGGAGGAGAGGGAGGGGAAACTCATCAGGATATATTATGTGAGAAATAAATCTCTTGAATACAAGGAAAGAAATAATCTCAATGAATAGTATGCTTAGTTGGGCATGATGGCTTATGTCTATGATCACACCACTTGGGCGGTAGAATGAAGGCGTAAGTCATAAACAATGCCACACCAGTTTGGAATTATGATTAATAGGGTGGTATTTATTTAAAGAGGAAAAAACTTACAGATCACCGTCCCAGACAACAGCCCTCTGTGCAACCAGGAAGGGAGTCTATTCTGCGGAGCAGGAAGTGAAGAGAGAGAGAGCGAGGGAAGTAGCCGCTTTTTTAAAGGGAGAGAGACCACGCCCCAATGGGCTGGTATCTCAGCAGCTATTGGTTGGAGGAGCGGAAGGACCTCCCGCAACAGTAGAAGCAAGAGCAAAAGAGGTAAAGCCACCGAACAAGTACTGTATTGTTCATTTGCCTTTTACCTTACTAGAGGCGCCACATATTCTCTTAAAGGGAGATGTAACAAGTTGCTTAATTGGCTTGAAAAATTTGTACAATTTCATGTTAAACACACTGATCAACAACTTAAAAATACATTGAGGATACCTTAACGTGAGCGCATTGGAGTTTTTTTCCATCTAATGTTAACTAGCAGTTGTTCCTCATGGGAGTTTAGGAGAGCCATTCAGTTAAATACTTCTGCCTCATTAGTATACTCTCAATTGAATTCAGTTTTCCTTTGTAAAGAAAATTTTATCAGTACGATTTTTTTTTTTTTTTTAGAATTGCTTGTTCTCACTGTTTAGTTTGTGCCTAAGTTGTGGTGCATGGGTTGCTCTGATCTCCTCATATGCACTATGTAGAAAGTTAGAGAAGTGTGAGTGTAGTTGAGAGTTGTAAAGCTGAGTTTTACAAAGGTATGGAGAGTTGAAAGCTCTCCTTATGAAGTAAGTGTCTTCTGCATTTTCCTCCTTCCTAGTGTACTCATAGGACGTGGGTAAAGGTAGAGTGAGGAATTTTTGCCCAGTCTTCCATTTGCTTCATTCACTAAGGGTTATTGAGATCCATGCTAGGTGGTAGGTAGGTAGAAGGGATTGGGGAACTTAAAACAAACAAACAAACAAAAAAAGGTCTCATGTGAAAGGCTATAGTGAATTTGGAAATAAGGAAATGAAAATCTGGCAGTTAAAATAAAAGTGCTTTCAGCATTCAATTCCAGAGCCCCAGTTAGATGCCATTGCTGCTCTTTGGAACTTTAGAACATTTTTTTATCTCCCTTAAGTCTTATATTCATTTGTTTGTATAATACCCCAGTAGATTCTAGTCCCTTAGGAAGGAATAACAGTCAGTTGAGTGGTTTTCACATGCCTGGTAACTCTCTGCTTGTGTGTTTACTGTCACTTCTTATGTTCCTGTACAGTGTTTGAATAGTGTGTGGACAGTGTCAGATCTTCATATTTGTTGTATAGAAGAAAGTGTATTCTAGACTTGGAGAAGAGTTTAGGCGAAGTTGGGGCTAGAGCTGGATGCAGAATATGGGGGAAATGTCACAGACATTGGCCCAACCATGGCAGAGCTTCTGCTGGGAGCAACAAGAAGGGTCATACTGCATAATTCCAAAGGGCAGTGTCATGGTAAAATCGTATTTAAAATGATACTCCTGAAGGAATGATAAGGTGGAACCTTTTCTGGTAACTCAAGATCATCAGTGCTTGTGTATCCTTTAAGAGATTTTCTATGTGTGCCTTCAAATGAGACGATACTGTACATGAAGTAATAAATAGCTTAGTCATTACCTTACTGCAAAAGGTTTAAGTTGTTTGTTGTCTTTTGTAGTAACACACAGTACTGGAATGAGTATTTTTACCATGGTTTTAAAGGCTTATGCATGAACACAAAAGCTTGCAGTGAATATGTTCTTTATCTCTCACCTTTCCTGAGGTCTGTAATTTGGGTTCAATTTATTTTTTACCTCTAGTATTCCCAATAACATTTATATTCCCCTTTCTAGGTTGTTTTCTAGCTTAGATACTATTTCTTTTCTTCTAACTTTTAAAGCTGAATTTTCTTATTCTGTATTAACCTTGCACTGTAGAAGGTAACTGGGTATAGCATTCAAAGTCCAAAGTAATTTCCCATTATTAATTAAGTCTTCACTCCCCTAGTCTTTCAAATCTCTTACAACCTTTGAAAAGTCCTATGTGCTGATTTCTTTTTAAACAGTATGTATGGCATTTTAATTGGATTTCTTTTTCATATTTTGAAATTTTCAAATAGTTTCATCCTGAGGCCTTTAAGGTAGCAAAGACGTTTTACTTTTTCAATGTTTATCTTTAGTTTTGAGGATTTCATACATATATACAATGAAATATGATCATGGTTATCCCCTATTTTCCCCCTCCAGTTCTTCCTACACTCTTCCAACCTATCCTGCTTCCAACATCATCTCTTTAAATTTTTTCTTTCAGCCTATTAATTTTCTTTTTTTTTTTTTTTTTCCGAGACAGGGTTTCTCTGTGGTTTTGGAGCCTGTCCTGGAACTAGCTCTGTAGACCCTTATATGCATGAGTGTGGAGCTGTCCACTGGAGCATGGGAAACCTACCAGTGGCCACACCCTCAACTGATAAGCCTCTCCCTTGGCAAGTCCCTGTATCTTGTTAGTAAGGCTCTATTGTTTCTTTATCTCTGAAAACTTACCTACCTAATATTTGATGTTTTTAAGTTTCATTATTTACAAGTATCATTTTCAACAGAAATTCCTGAAGCTTTAATAATTGAGTTAAAGTTGGATGTATTTAAGATTTTGATTAGTATCTCTTAGTTGTAAGGTAAAATTCATTCATTCTTGGTATCTTCTTAACCACAGGTTTGACCTTGACATAGTTGAACTCTACTTCTGCAGTGTCCGCCTTATATCCTCCCTTGAAGTTGGCCTTGCCTTCTTTCCATTTGGCCATCACATTTCCCTTACTGTTCTTTTCCCCAGAACCCATACAGAACTCACATTTCCCATGTCTTGTCTCATTTGTTAAAAGCCTCATAGTGGTCTATCCTACTAATTAGAATAGTTCTACTGGTCTATTCATATATATATGCCACTGCTAATTACATGATAATATACCATTGCTAGGGTGAAGGGTAAAAACTGTAGAAAAGGTTCAGAGTTACTTTAGGAAGGAAATAGGAGGCTTAGAAACAGAATGCAGACATTGAATTTAGTAGTACCAGAGAAAGCCAGGAGTATGTGGACTGATTGCATGGTGGAGATCTGCTGACATGGAGGGTAGGAAGTGAAACAGCCAAGGCCATGCTAAAGTAGGCAGGGAGAGGTGGTGTAAGAAAATGAAGACTCAGTGGAAGGAGAGGCTTCAGGAAGAAGAGGTTAGTGTAACTTCACAGGGAAGTCAAGGAGGAGAAAGAACCCAAGGCTAAAATGGTTAGGATGGACTCACTGGTAGAGCATTTAGTTCAGTTGGGGGACATTGTAGAATGGGTGGTGGGGACCAAATACAGAGATTTTTAGGTTGAAGGGGAGGTTACCTGTCTTAAGTTTTCTATTGCTGTGAAGAGACATCATGACCACAATTACTCTTATAAAGGAAAACATTTAGTCGGGGTGGCTTATAGTTTCAGAGGTTTAGCCCATTATCGTCATGGCAGGACAAGGCAGTGTGCAGGCAGACTTGCTGCTGGAGAAGGAATTGAGAGTTCTACATCTTGATCTGTAGGTAGTAGGATGTGAACTGTGTTACTGGGTGTAGCTTGAGCATAGGAGACCTCAAAACCTACCCCCACAGTGACACACTTTCTTCAACAAGGTCATATCTACTACAACAAAGCCACACCTTCTAATAGTGCCACTTCCTATGGGGACCATTTTCTTTAAAATCATCACATTGCCTGTGTATGCTTACATGTGAGTGAAAGAAAGGTGATTGATTCTAACAGTGATGGCCACAACCTTTAAACAGGGAAGGTATTGGAGCTTGAGAACAGCCCATTGCAGGAATGAAGAGTACCTGAGGAAGAGTTTCTCCTCTGAGAGTGTTGCATTAGGAGCGCAGGGCTGCGTCCCCGGCACTCGGCCGCCTGCATGGCTAGCTTATGCCCAGAAATAATTACACGGAAACTGTATCTTTTCAAACACTGCCTGGCCCATTATCTGGAGCCTCTTATTGGCTAGCTCTTACATATTGTTCTAACCCATTTCTAATATTCTATGTAGCCCACGAGCTGGCTTACCAGG
>NW_026067966.1:3154281-3180501 GCF_014885135.2 Alexandromys fortis
GGGCTGCGTCCCCGGCACCCGGCCGCCCGCATGGCTAGCTTATGCCCAGAAATAATTACACGGAAACTGTATTCTTTCAAACACTGCCTGGCCCATTATCTGGAGCCTCTTATTGGCTAGCTCTTACATATTGTTCTAACCCATTTCTAATATTCTATGTAGCCCACGAGCTGGCTTACCAGGGAGGATCTTAACCTGCATCTGTCTGGAGCAGGAGAATCATGGCGACTCCTCGACTCAGCTTCTTTTTCCCAGCATTCGCTTCTGTTTACTCCACCTACCTAATTTTCTAACCAATAAAATGGGCCAAGGCAGTTTCTTTATTATAATTAACCAATGTCCTTCCTCCATCATGAGAGGAAAGGAGCAGGTGAGGTTATGGGACAGGGAACAGGGGTCCAGATGGTCACAGGTTCACACTGTGTGAGGTACTTAGGAGCTATGTGGTAGCTTTGAATAACCATGTAGTCATTGCTTATTTTTCACTTAGTGATCATCTCATCATTGTCAAGGTACAAAGGTGAAGAAATACTGCTTTTTAAAAACATAGTTTTTTTCTTTTATTTCTCTCCCTTATTTTAGATAGAGTCTCATTTTTTAGGCCAAGAAGCCAGGGAACTCATTATGTAGTGTAAACTGTCCTTAAACCTAGGATACTCCTACATCTGCTTTCTGAGTGTAGGAGAATTAGGTGTTAACTACCTCATCAACCACCCTTCTATTTTTTTTTTTCTTTTGATTTTGAATCAGGGTTTCTCTTTGTTTCTTTGGCTGCCATGGAACTCCCTCTGTAGACCAGGATGGCCTCGAACTCACAGAGATGTGTTTGCCTCTACCTCCTGAGTACTGGGATTAAAGGCGTGTGCCACCACCTGGGCTTCCTTCTGATATCCAGAGCCTGAAAGGCAAGGAACTCTGAGGGCTGTCTAGTATTATGAACTTGAATTCACAAGTCAGTAGTAAAAGTGGCTCTGAGTAGTTAAACCTTGCGGTCTGGGCTGAATACAGAATCCAGTGAACCACAAGGATAGTCAGTATTCACTATAGAGAGCAGTTGGCTTTGGCTAGGATACACAGATCCAAGATACACAGACAAGGAGTAGGAATTCCATATTGTAGGGGGGGGGACAAGTAGAATTTAGCCCTTAATTATGAAAGAGTTGGTTAGGTTTCATAATTCATATAATAAAACTTATAGGAGCCACACAAATACTGGTTATAATCATTGTATTGTTAGAGTTGCCAAACTCATATTTTGTCAGTTCTATGTAGTATGGTGGAAAAATGAGGTTTTGTGAGTTTTTGAAAGTAATAGTTTAATAATGTCAGCAAGCAGCATTTTTAGTAACTTGAGAGTATTGGGGCTGTGTACTTTCTTCTTAGCCCCTTCCCAAAAGCTCCATTTCACCTTAGTGTTCATATTTATTAAATGTGCAATGTGAAATGTTTGATGTTTCCAGAAATGCAGAGAACTGTGTTTTACTTAAAGGTGATTTGTGTTTAGAGGTAACTGGATAATAATGGTGTAAACACCTAAAGGTCTTGGCGTTGGTATAATAAGCCAAGTGCAGGAAGTGGTCATCCTTTAAGTGCTTTACTTGTGTGCTGTGCTCTTGATGTATTTATTACCCCGCTGAGTGTCAGTGCTTAGCGTCTGTGTATTAGGAAGAGCCTGTCCTTTCCTGTGACTTCCGAGGCAGCAGGAATTCTGATGGACAGCACTAGGGAGGTTTTGCTTCTGCCTCTCTTCTCTCAATGTATTGAATCTCCTGAAGACTGCCAGCTCGATTTGTGTCTGGAATTGTTTAAACAATCAACTAGCTGTGAACTGAAAGAACGATCATATTTGGTCAAAATTTCTATAAAAGTAGATGACTCCTTAATAGCAGACTATTAGGTTTTTGTTTGTTTGTTTGTTGTTTTTAAATGGAAAGCACTGCATTATTATGGTCAAGGTGTTCCAATGTCCTAGTTTTCTGGGACAGTTCTAGGTTTTATCCCTATCCAGTTAAGAACCCCTCTCCACTCTGAGAAACGTCTCATTGGATGGCAGGCCCCATTTTAGATTTATAGGTTTCACTTCAAGGTAGTCAGGGAAGATGTACCTTAGCTGTTGAAAGAAGAAGTTGGGAGGTGCTTAAACACTGGTCCCTTTTCCTAACTTCTCAACAGATACATTATAAAAAGTACTAAAATTAGGTGGGCGGTTGTTGAAATAGGAGCGGAGCGGCGGGGCTGCGTCCCCAGCACCCCGGCCGCCTGCTAGCTCATGCCCGAAATAACAACACACAAACTGTGTTCATTTAAAGACTGCTTGGCCCATGAACTCTAGCCCTTACAGGCTAATTCTCGCACCTGGACTAGCCCATTTCTAATGAAGTGTGTAAGCACCCTACGGTGCACTTACCGGGAAGATTCTAGCCTACGTCCATCTTGGGTCGGAGTTGCCTGGGAGAGCAGAGCTTGGCGTCTCTGCTCCAAAGAGCAGAGCTGTCAAGTCTCTCCGGGAGCAGAGCAGAGTCTGACCGCACTTCCTCTTCCGCCCAGAATTCTATTCTGTTTCCTCCTCCCATCTATGTTCTAAGCTATGAGGCCAAGCAGTTGGTTTATTATAATTAACCAATGACCTTCCTCCATCAGGCGGTGGTGGCACATGCCTTTAATTCCAAGACTCAGGGGCAGAGGCAGGCCGATCTCTGTGATTTCGAGGCCAGCCTGGTATACAAGAGCTAGTTTGCAGAATAGGCTCCAGAGCTACAGAGAAACCGTGTCTCAAACAAAACAACACAAAACAAAACAAAAAACAAACAAAAAGTACTAAAATTCATCGTGATAATTGCTATTTGAGTACAAGAAGTATGTCCATGGGGTATTTAGCCAGCAGAATTAAAGCCTTTGCAATAAATGTTTCCTTAATATTTTCTGCTTTAATGAAGAGAGAAAAAAGATTGTGTTAGGTCTTAGGTGTGTAACTTATTGGGCAGGAAATGCTTATGTAACAATGATGTATCTTCCTTTCTTCATTCAGCGCTAATATTCTGAAGGAACCCGTGTGCTTAGGAGGATGTGAGCACATTTTCTGTAGGTAAGTAGTTAGAGCCTGATGTGCCCTGGTGGAATCATTTTTGTTTTGTTGTTTTGGTTTTTCGAGACAGGGTTTCTCTGTAGTTTTGGAGCCTGTCCTGGAACTAGCTCTTGTAGACAAGGCTGGCCTGGAACTCACAGAGATCCGCCTATCTCTGCCTCCTAAGGAGTGCTGGGATTAAAGGCGTGCGCCACCACCTCCCTGCTGCAATAATGGAATTATGATGCCTGTCTTGATGTGCACTTTGATGTAATTGTGATGTCTCTATGTTATCTTTAGAACTGTTTTATTTATAACTAAGAAATAAAGCTCAGAGGGGAGTGTCCAGAGTTCCAGAGGAAGTAGCTCTGCTAAGGTTTTGGAAATGCAGCAATGCCTTTGATGTAATTCTAAAATTCTGATATGTCCTTGAATATTCCAGTTTTCAATGACTGAGGCAATAGTCTTTCAAAATTTATTGAAGTCTAGTTCTTAAATTTCCAAGGTCGGGTGACTTAAAACAGTAAACATTTCTTGTTGTAGATCAGAAAGTCAAGTTCTGATATATGTTGGTAGAATTTGTTCCCTCTGAAGGCTGTGTGGGAGACTGTTCTTGTGGGTTGTTAATGAGGTTTTCCCTTGCTGTGGCAGAATAGCTGACTTCAGCAGTTGACGGGTGTCTATTGGTCAGCCTCTTTGTCACCGTGCCGTAAGTTATCTAAGGAAAGGTTTCTTTGAGCTAGGGTCTCAGGGTTCAGGTACAGTGCTTAGTGCTCGGCTTTGGTGAATTTGTTGCTTAAACACCAGTTTTCTTTTTGGGGTTAGTATAATAAGCCAAGTGCTGGGTATGTTTATCCTTCAAAGGTTTTGTGAGGAAAAACCTCGTGAAAAAGAGCAGTGTGGTGGTAGGAGCGTATGGAGGTAGATGGTTTGTCATGGTGGCCAGGAAACAGGAAGGATTGAGGATTTAGCACTAGGTATAATCTGCAGTGACGTCTATAGATATCTTGTTAAAGTTTCATCTGCCTCCCCAAATAGCGCTACATGGTTGGGGACCAAGCATTCAACTGTGAGTCTGTCGGAGGAGCTTGTTATATGTAAGTCATAGTCTCTAAGCACACATTGGAGATTCACACATACATAACAGGGGAGAAGATTTATATTGGTTAGACGTTTCTGGTCAATAGTCATTTATATTGAGACTATTTGTTCACATCTCTATAGCTTTACCCTTAGTAGCCATAGACTTGTTTGCTGGGAAAAATTAGACAGATTGTCATGCTAAATAATGTCTCATCATAGTAAAGCAATCAGACTTTACATATATGTGCATACCATATTCTCCAAGCACACTGCTTTACCATACTATGGGAAACAACTGCTGTTTTCTTTCTGTTTATATGCTCTAGTGTTTGGAGTTCATATTCTCCTGATTTTTCTTTTAATTTTTTAAGTGTTTGTATAAGTGACTGTGTTGGATCAGGATGTCCAGTATGTTACACCCCAGCCTGGATCCTAGACCTCAGGATAAACAGACAATTGGACAGCATGATCCAGCTTTATAGTAAGCTTCGAAATTTGCTACATGACGATAAACTTTCAGGTGAGTAACATGCTGTCATTGTTTTGTTAAATGGTGGACAAATTAGTAATGGTAATGACTACATGAAGGAAGAATGGATAGAGTTCTGAATGGTGTAGCTCAGATCGTAAGATTAGTAGGGTTTTTTTTTAAAGTTATTTTGAGAAATGAGATAATTAAGTCTCAGCTTTATAGATGAGGTGCCAAGGTCCAGAGAAGTTAAATGCTATTGCCTACAGTCACATGTATAGTTAATACAAGAAGCAAGAGAAATAGTACTCATTTCTTGGTGTCAGTCCAGAGAGTCTCACTTCACACTGACTGCTTTCTGCAGTTAGGATAATTTCTGTAGATTATATATGCTATTGTGACTTTATTTATAATAGTGCTTAATTCACTTAAGTACCCTGTTATAAGATAGAATACAATATTCTTGCAAGGATCACTTTTCTAGACTGAATTAATTATGTATACATTTTGAAAGAACAAAAATCTAACACTCATTTCCTTTTCCATTTAAATGGGGGTTAATGTTTTTCAAATTGTTCTTATACTCTGTGTATTAACTATATGTCTTCCCATTGTGCCTTCTGCTGAGAACTAATTGGCTGTGAAAAGAAACTAAAGTTTTGAATTTTTATAATTGGATGTTGGAGTTGTATTTTCAATGACCGAAGCATATCATTTTAGCATGTATTTATAGGAGACCCTGTCTGGCAGGATGCCATGAAAGAATGATAATGGTAATATGAAATTGTTGGCTTTTTCTGTTTTTAAGTTCTTTGTTCTCTGGATTCTGATATGTTAGTGTGTTAACTCCTAGTAAAGTTGATTAAACAAAATTAAACAAGTCAAATGATTTTAAGTATTGTTGACAAAAGGTCTGTGTTTTTAAGAATGTAAGTCATAAATGTAAACCCTTCTTTACATTTAGTTATTTGGTCATTGTATTAGACTATTTTTTAATGATGAAATGTGTTATAGTAGCACTATGAGTTAATGGTATCCATGTCTGTACATATATTTTGTAAAGTACTTGCTTTAAAAAGCGTTGAGGTTATAAATCTCTTAATGCATTGATGTCAGGGCTGACTACTCTGTATTGGATAACCACTTGGGGGACATTTCTCTAGCTCTCAGCATTCATTATTATTCTGTAGTTCTTTGTTTAGGTTTGAGGCTTCATGTGGTTTTTCTCTTTTGTGCTAGCATGTCTATTGGTGTCATTGGTTCTGGTCTTGTTTGGGCAGCAGGTATGTTTATGTAATTATATGAATAACAGCTGTGTGTGTGTGTGTGTGTGTGTAAAAACAGAAAAAGAGGCCATGATTTTGAAAGCAAGGAGGGAGGATAATTAGGAGGGATTGAAGGGAGGAAAAGGAAATGATATAATTATAATTTCAAAAGATATAAAAGAAAAACAAGATTATAAAAAGGACGGTATTGAGTGGGACTAGAGCGATGGCTCAGCAGTTAAGAGCACATATGACTCTTGCAGCGGCCCTGAGTTCAGTTCTAGTTCTCAGGCCAGACAGTTGTTGCTTTCTATACTTCCATCTCCAGAGGATCTGACTCCTGGCTTCTGTGGGCACCTGTATTCATGCACATATACATGTTGATACAATTAAATCCTAAAAAAAGATTGCATTGAGAAAAGAATTGCCATCTGAATGCTTTTCTTCCTCAGAACAGTATGTGATGGTATGTATTTGGTAGTTGAAACCATTGTGTGTGTGATCTAATTGACCTCTGTCTTCCCCTCATATGTACTTTAAATTGGTGTAATGATTTCCAGTAATGGTCCATGTGTCTTTGGCCGTGTCAGAGTTGGGAATGGAGAAGAATCAATGAGTCATTACTTGGACAGTATGAACAATATATATGTCTCTGAGTGTTGCTTTCATTAGATTCTTATGGGTATGTCTGATTGTTTAGATTATTGGTCAAGCCCTGAAATGGAGGGTTCTAATTTGAGATAGTTATATTTTAACTTGACTCTTCTCTAATTACTGTATAATAAATAGTGTTTTAAGTTATAGCAGATGCTGTAACAGTGAGTGACAAACCAGATGGCTTAAGTAAAAGAAACTGTCTCAGTTCTGGAGGCTTGAAGTTTAGTTTCAGAAATGTCCTTTCTCTCTGAGATCCATAGCTTGTGCTCATGTTACCTCATGTCCTCATACTGTATTAGGGTATCCACGCCAGAGCAGCTTCCTCTTGGGGGAGTCTGTCTAATATAGACTTTAATTAAGATTTCATTTTGGGTACCCCGTATTAGTTATAGTTTCTGCATATGGACTTAGAGAGTAGAAGGAAGTTCACAGTTGAATGCATAAGTAAATAATTTGACATTTTTAATGGTGATTAAATGGGAGGAGGCTGGTCTGGTCTTTGTAAGCTAATTGCACTCTCAGTGGCTCACTGTGTTAGGTACCTTTGGGTACACAAAGAAATACGGTTCCTAGAGATGTATTGTGCTGAAGAGTGTTTGAATCATAGTATAGTTTTTGTTTTTATGAACAGTGGAAAATTTGAGTTTTGAACAATGTTCAGGGTGGGACCTGACCCCTTTTAAAATATGTTCTTACTGTTTTCCTATTTTGAACATTTGTTGGTTTGGTAGGTATTTGCTAAATTTGTTGAACTAAGTTGAATAGAAATCAACAGTGTGGGGCTAGAGTTCAGATCTCCAGCACCCACACTGCAAGCTAAACATGCTGTAAATACCTGTGACTCCAGCTCCGAGAGATCTAACAGCCTCCTCTGGCATTCCTGCATGCACAGGCTCGAGCGTGCACACACATGTAAAGTAACCTTTAGAAGAAGAAAAAACCGATAGTGTGCCTTTGCTACCTTGATGGAAATCACAGAAATGTTAGAGAAGTTTATTGAATATACCTTTGTTTTTGTAGTACAATTTTTTTTCCCTATTTTAAGTTGTATCACTTTCAACTTTTCCCTAAGTCTTCTCTAAACAAGCCAGCTCTGAGGGGCAATTCAGTTTTAAGTCCCTTCTCTAGTAGCTCCCTTTGTTTCTTTATAGTTGATTTAGTATATGTATTGAGGTCCTGTGCTAGTTTAGTAAGTATTTCTAAAACTACATTTAAATGTAGAAGGTAAAATGTTTTATAAGTAGACGGAATCAGGAATTTGGAACAAGTGAGAATTGCTTTTCTTGTAAGAAAATGATCTCACCTTAAGACAAGGACATCAGACTGAGTGATTTTTGAAGCCTTAGCTGATTCCAAAATTCTGTGACTGTTGCATGATCACATGTTAAAGTGTTGAACTAAGTAGAATGGTTGAACAGTTCTCACGTTTGCTCTGTCTTAAAACCTGTAGTTCATAATTTATCTTTCAGATGAACCTTGTTACTTGCATTTACTACAAACTGTGCAATTACTGTAATTAAAGTGGGTAATTAGGAAGAATTTGTCAGATCATGGACATGGCATATGATACACTAGAGATGAAGAAGCCTGATTTATAGGAAGTGTGCAAAGAGGAGCTTCTAAACATTTCAACATATTTTTCTCGGTTCAGTGTACTTTAAAGAGAAGAGGTTGTCATATTTTCCTGATGGCCATTTATGGATAATTTTAGCTTATTATTGTAACAATCTGTTTTCTACGAATAGAGTTAAATTTAAAGTTTCTATTTTCCCCATGAACTCACCATATTAAATCAGCCCTTGCAGGTGCTGGTCAAGTTTTGTGGAACGAGTCGGTGCTGGTGACATTAAAATAAAGAACATTGATTGGGCTTTCATGGATGATAGTTTGCATTTCTCTTGTCTAGTTTGGGAAAGATGCTAGTCCTTCTGAAGTGATTACACAGTGTTTCATATATGCTGTGACTTTATAATAGACAGAGAGGAGCATTTGGATAGCCATGTTGCTCTTGTTATTTTAAATAGACCGGAATACATCTTAATTTACAGAATAATTATTCTTTAGTGAAGGTGTTACTGTTACACAGATGGGAAACAGAGTGCCTCCCTTTTGTTTATTTTTTTTAAGTAAGGAACTAGCTAGTCATAGATTTCTCAACTTCTGTTGTGTAACTTATAATAGAGAATAGTTTGGAAAGCGCACAGTGTACATCATCATAATCCTTTGATGCAGATTAATGATAGTAAAATCACATTCTCTAATTGCTTCTCTTTTCTATGCTTGTTATTACATTTTAAGAAAAAGGAAACTTGGCTAAACACCTCCTTAGTAACATGTATGTCTGTTTCTTGATAATTTTTAGTATATGCTGAAATAATTTAAATTCAGAGAATAAGTTTCTTTTAAATATCATTAAGAAATTTGCTATGCAGAGGAAGGACCAATGTTTTTCTTCATGAAATGAATATGATAATTTATCAAGCTCAGAAGCACTCACCCATGAAACAGTTGAAGCTGTTAATAATATGATTTATGTTCTAACAGCTGAATTGTTTTGCTTTTTAGTTTTATCCTAGATATGCTGCATAAAATCCAGAATTTACAGTTATTGTTTGCAGTTTTCCTTGGTTAGTTGAGCCAAGAGAGGTGATTAAAACCCCTGAGCAAAGATGTCAGTATACCTTAGTTAGTGAAATGATTACATGCATATAATGCATAGTTGTGTACTCTCTTTTCGCTCTTTTATAAGTTAGGAATCATGCTGCTAAAGTTGAAATTTACTTTTTTTAGATTTGGGGTTTTTAGTCAATTGAATATGTTAGTGTTGCTCACATACCTTGATTTCCCTTTAGTTGTACAGTTCTACCTCTTATTAGTATAAACATCGAGAAATCAAGATTTGACTCCTTTTAAGTTGAAAATGTCATTATCTGCATTTAAAATAATAAATTAAAACCAAATACAACTTTTCACAGACTACTTGAGGATTAACCTTTAAGTCTGTAATCCTGAGGCCTTCTTAAGAAGTAATCCCTGGGAACATTTCATTTTGACCTTTCTTTAGGCTCAAGATTGTATCAGAAGTGGCTGGATTTCAAAATCTACTTCTCACTGAAAAGACCTTGTTGAATTTAGATGTATAGTTTCTCTGTGAATAGAAACCTCATTCTCATTGTTTTGATTCCTAAGATTCTGTCTCAGTATCACTGTGTAGACTACATAGACTCAGCAAATCATTGCAATAGCTGTGGGGAATCTACCCTCATTCTGTTACATAGTTTTGCTTGTATCTACCTTATCTGTTTTCTGTCTTCCTGGTAATAACTGTGTTCCCATGACACCCGGAATAAGTTGTGGCCTCTTCATAGTACAGTCTGAGTGCTGTTACTGTTAGGCAGGGTCGTGCGTCGTGACATGACATACGTGACATTCCTACAGGTTAAAACACTTAGTAAAAAAAAAAAAAACAAAAAAAAACAATTTTCCATTTCTTCTATACCTAGTGTGATTTTTCCCTGGTAGATGTGTTTATAAAGAAGCAATTCTAGGCACTTGAGAATTGGTAGTGTAGGAGTAGAGAAATAAAAGGTGACTGTCCTTAGGAAAACTAAAAGTCAAATTCATCGGTAGCTCAAGATGGAGAAATTAATCCTCATAGCATGTTTCTTTTCCTTTTTTTTAAAATCAGATCCCAAAGACAACACATCTAGGGCAGATTTATTTGGTAATGCAGAAAGGAAGAGGAATTCAATTAAAATGTGGTTCAGTCCTCGAAGGAAGAAGGTTAGGTACGTGGTGAGTAAAGAGTCAATGGCAACTCAGCCTGGAAAGGCAGAGGGTGGCAGAACCCAAGGAGCCTCCATATATGACTTTGTCTCTACAAGTCCCCCTGAAGTTGTTTCTAAGAGGGCCAAAGCAGCTTCTAGAACATCTGCAAAAAAGCAGCAGAAGAAATCTTCAGCTGAGATTAACCAGGAGGGGAATTTAAGGCCAGAAACAGACGATAGTAGGTTTGATTCCAAAGAAGAACTGAAGGAGAACAAGGTTGTCTCCTGTAGCCGAACATCAATTGTGGAAAGTCCACAGGTACATCGTGAAATAGACTTATTAGCCAGTGGTTCTGCTGCAGAGTCGGAATGTTCTGGAGGATTGACTCAAGTCTCCTTACCATTGGCTGAGCGTATCGTGTCTCCAGACACTGTGAGCAAGGAAGAGACACCTGAGAAGAAGGTCTGTGTAAAAGATCTTCGTTCAAGAGAGCGTTATAAAAATCACAAAGGCTGCAGCAGGCTTCCCAGTCCTGTTTCTAAGAATTGTGGGAGCAACGTTCTGAGTCCCAGTGGAGATGTCATTAAACCAGCAGTGCTTGCAGAAAATATGCTGTTGATTGACTCTTCTTCGGCACCTTCAGACCAATTTCAAGTTGATGTCACACTCAGGAGACACAATAACATATCAGATGACTCCCTCAGCCTTTCACCGGGTGTACCCCCACCTCTGCTGAATAATTCAACTCACAGACAAATGATGCCAAGCCCCTCCACAGTGAAGCTGTCACCCAGTATTATGGCCGGGAAGAGAAATCACAGAGGAGAGACTTTGCTTCATGTTGCTTCTATTAAGGTAGGCTACCTACTCTGAACTAAATCTTGGAATGAGACCGTATGTATCAGTTTGCTGTTACTATAACAAATACTTGAGATAGTAAGAGAAAACCTTTAATTTGTCACACAGTGTTGGGATTTTTGTTCATGCCCAGTAGGTTCTGTTGCTTTGAATTTGTCATGGTAGATGTGTGTTGTAGAACAAAGCTGTTCACCTCATCATTGAAAAACAAGAGAGAGAGTGAGGAAGGAGTGGAGATCCTGTTCCTTCTTTATGTCCAGTGACTTGAAGACTTTAATGTCGAAGATGGAGATGAGGTTGGGGTAAGGGAACCCTTCCATTAGCTACACTATGGTATAGGGATCCTATACTCTTAGGACAACTCGGATTTTTGTTAACATCTGGTTATGTTTCAGGTGATATCTGCTAAGCCTGATTTAGAAAATTAGTCTTTTGGTCATCTTGCCTCATTAATAAAAAAATCTCCACAATACGATATTGTAGTATTTTTTAATGCTTCCTAGACATAGCTAGTTAATAATTATTATGTTTCATCCAACTTTACAAACTATATAGTATATGTCAGCTATCACTGTAGAGCAGAAATAGCTGCAGGCAAGTAGACCAATAAAACTTGACATGCATATTCAGGTAGCTCATCCACAAACTAGATTATATATTCTGTTCTAGGCATGGAAAAAAGCCACAGTAGAATAGGAAAAAATAGTGGCATAATGGTATCATGGTGATTTTTCTTCATTGATGTGTTTATGATTGCATTGTGTATGTTTTCTCAATAGACCATTTACTTGAAAAATCTTGCTCAAATTAAAGTTGCCTGTATTGTGTTCTTGAACCCAATTATCAGATATTATTGCTATTAGTTGACTGATTCTGATTTTATTACACTTAAATATGCATTAATTTGTATTGTTTTTAAACCATTAATCATGTTCTTTTAAAATTCTATTATGAACTGAATGTGTATTCCCACCTGTTTGATTTTTGTTAGTTTTTTACAGTTCTGGGAAACAAACACAGGGATTTATTCAAGCACTTTTACCAACTTTTTTTTATTCAAGCACTTTTTCAACTTCTGTGTTTGACTTGATAGACATTGTCTAGGAAGAAAAAAATACTAGTGGGTTTATCAACATAGTTTTCTTATTAGAAATTATTTTTATTTAGTTTTCATCTTAATTTTTTCATTTGTAGTAAGAATGAACTGCCTAGCTATATGAGGAAGCCAAATACTATAATTCTGCTGTCTTATTTCAGTTGCATGCCCATCTTCTTCAGAAAAATATTTGAATGAGCCTTAATGTTAAAGCTACCATAAAATGAAACAAGGAGCTGGGAAACGAGTCCATTATACACAGTGAATTCAGAGTTGGTGACCTTTAAAGCAGCCAAAGCAAAGAAGGAGAAGTAGCGGGTTTATGCAAGTCAAATAGTAAGACTTCTCTGAGTTGCTGCTGTGGTTGTTGCTTTTCCCTACAGCACACAGGTAGATTTGGAGCTTCCACAGTTCATGGTGCTTGTGATAGTTAATCTTGATTGTCAGTCTATTTGGAGCTGGGTCCAGTAGTTCATATTTGTAACTCTAGCATTCAGGAGGCTAAGGCCAACTTGGATTATGTAGCTAGTTCAAGGCTAGTCAGGCCACAAAACAATACCCCAAATTATCCCACTCCTAATACCAACTTCTCTCTTAGTTACTGTTGTGTTGCTGTGAAGAGACAACATGATTAAGGCAACTGTTAAACTGAAACCCAGCAAAGCAAACTCCAGACTCTGCGTCTCCATGTCCAATGCTCTTCAGAGCTCCAGCTCCTTTCAACCTTGTTGACTGCAACATCTTCTCTCTCCGGCTGCCACCACACCCAGTCTGCAGCTCTCCTTCACAGATATCCCTCCATATCCAAAATTTTGGGGTTTCCAGTCCAATGCAGGCTTCACCTTTACAACTCCATACAGTGGCCTCTCTGGCACAGCGCTTGCATGGCCGGGATGCTGAGACTGGTGGGTGCCAGTATTGAGACACGGGGGCTTCTTTTCAAGTGGAAGTACAGCAATCTTTATTTTGTCCCGAGCAAAAGCCTTTTATACCTCTCCTGCTTCTGTGAAAAACCACTGGACAGAAAGAATACAAACATCCTTGTCAATTACAGACCACAAGGAAGTCCCACGGTCAGGGGAAGTGAGGGCAGTTAGATCACAATTCCCTCCGTTTTATTTTATAAAATAAACGGTGCCTGTCTTGTTACTTTGGGTGGAATACCTTGCCTGTGGTGGGGAATAGCCCTCTAATATTCCCTGTCTTGGGTGGCATCCTGCCCCCAAAGTATTGCCCGTCCATGGTTACCTAGACACATGGCCCTAAACCAAGTATCTCCAAACAACAACATGGTCAGGCCTGTCACAGCAATACCCCAGTCCCTGGTAACAACTTCTGTTTTAAAAATACCAATGATATTAGTAAACACAGTTCTGTGTGTCTCTGAGGCAGATAGTAAGGGCTCTGACAAAAGTATGGCCAGTCCATTGAATAAGTCCATATTTAAACTGACAGTTGAGCTGCTGCAGATCTCTGCAACATAGGGCTTGTTTAGAGGAAGTGGTCACTGAGAGTGTATCCTTACAGGCATAACTTGGAATAGCCTTTTTTCCCCCTGTTGTTTCTGCCCCTCTCTGCCTCCTAATTACCATGATGTGAATTGCTCTATGTTACCTTTGTGCCACAGTGGAGCAAAGCCCCCATGAACAAAATAAACCTTTCTTTCTGTAAATTGTTTCTGTGTTGCAAAACTAAGGGGCTGAGAAACTTTTGCTTGCACTTCATGCCTCAGTAATGGGTTTTCTGAAAAGTGTAAGAGGCTGACATTTCATAATGCCATGCAGACATGACAGATGTTAAGATGGCAACCTGAAGGCAAGGTGCTGAGACTCTAATGAATTCTAATTCAGGGTAGAGAGACAGTCATTGAGAGGATCTACTTCCAAATATGGCTTTGCAGCTCATACTTCTAGGCAGTCCTGTTTGTTTCCTCTTCCTAGTATCATGAGAAAGTATAGAACTCACCTGCAAATGGGACCTGTGATATGTTGAAGATTTTATTTCTGGAATACCACATGGAGTGAGCATGTAGCTACTTGAGTCAGCCACCCACTGCTCCCTTTGTAATACTAGTAACTTTTTGTATCACTGCGTTGTCAGTACTATTTATGATTTACTTTATTCCATAAGAATAATTCTAAGAAGCCAGAGAATTGTTTACCACATTGTAGAATTCCATTCCCAAAGGTAATTTTGACCTCTCTTTATAAAATGACATCTGATTGCTGAATGGGGCCAAGTTTTAACTATATGATTTCAACTGAAAAGCTTAGCTATGATAGGTAAGTAAGTTTTATTGTGCATAATTCTAATTTCCTATAGTTTTTATGAAGATTTTTTTAGTGGTATTTGTGAAGAGCCAATCTAATAAGAGAAAATAATTCTATTTGCATGCTTTTTGAAAGTTACTTTATATGGCTGGAATATGCACATAGTCATAGTATGTGGGACCATATAAAGAATCTTTCCTTTTACTGAAAAGTTGCAGATATATAAGTTGAATTGGGTACACACTCCTTTATTTTGACGCCTGTAAAGTATTACTTGAAAATACCTAAAGCATTTAAAATTTCTTAAAAGTTTTCATAAGTACTTTCCCTAGCTGATGTTTTTTCAACGCTTTAAGGAAATCATAATTATTCTTTTAAGTTGTGAGTAGTGAGAGTGCTTCTCCTACGGATAATTCTGCTAGAGAAAAAGTCATTTAAAGCAGCAAGAAGCAGAGTTCATTTATTTCCTGGAAACTTTGTACCGGTGCAGACCATCCCGTTCCTGTGGACCCTTTCTAATTATCATAATTTTATTTATGTGCATGATATTGAATTTACATGAAGTAGAAAGATGAAAATGAGACACACTGTTGAGTATTAGGAGGAGGAAGCAGCTGAGGTCTAACAAGCAGCAGTTTGCTAATCAGCTGTATGTTTTAGGGGTAGACTGTTCATAGACAGCCTGCCTTTGATGACACTCAGAAGCGACATGAAAGCAGAGTCTGCTCCTGCTCATGTCTCTAACGCTGCCACTCGTTTCCTGTTGGGTTTTCACATGTGGCTTTTATTTCTCACTCGTTTCTCGTGTTTTCTGGACTTATTAGGTTATTCTGTTTTGTTTGTTCATTAACGAAGAATTATAGGAGAAATTTTAACAGTTTTTTTGTGTACAATTTTGGGGATACTTTCATTTTGCAGGTAGGATAGATGTGTGGCAATAAATCTATACAATATTCAGGGAGATTTGAAAAGAATTCAAATTTGTATCTTGGTAGAGCTTTCTGAATTCCTTTGGAACTTCAGTGCAGAACAAAAGTTAGTAAATTGTGTTAACTTGTACAGGAAGTAAGGAATAGGAATTTGAAGCAAATATTTTCAAGTTCTGACTGGGCAGTCCTTTTTCAATATTTATTCTACATAGTAGTGAATTTCATACAGTATCTAACATACTTTAGCTATCTCTCTGTTCTAATTTCTTTCCTGTTACTGTGAACACCACCAAGATCAGCTTGGGGAGGAGAGAGAGTTTGTTTCTACTTAACCTCTGGATCACTGTCCATGATTTAGGACAGGGCAGGAACTCAGGCAGAAATCTTTGCTTTCTGGCTTACTTGCGCTCTGGCTTGTGCTGAACTTTTATACAGCCCAGGCCTATCTATTCTGCCTTGGGGTTGTTCCATCCCAGGTGAGCTGGGCCCTCTCACATCAGTCAAGACAATTTCCTACAGGCCATTCTGAGGTAAATCTTCGGCCAAGGTTCCCTCTTTCAGGTGGCTTAAGGTTGTGTCAAGTTGACAATAAAAACTGAGGTTCTTCTTCCATTCCCCTTTTCTCCTTCCCACCTCCCATTAGTCCTCTCTATTCCCCTAGGCAGTTTTGCTTCCACTTTCATGTCATATTATACATACATGATAATATAAAATCCATATAAATCTAGGATCCACAAATCAAGTAAACATGGTGCTGGAACTGGATAAGTAGCTGAGAGAGTACATCTTATTCCAGAGTTGGAGAGAGGAAGACAGAGAGAAGAAAGAGAGAAAGAGTGACTGACTGACTGACTAGGTTTGGCATGGGTTTTTAAACCTCAAAACCCACTCTTGGTGACACTCCCCATCAGTGTCAGTCTTTCCCCAAACAGTTGTACCAACTAGGGACCAAACATTTCAATATATGATCTTATAGGGGTCTACTCATTCAAACCACAATGGCTAATTTTAAGTTTTTTCTTGTCTTGTGTTTGCCTTTATTTGTGTGAGTATGTGGGTAGGCAAGTGTGTGGAGTAAGAGGACAACTTTTGGGAGTTTATTCTCTTCCACCATGTTGGCTTCTGATATTAAACCCATGTTAAGACATGGTTGGCAGACACATTTGGCCACTAAGTTGTCTCAGGCCCACTTTCTATTTGAGGATGATAGCTGATTTCCGTTATTGGATTAACTTATATTCACAACAGCAATATGTAAGCGTTCCCCTCTCTAAATCCACTCTTATCAGTATTTTTTCTTCTTTTCACACTAGGATGGGGTGAAATCTCAGTGTTTTAATTTGAATTAAACACTGATACCTAGTGACTTTTCGTACTTATTGGTCATTTGTGCTTTAATTTTTGAGAGTTCTCTGTTTATATTTTTAGCTCATTTATTGATTGGGTTCTTTCATTTCTTTCATTAACAATTTGTTTATTTATATTTTATATGTATAGTTGTTTTGCCTATATAAATATCTGTTTGCACAGGCCAGAAGAGGGTGTTGAATCTCTCAGAACTGGAGTTACAGATGACTGTGAGCCACCATGTGGGTGCTGGGAATTGAACCTGGGTCTTTTGGAAGATGAGCCAGTACTCTTAATTGCTGAGCCATTTATCTCTCTAGCTCCAGGTTATTTGATTCTTTGTATTTTTTTTGAGTTCTTTATATGTTGTAGATATTAATCCTCTGTCATACATTAGCAAAGATTTTTTTTTCCCTTCTGTGAGGTGTGTCTTCATTTGATTCTTTGCAGAAGCTTTTTAGTTTCTCTTCAGTTCCATTTGTCAGTCCCTGGCATTTTTTGACAGACTAATCTTTTTTAGGAACTTCTTAGCTGTTCCTGTTTTGTGATGTGTTTTCCTAGTTTTTTCCTCTAAGATGCTTTGATCTATTTTCAATTGAATTTTGTACAGGGTGAGATTTAGGAAATTTAGTTTAGTTCTCTGATATGTGGACATAGATTTTTCCAAGCACCACTCAATTTCATTCTAATCATTATCATTTGTGTATATTTTGGTGTCTTTAACATAGTCTAGATGTCTGCAACTGTGTGCTGGGTTCTTATCCTTTTGATCTGTTTTTGTGTCAGCACTATGCTCTTTGTCTCTTTGTGTGTGTGTGTGTGTGAGAGAGAGAGAGAGAGAGAGGGAGGAAGGGAGGGAGGGAGGGAGGGAGGGAGGGAAGAGAGATTTTTGGGTGCTAGTACCATGCTTCAGTTATTGGTTAACACTTACAAACACTAAACTGTGTTTGTTTGTTTGCTTGCTGTGGTTCTGTACCTCCAGCATTATTCTTTTTGCTTAGGATTGGTTTAGCTCTGTAGAGTCTTTGCTGGTACCGAATAAATTTTAGGATTTTTTTTCTATTATTTTTAAAGCAAGATTTGTTTGTGTACATATGTGTATGTGTGTGTGTGTGTGTGCATGTTTTTATGTATATGTGTATGCATGTGTGTGTGTGTGGGTGGGTGCATATGAGTGCAGGTTCCTGAAGAGGCCAGAAGAGAGGACATAGGATTACCTGGAGCTGGAGCTGTAGTCAGTTGTGAACTTCCTAATATGAGTGTTGAGAACCAAATTTATGTTCTTTGCAAGAGCAATAGGCACACTTAACAAATGAATTTCTCTAGCCCCTCTTTCACTTTTATTTCTTTTTTTATTTCAATGAAGATTGCATTGAAATCTTGGTGGGGATTTCATTGAGTCTATGGATCATTTTTGGTAGTATAACCATTCCCAGAATAGTCAATATTTCAATCAGTTGAAATGTATTTAATACTTTCTTTTAGGCTATTAGAATTTAGTTATTTGGTTAATTTAGAACATTTTAATATATTTTACAAATGGATTTTAAAAAAGACTTTAAACTACCATCTAAAGATGTTCTGCATTTGAGAAGTAGCCCCATATTATGAAAAGAGAAAAGTAGACTTTAGGGGCTGAAGATGTAGATCAGTTGGTCAAATGCTTGTCTCGTATGCAGGACTTAGATTCCCAGCAGTGCAGAAAGCTAGGTGTGGTGACTTTAGTTGCTGTGTACCACACTCTGTATGTATGCAGGAGAGGAGGATCAGAAGTTCAAAATTATCCTTGGCTGGCCTGGATTACATAGGTCCATGCCTCAAGAAAAGATTGTAAAACATAAAATTTTAGGGCCAGAAGTGTTGATGCAAACTTTTAATACCACCACTGGGGAGGCAGAGGCAGGCAGATCTCTGAGTGAACTTGGTGAGTTCCAGGGCAGTCAGGACTAAATAGGCTCTATGTCATAGACCCAGTCACAACAACAACAACAACAAAATTATTTTAAGTAGAAAAATCATAAAGCCAAGACAAATGCTCTAGTGGGCGCAGGGGTGGGTGGGTTGTTAGGAAACTTAAATAACTTCTGTATTCTTAACCCAGTAGAGGTACAGATTTGTTTCAGAAAAGTAAATGATCTGAGTTGCAATTGGATAGGAATGAGAGATTCTGGTATGTACAGTAGGATGCATATAATAATGGTGCTGTATATTTACATTTTAGAAAGCTAGAATATTCTGAATGGTTTCATGTTTGAGTTAAAAAGTAAACAAAAAGTGTTCTGGGCCTGGGTTTGGGAGATTGCTATCTTTCTTAAAGAAGGAATCGAATACAACATGTTTATAGTTTTACTTGCATGTAAATTTTATTTACCCAGCATTTTCAAGTAGGCTGACTCTTATTTTGCCTTTCTTTCTGCCATGAACTCAAGGCCCCCCCCCCCCCATATGTTACCCTAAAAGAGTTGGTTTGGTTTTTGTTTACCATGACTGATAGAGAGTTTTACAAACTTTATCCCACTGTATAGATGTTATTCTTTTTCCTAAAGCTTTACATTGGTTTTAAGAGTGTGTGATATTTTTTTATAGTTAAGAGATTTTTAAAAAAGCTTTGAGGGTCGAGCAATACTTTGATTAAATAGGTAATCAAGTATGGCATATGGATGGCAGATTTTTGCATCCACATGGAATAAGGAATGCATGTGATAATGAGACTGCAGTGGTATGTAGTTTGGAGATTGTGTTTCTGGGGAAAGGAATATAAAGAAGGGTTGGGTGTTAGAACGTGGTGGAGGGCATGCTTAGAGAGAGTGTGCAAGTCTAATTCTCAGCTTTATCTCCTTTGCAAGGCTTTCTTCCATTACTGGCTAGCAACAGAGGGAATCTTATTGACCAAACCATTTTGCATCTTCCTTCAATCCACTCACCCATATTAGAATTTAGTTGTATCGTGATACACCAGTCACAGAAAGCTCAGAATTGGAAGGAGACTTAATTTTCTTGTCATTTAGTTATTGCAAATATCTTAACAACTTGAAAGGAGAAGGAATATTGTCTGCTGGTCCTTTACTTTATCTTAATTCTTTTTCTAACATCTTGTTCTCCTTTGACACCAGGCTCTGATGCTGTAATGTGTCTGCTGTTCTTACTTTTCCTCTCTACCTTGTGCGCTCCCTGTGTTAGTGAGCCACTGTTGAAAAGTTACTATATGGATCTCAAGATTGCTGATCTAGGAGGACGAGAAAGCTAGTGAGAAAGCTATTTATGGAGCAGTATGAATTTGATGGAAGCAGCATTTCCTACCGTTCAGTTAATTGATAATAAGTAATGGTTTTAGTTTCAAAGAAGTGGATGGAAATTAAATGCTAATTTTGTGTGTTGTATGACTGTTTCTCAACCCTGTTTTGATTTTAAACATAGCAACTGTTTCTGCCATGACGATTCCTTTGGTGCAAATAAAGTGACTGTAAACTAAATTAGCAACTCAGGGTAAATAGAATAATTGGCAATAAAGTGGTACTTTTGGCAGTTTCAACAGTTGGTTTCATTGACTAGCTTGATGACTGTAAACAACTTTGTTTATTTTAATGCCCAAAAATGATTTTCATGTATGTTCAAAATGATGTTTTTGCAAATGAAATGAAGACTTGAATTTTAGGATAGTCTCTGACTAGAGGTCTTCATTTTGTATCTTGAACTGAGTTTTCAATATGGATTGCTAGTAATATCCAAGTACAGAAGAAAGGCAGATAATATTTCTTGGCTAATAAGTAGCAGCCAGGGTGTAAGGGAAAGATTTGTCTGACTGGAAGAATACAGAATCTTTAAAACAAAGCCTCAGTAGCCACATTTCATTCATGATATATTTTAATGTCCTTTCATTTTTTCGTTATTCCACCAGGGTGATATACCTTCTGTTGAATACCTCTTGCAAAATGGAAATGACCCAAATGTTAAAGACCATGCTGGATGGACACCATTGGTAGTTTTCTTTTGTGTATCTTTGTAGTGTTGTGGATCTCTGTTTTTTTTTTCATTTTTTTATGCTTATGATTCTAGTTTATGGCTTTGTGGTTGTTCATATATCATGTTCTGCCACCTACACTCTTTAGTCTGAAGAATTTATGTTTTGACCAAGTATGAAAAGAAAGTTATTTTTCATCTAGCTGTTTCAGTTGTGACAGGAAAGTAATTGGCTACCTTTTGAGCACTTTTAGATATAGGAGTTCAGTTTCACTGTATTGTTGAGAGTCAGCTTATGTCATGTGTGGCGGTAACTGCTACAGTGGTCACCAGGCTGTATTGCGCAGCCACTGCACGGCTCTGGAACCAGATAGAGTTTGGCTTCATGAAACAGAGTAGTTGAAAGGATGGAATGTGATGACCAGGGAGTATTTAAATCTTGCCTCATACTTTGTCCACTTGCAAAATGAGGCAGTAGCAGTAGAAAGCCTTGTCATAAACATTTAAAAAGTCTGTTCATTATTGTTATCATCAATTGCAATGTGAAAAAGAGAATGGAAAACATACTTGCAACCAATTTCGGCATTAACGAAGACACTAAGTGTTGGCTTAGAATGCAACCCAAAGCCTCCACAAGGGAGGTGGGTACCTTTTTCTTGTAGACTAGAATTTCAGCACAGAAATGAGACTCATTAGGCCAGATACAAAAAATAGCTTGAAGATAGAATATATAAATGTGTAATATTTATATGTGTTAATATATAGTATATATAAAATGACTTCTTGGCAAATTCCTAAGCCAAGAGGGCTTAATCTGGATTCAGTTTGTTGTGTTCCATAGACTGGCCAAAATTGTTTAGGAAGGTTAGCTGCCACAGTCTTGCTTAACTCTCTTGCTCCTTCCTTTGTTACTAGTTCCATCATTTTTGTCTGTTTAAAAGCACATTTGAAAGCCACACATGCCCAGTAATGTCCATCAGCAAAGAGAACTTGCCTTTTAAATCGTCCTAGATGCCACTTTGCTGGATGGGTTTGTGTAAATGTTGGTGTACAGTTTGGTTTATGGATCGAAGCACTGAATTCTCCTCAGCCATGGAGAATTCCAGATCTCTATATGATCTGGTTGTTACACTTTTAAGAATTTTTCCCAATGTTGTAAAATTATTGTAGAAAAATTTAGCAGCTCTAGTTGCTTAAAAGTACATTTTGTAGAAAGGAGCATGTGATCCAAACAAAGCTTGATTTTCTCATGGAGTACATAGATTTTTATCACTGTGTATTTTACCATGAAAATTACAATTAGTGGTTTTGATGGTCAACAGCTTAAGGTTTGATAGTAGTTATATGAGAATAAGTTTACTGACTTGATGTTCTCATTAATTTTTCTAAAATGTATGTATTAATTTTCTTTTCACACTTCCTCCTTTAAAACATATTTTTGATTAGCATGAAGCCTGCAGCCATGGGCACCTGAAGATAGTGGAATTGCTGCTCCAGCATAATGCTTTGGTGAACACCACAGGCTATCAAAATGACACACCACTCCACGATGCGGCCAAGAATGGGCACATAGATATAGTCAAGGTGTTATTGTCCTATGGTGCCTCCAGGAATGCTGTGTAAGTAGTTGCCTACAATCTTCTAAATGGGTTTATGTTCCTAAATGAAGGTATGTACTGAAGCCATAACTACCCGTTGGTATTTTGGTCTCTTGTCTTCCACAGCTAAAGTTAGATGTGAGAATCAGCATGCATATTAGACTCAACACTCATTCTCTCTTCTTCAAAACTCATGCATCTGAAGCAGATTTCTTCTCTTCAGTAGCACTATCAAATCAGTTTAGAAACCTTGGTTTTGTAGACAAATTCCCTTAGTGATTTCTATGCTGTAGAATGAATCATACTTAATAAAATTTAGATATTTAATTTTTTATGCTTAATAAAAATTAGATAATTAATTTTTTTGTGGTACTTAATATTTTAGACTCCTTTTAAATATTCTGTTAGCCCTTTCTGCTTATTAGTTCAACAAAAGTTAACATTTATAAGAATTCAGATATGGGCAAGTGCAGTTGAATTATCGCCCAGATTTTTCACATTATTCAAATGAGGTTCTGAGCAAATTGTTTTGCAGTGTCAGGGCACAGAGGAGCATTAGCGAATGCTGGCAGCTGCATCTTAAAACTGCTATTGTCAAGAGTATTGCAAGCAAATGCCGTATGCAGATTTTTATATCTTTAATCTGTAACTTGGCTCCTGTCTCCCTATATGTTACTTTACTCTTCAGTTAATGAGTTGGTTGAAATGAAAATGCAAGAATTGTTCCTCTGCGCTCTCACTGCTTTTGTGTGCTTCAGAAGAGCTCAACAGAAGCCTCACCCTTAGTATAGAAAAGTATGTAAGAACCACAACATGCAGATTCTCTGACTTGTAATCTTTAGTAGGTAGCCACTTAGCACAACTGAAAAACAAGTTACTAATGAAGAAAATAACATACCCTGGTGCTTCTAGCTTCAGTGTGTCAGCCCTTCTTTACTTCCTATTACAAGTTTTAAGGCATCTGGGTCAAATTCTGGGAGAAATGTGTGTGTGCATGCATGGTTTTGTTTTTCTGTCTTTCTTAAGAATCTCATAGAGGTAATATATAATTACGTGAAGACTTTATAGCTATGATCCTCCTGTAGGTGTAGTAAGCCATTTGATGAGGCAAATGGCTGCTTGGGTCAGGTGAAACCGAGTAGTTTCCATCCTAGGGTTCTTAAATCAGCCGTGACTACTTAAATGAATGGAGCACTGGTCATGGTGTTAGGAAATCCAGCTTTTATTTGTGACTCTATTATTGACTTTATAGCTGCAGGCAGGTTAATTTTTGTGCTTTGGTGTCCTCACCTATAAAACATGGGTGCTGCCTGCTGCTTTTCTATTTCTTCAGATCATAGTGAGGATTAATGAGACCAAACACAGAGACTGTCTTGTGGTTTGTACGCCATGATTCTTCACTGTGCTGTGAGGAGTCACTAATGTACAAGGAGTGGGAACAAGGCAGGGGATGAGTCTGCCTTCACAGTTGCTTTCTCAGAGATCAGGTGCCATTTTGTAGTAAGTGGCCTGAGTTGGCAAAGTGACACGATTACATATAGTTAAGCACTCTCTGGTAGGCCTTTTGCATTAAAGGAAGTGTTTATTTATGTCAATGTCTGGTATTCATGAGCCGGTAGCCATGTATAGCTACTCTACACTTGGAAACCACTACTTGGAAACAGAATCCTTAAAAGTGCTTACTTTTTACTGTTTTAAATGTTCATGTGTCCAGTGACTCCTGTCTTAGGATGATTCGGGAGGTGAATGTATTTGACAAGTTGAGATGGTTTTTGGCTAGAGGATAACAGGGGAGATTTATCCATTGAATTAATTCGTGCTGTCTGGCACCTTAGAACTGTGTGGAGTTTGTTGTGAGGAAGACATGCTATCCCTCCTTTCCAAATGTGGAACCAGTGCTTGATCTGCCTTTAAGAACTTTTCCTTTGGTGGACATTGCATTCTCAAGTAGAAAAGTATTATATGGACCAATGGACCTATTAATTGCTTTCCTGCCCTAGTAAATTTTCAAAGGAATGAATCCTCTACAGCAAAGAACTGTTTTATAACATTCAAAACCATGTTGCTCTTTTGAAAGATGGTGCTCTTGCTTGCTTACAGCAAGCAAAGTGATATGAAAAATTAAGTCTTTGTGATTGCAATTTTATGTTGTTCATAAAGGATCCCATTCATCGACTCTCTTTTGTCATGCCCTGTAGGTTTAGTTTTAGTAAAAATACCTAGCTTATGTTTTTCATGTTGAGTAATCTTTTTGTTTGTTCATCTTTCCTTATTTTTTTTTTCTATTGCTGCAGCTGATTCAGGATTCAGCTGTAGGTAGATGTCTACCATGTCACTCCTGTATGGGAAAGGACATTAAAAGATCTTATTCTTGTCTGAGCAGTGCCTTTTGGTTATAGTTGAAGCATTAAACACCTCAGCTTAACCCTTCAGTAAGTGAAGCTCATCTCTGTAATCAGTCTTGATAAGGAAGAATCCTGGCTAAGAAAGGATTTCAGTCCCTGTCTCATATTCTTTTATGTTTAGATGGTACCATATAGGAAAATGAATATTTTTTTCTTATTTTCATCAAAAAGCATGCTTTGATATATTTTTTCTTATTAATTATGCAAACTATTAATATAAAAGCTGCATGAAATGTATCATCAAATGGAGGAAACTATGATTAGCACTCCAGGCATAACCTACCATGTTTTCTGTGTTTACTCTATATCTCTCTCCCAGCAGTGCAAGTCTATCAGTATTAGTGTAGTGAGCTGGTACTATCTGCTAGGCACCGTCTTAAGAACTTTTGATCTGTTAATTTGGCCTTCCTAATAGTATTAGGAAACAGGTTCTACCAGCCCCATTTTCCAGGTGGAAAACAGGCACTAGAGGTTGAAGTAGTTTGTGTATGGCAACACAATGATTCTAGAGCTGAAACTTGAATTTGGGCAGTGTTCCTGTATAATCTGGCTCCTAGCTATCATGTACTCCCATGCCATTACTCCTGCTCACACATGTTTAGAGAAATGCTCAGGAGAAGCATCCACCACTTAACACTATCCCTCCTTCTTTCATGATTGGGCCATAGCTGCTGCTTCTCAAACTCCTATTCCTGTGAAACACATGTGTGTTCCACCTTTCCCCCTTCTTCATCTGATTTCTCCCTCCTTTCCTCATTTTCAGTATTAGGAATTTTCTAGACTGTCACAAAGTGTCCACACATCTTTCTCCCTCCTTGGAGTATTCCTATTCTGCCTAGTAACCCCTTTCTAGCTCTGGAAAGTTTCACTAGACTTAGAAATCTCCCAGTGTGCATCTCTCATTGAATTCTGTCAAGACGCAAGCTACACTTGTGTCATTGGTTCCTTAGTGCCTAAAACAGGGAAAAACCACCTGTTGAATAAACATTTTTCAAACTGATTACATAGCAATGGTTATCACCTCCTCTGTGTGCATGCACATACTCTTTGTGTGTAAATTACATAAACATCACATAGACATATATGTGCTATATGTTTTCATATAGTCAGTGTATTTCAGTAGTACTGATTTTTCAGGGTTTTTGTTTGCTTATTTATTAGCTATTAGGTAGCAAAACATAGTTACTTAGAAACACTCAGATCTTCTGAGAAGGTTTGAAAATGTAAAAATCCTTATCTTTGTCTTTAAAATTTTTTAGATGAGCTGGGCACTGGTGGCCCAAGCCTTTAATCCCAGCACTCAGGAGGCAGAGGCAGACCAATCTCTGTGAGTTTGAGGTCAGCCTGGTCTACAAGAGCTAGTTCTGGGACAGGCTCCAGAGCTACAGAGAAACCTTGTCTCAAAAAAAAAAAAAAAAAAAGAAGAAGAAATAGATTTTCTAGGAATTATG
>NW_026067966.1:3180689-3214607 GCF_014885135.2 Alexandromys fortis
CTCGTGGGCTACACAGAATATTAGAAATGGGTTAGAACAATATGTAAGAGCTAGCCAATAAGAAGCTGGAACTAGCCGGGCCAGGCAGTGTTTGAAAGAATACAGTTTCCGTGTAATTATTTCGGGCATAAGCTAGCCATGCGGGCGGCCGGGTGCCGGGGACGCAGCCCTGCCGCTCCTAATTCAACAAGGCATGGTGGCTCATACTTTTAATCCTATCTCTTGGGAAGTAGTAGAAGGCAGACCTCTATGAGTTCTAGGCCAGCCAAGGCTACTTGGTGAGACTTGGTCTCATAAAACAAATGAAAGTACAGGAAAAGGGCAATAGAATGGCTAACAGCACTCGGGAGAGGCATTTGCCTCTAGTCATGGTTGGTATGAGATCCATCCCTAGGGCCCAGGTATGGGAAGGAAAGCCCAACTCCTGTCAGTTTTCCTCTGGTCTCTCTCTCTCTGTCTCTGTCTCTCTCTCTCACACGCACACACACACACACACACACACACACACACACACACACATAAATAAATGAATCTAATCAAAAAACTCTTAAAAATCACAGGGCAGTCAGTAGGGGCAGGCATATACTAGAGGAAGAGAAATAGTAAAACCAGCTAATGTACTATGCTATAAATCAATAGAGAAAATTAATAAAAAGATAGGATTTTTGTCAATGATTGTATGATAAGCTTCAGTAACCAGGAAAACTGCATTTTTAGAACAATTTCTAGTGCATGAACAGTATTAACTATATGTAATCCTTTGGAGATCACTGAATTTTAAGAGATTTTCTTTGGATAGGTATTAAAGGAATGGTTAGAAATGATACATATGGAAATTGTTAGTATATTGACAGGAATTATGCTTACTTGTATAAATTGTATTATCAAAGTACCTTGATTTGTTGCTGTTGCACTAACCCAGACATATTTTCCATTTTCACAGTTGTAGTGTCTCCTTCTCTCTAGTGTTCGTTGCCTCTGTCTGCCAATTGTATCAGTTTCTTCACTTGTATTCACCCATCACATATGCTCATACAATGAGAAGAGTTCAGCTCTCTAGATGGAGAAGGCTCTTTTCCAGCTGGTACATACTTTTTAGCAGCCATATTGCTTATTTCCTCCTCAGTCTCTACACATTCATGTACCACATGACAATTACAAGTCTTGACCCAAGGCCATTTCATTTGCCAATGTATGTTCCTTACCTACATTTCACCCCGTTACTTTGCTTTGGCATATACTTGGTCAGTTTCATATTTGTTTGTTGAGTTAGTATTTGCTTTCAGAGGTTTGCAGAGAAGGAAAAGGTGTGTACACCCTATTCTTCTAGATATTGATGTGAGTTAAGGCTTATGCTTCATACCAGAAAACAGAGAACGTTGCGTTTATATTAGAAAAGAATCATTGAGCAATAGCCTTGACCTTTTCAGTAAAATAATAAATTATGTCTATTTTGAGTTAATATGTTGCAATCTTAAAAAGACTTTCTTACGATGATGGAGAATAATTAATTTACCACTGTTCCAATTAGCAGTCACAATGTCAGTGACTGACGTATTCAATAGTGTCTTACGTTTCCTTGAGATATCTATTTTTACATAAAGGAAATAAATAATGTGATAAAATTAAATAATAATTAAAATAAATCAAATTTTCTCACTATACATGTAACCCATGTTAACCCTTTCAAATCTGGAAAGAACACATTTTGTATGTGTCCACATAAGAGTAGAATATACCTTATCTTTCCTTGCTGTGGTTAAGTTTCTACTTGTAAACCTGAATTTGTTTCCGTATTTCTGTAGTTGAGAAGAAAACAAAATTATGACAGAGTGCCATAGGCCCCATTTTCCATGAAGCAGGACCTTTCCAGAACCTGTGGTATCTGTAACTTATAATTCTGTAATTTACATATAATAAAATTCTGCTAGTCAGCTTGTGAAGAAACTCTTCAGAATACAAGAGTATTTGATTGCTCCAGACCACGTGTTTATGTAGAAGTCTGCCGTAGTAGCACTATGGCTGTGACATGTTATGAAACACTTTCATATAGCCATTTTTCATGTTGTCATCAGGGATTTTTTTACTTCAGCTCATATAAATAGCTATGCAGATGTCATCAGTTAGTGTGTATTAAGTTCATTTGACTAAGGTTTTTTCTCATATATATTAATAAAAACATGTATACTATGGCTTTGTTTATCCATTTTTGCAGTTGGTTTAAGAATTAGAATCTTGATTCTTCAAATCAGGCGTCTATTTTGTGGCTGTCATAGCATCTGCACATGAGGAGGCAGTGTGGTGGTGTGTGAATAAGAGAGCATGAGGTTGGGACGTCTCCAGGAGAGTGCATGAGATCCTGTTGACGTGCTCTGACAGTACTCGCTCCAGCTGTAAGCAGTGGCTTGTGTCACAGTGTTGTAAATCAGGAACCCAAGTGCACTTGTCTTTTACATTGGCTGGAGAAAGAATATTGCCAGGAAAGGCCCATGGTGTGGACCTGGACATAAAGGGGAACCCGAGAATGCAGCCTTATGACTGTTTACTCAGAATTGCTGAAAGAAGACGGAGCAACTGAGCCTGGTGGTCATGAAGAGCTGTCATGAGAGAATTGCTCTGACTTATTTCTTATCTTAATCCACTAGCTCTCTTTTCCCAAGATGCCCTTATAACAGCCTTCCCTAAGGTCACTGGCTTAGAGAGGCTTAGTCCTTCCTTATATGTGTGACTTCTGTGGCTCATCAAAGCTGACACTTTTCTTCTTCTTCCCTTAATGGTTCATTCTTGCCCCTTTAAGACATTCTCTACGCACTCAATTACACTTATAAAATTGGAATAGTACCTTATTAATATTTTTGTTTCCCATTTAACACACTGTATTTTCACATTTGCTTTCAATGCTTGGAATCAAGTCTAGAGTGTTGTGCATGTTTTACAAGCACTGAACCACTGAACTTTATACCCAGCCCTCTTCAGCTTTAATTAAATATATACATGCAATATCCTTAAAACCCTTAAGAGATTAGAAACGATAACTTGATTTTGAAAGCTCAATATTACAGGATGGTATATTAAAATATATTCTAAAATATTCTTGAATTGTAAAGAAGAGGAATGGTTGACCAAATGTTGTAGCTTTAACAAATTATTTACAATGGACTTGTTGAGCATGCTATTGAATGTAATTGAGATCCAGGGCAAATGTGACCTAAATAGATCATCGGAACCTGTTGCTCTGTTTTATTATAGTCTATGAAATGATGGGGTTCTACTTTGAGACCTCGTCTAGTATTTCATGCTGTGATTTGTAAAGATGCATGCATTCAGAAGTTTGTATCAGGCTGTTCTCTGAACCACACTAGTCTTCAGTTAAACAAAAAGGGATAAAAAGTATCCCAAAATAGATTACATGATGCTTTATTAAACTTAAATTTTCTTAATGCAAATAAAAAAATAATGGCAAGAGAGAGACATTAAATAATAATATAATAAAAACTTCTAGATTAAATTAGCCTGTGTATTTCAAGGATATGTTGACCTCAAAATAGGAACCAGGAGATGTGCTACGTTGCTCTTGTTTCCACAGGAGAAAAAAGCTATGGATCAAATTACTAAAGATTCAATTAAAAAAAAAACTCTTCAAAAGAGAAATGACAGCTTATCCACAGAGGTGATAATCATACAGGTGGTAATTAAAACCTCATAAGGATTAGGGCAGGGTTCTGCTCTTGTCTTTATAAAAAAATACTCATCTTCAAAAAGTCAAGAGACCTTGGATGTTTGGATATCTTAAAAAAATGGCTTATGAGGACAGGTCATCTACAGGGTAAAATTTCATTCTCTATACATATATATTTATATCTAATACCCAGTGTAGTGTGCAGACGGGGGCAGGAGGGGAGGGGTGTCTCTGGTATAGAATCGGTCTGTGGGTTGGCAGCATCACAGAAGAATGGAAGTGGGCTAGAAGGAAAGGGGTAAAAGGGGCTGAAGGGAAGAACTAGGGAAATGTTGGGTCCTCTGCAGGAGGCTGAGTCTCTAGAGGGTGGAGGTGGAGCTGGCTTCCTTCTTTGCTTCTTCACTGAGTTCCGTAGCTTTTGATACTAGATCTTCATGACTAAGTGAGCTCTGTGTTTCTTTAGTTACAATTGTGTATTAAGGATGTTTACAAGTAGTTCTAGGAGTGCATCTGTTAAGAATGAAGTTATGTATTTTATTTACTTAAACACATCTGACTTGTTTTACCAGTAACATATTTGGTGTACGGCCCGTGGATTATACAGACGATGAAAATATAAAATCATTATTGCTGCCACCAGAGAAGAATGAATCATTCTCTACTAGCCAGTGCTCAGTCGTAAGTATGGATTTAGATTTGGGACATTTATTTTTTTATTGAACTGGGTTGTGAAAGGAGCATAGTAGAAAAACTTGCAGTTAGCAGGTATCTTTCACTCACCAACTATTGAGTACTTCTGGAGTACTGACTATTATGGATTCAAAGACACAATCACAGTACGTCTACGAAGAAATATTTATTAAACCCTGTGTAGTTTTCGCAGCGTTCATACAACAATGAATTTGACTAAAGCAACCCTTATTTCAAGGAATTTGCTTGCCAGTAAGAGGTAGAGAAAAATGGTCTGTGAATATGTAAATTGATAAATGCAGTCATTTCAGAAGTGGGTACACAAATGCTTCCAGAGTGATTTTGTATTGCGTAGCTAGGTGGAGGTGCTCAACTCCTGAACGACACTGCATCAGTGAGGGCTTTTTAAGAACCAATTTGAACTAAAACTTGAATTATGACGGGGAGGCAGCCAGGTGACCACATAAAGGACATTGTATAGAGACCCTCAAATAGACGAAATGGGCACATTTGGAGATTGCAGAGTTAGTAATTGCTGGAGATAGAGTTTGAGAATAGAAACCATTGAGAGTACAGGAGAAACTGGAGTGAATTTTGTCCTGAGCATTTGCTCTTTTGATTTAAAAGGAAATCACTCCTTTTTGTGCAGTGTGTGCAAGAGTGAAAGAAATATCACCTAGGATTGTGGCAAGCAAATGCCAGCATGACATGAAGAGCCTTGAAAGTCTGTAAGGAAAGTAATGAAGTTCAGTGTATGTTTATCCCAGCATTACTTTTCCTTGGGATTCTATAATGAGTCGGAAATGAGTAGAATTAATGTTACTGGAGGCATAGACTAGTTGGTGCCATTTGCTGGTATTGGAAAGGGAATCCTTCATCCTCTGCCAATTTTGCATCTATTGTTGGAACTGTTAAGTAGTAGTTGGCTATATGAGCCTGTGAATTAGTTAAAAGGTATAAGCACACAGTGGAAAAAAGACCTATTTCTTAGGAATCCATAGCCAAATGGAAGATATAAATGCAAAAAATCTTGGTATAAATTGTATTATATGATAAAAGCAATGAAATGTGCAAAAGCTATAACGTGTACAGTAGACTCGAGGAGCCTCACTTCAGGAGCTGTCAGGAAGAACTTCAGAAGGTGATAGAGTGTCGGAGGGAAAGTGAGCTGATGGGTGCTGTTGTGGAAGTGACAGAAAATTCCTAATCAGAAACACTTGACTGTTATAAAGACCATCCTATTGGCAACTGTAATTGCACTGAGAACCCATGCTTTTGCCATTACTTGCCATCCTTGATTTAGTGACTCTGGTGTTACTTGTGTGTCCTTGTTCCTGTTGAATGGTTGCTGCAATTCTAGTTGTGATAGTGGCTATCTTGAAGGAGTCTTGTAGCCTTCACTGAGGTCTTCCTTGTGTTTTATTGGTTAGAACTCACTGCATACTGTTTGACATACTGAGGGATAGAGATGGAGCAGATCTTGTAGGGAGGCTACCTGCACAAAAATCTGCCTTTTTTAGTGTAGAAAATGGGAAGAATGTGTTCTGCTTGGAAAGCCAGCACAGCTTCTCAGAGGAAGGTGTAAAATGCCCTCAGAAATGTAAAGAACTATTGGGGTTAGTGTGCAAGGCGCATGAGGAATGCTAAAGTAGTTTTAGGGTGAAACACTAGATTGGGATAAGCCTATGAAAGGCCTTAACTTTCCTTAATAGGTACTTCAGATTTAGTGCGGCATTTTCAGTATGGAACAAGATGGTCTGAAGGATAGCATGGAGTCAGAAGAAATGCAGGTTGAGTGGAGGCTGCTGTAATAAAGTCCAGGATTAACAGGGTCTGAAATTATGGGTGATGGTGTTGAGATGAGGAGAGGAGAGAGACATGGGAGGGAGCCCACTGTATTTTCATATTTGTTCAGATGATGAGGGATTTGCAACAACACTGACCAAACTATCTTATTGTCTTAATCATTGATATGTGGCTAAGGAAACTCATGGATGATAAATCCGTGTGAGTGGAGGCGGTAGGTTCTGTGCATTCATTAAGAGGTAGTTTACATCTGGGATGTCACCTCTAACCATTACCACACTCCTCTCTCAGCCCAGGCTGCTTTGCTGGCTCTTGTCAGGCTGCCATGACACAACGACTGTTTTGCAGAGCCCTGTTGTCCAGAAAGAGCAGTGCAGTAGTGACTGACGCCACTGCTTAGTGACAGCCTTCGCCTGAGGTTGTTAGAATTTGGTGTGGTCATAGGTGCTATCCCTGAGAACATTTGTCTTTTGTTTTAGACTGCAGTCTGATAAATGTGTTCCAAATGATAGTTTGGGAAATGAAAAGGACCTCTTTAATTTCTTTCTTTTAAAAATGGGAAAACTGAAAGGTCGTGATTTGCCCAGGATTATTAACCAGACATTAAAACATTTTTTAATGGGCCAGTTAGGCCTCAGATATCTTAAGTCTTAGGTCAGCCCTCATTCAGTTCCACCATACTTTACAAATTAGTACTTATTTAATTCATTTATACTTGAACTCCCTGCCAGAGCATAGTATATTTAAGCTGTCATCATAGATTATTTTAGATGTGTCAGAAATACAGATACCTTTATGGTATTCTTTAACTCTGATTATGGTAATTACTTTCAGAAAGGGATTTTTATTTTGAAATTTAAGAAACATACACTCTGTATTCCATTGGCATTGACTTTATGTCTTTTTGTTTATTGAGATAGGCCTTCATTATGTAGCCCAGGATAGCCTGAAACTTGCAACCTACCTGCTTCTGCCTCAAAGGGTAAGATGTGTACAACACCATGGCCAATCTTCTTTATTCTTGGTGACTGATATGTGGCTAGAATGCTAGTAGATGATAAACAGGTCTGTGTAAGTGGAGATGGTAGAGTATGTGCAGTTGTTAAGAGCTAAGGTCTAGGATGTGATGATCTTAGCTGCCACCAGACTCCACTTGTTCAACCTGGCTGTCTTGCTGAGTCTGTAGTTGATCAAATATATTCCCTTTCAGATCCTAAGCTTTAGCTATTTTCTCTGCCAAAAACAGGTTTGAGGAGCCAGGGTTACTCCCTCCTACTTACTTACACCGTTCAGACCCAATTGTACCTGTCAGCTACTTATTTATACTGCTAGGAGCTGAACCTAGAAACTTATATTTGCTGGGTAAGCAGTCCACCCTTGAGCTACAGCCCTGGTTTTGGACCATTTATTAAAAATAGCAATCCCTCAGTGCTGCTCACCTCATTCACCCCCTTAACCCCCTTTAGCATACAGTTGAGAAATAGCATTATACTCTTCCTGTACTTTATTTCTCCCTTTCCTATTAGAATCTAAGCTGTATGAGGGCTGGGACTGGTTCACTGCAACAGGTCTTTTGCATGGAGAACAGTGTGGCAAGTACCAAGTGCTTGGTTACATGTGTGTTGATGGTGAGCAAGCTTTTAAGCCTGAAAGTGGCAGGTGCATTGAACACTGGTCCCAACATGATACACTTGCTTGATAGTAGAGTCTAGAATGTTTGTATTGCAAGCTGTACTGATGAGCTCCTTCAGGGAATGTGCAGATGGGTAGAGGTGATAAGTTGATGCGGTTTAATCCATCTGTGTCTCATTCAGAATTGTGTTTCAAGTAAACTTGGTGGCCCTTCTTTGAGGCTCAGAAGCAACCTCTGGTCTTAACCAAAAGCATCCTTCCATGTTCGTTTAGGGACTTTTCTGCCCTTGACTCCTTATAGCAGCATGCTTACCTTTTCTAGTCATTTCTTGATTCTTTAAAAAATTTTATTGTATTTGCTTATGTTGATGTGTGAGTGTGCGTGTGCCTAGATATGCACATATAGAGGCAACAGGAATCATTCTCTCCTTCTGCCACTTGGGTCCTGGGGGTCAAATTCAAGTTGTCAGGTCTGGCTGCAAGCTCCTCCTCCCTCAGAGCCATCTCTTTAAGCCCCACTTAGATGCTTGATAAATTTATTAACAATTTAGATAACAATTTTATCGAAGAAAAATACCATGTTGAATTTAAGTTTTGAGTTTGTTTAATGCTAAGAAACATAATCTCTAAGTCTCTATAAAGTGAGGTTTTTATGTTTGGGTTTTTTAAAGCATCATGGTTTTGAGATCCCCATATGTGAATTAAATGCACAGCCCCTATGATGTCAATCCAAAGTCAACATGTGACTGGAAGCGGTTTGTTTTATTATAGCATTTCTTAACTATAAGGTAGTAGTACCAGTTTTTCTATTTTATGCAAATTTAAGAAGACTTTGACAGGGAAATGCTTGACCTACTTTGATGCTTCCTTGATTGGCACAAAAAGTATTGTATGCTATATTTAGAAAAGATATATTTTCATTTATTTTATAGAAAGAACTAATTTAGCTAAAGTGGAGTCATGTAAATCAAGAAGCAGTGTGTTCTCTTCTGAGCTATTTTGATGGCATTTATTTAATGAGAATGAATTTTGACAATTGATTTTTAATATTGTAATTGTACAGTTTTAAAACTCAACTGAACTAGTTTCATATTACAAAGTATTTACACTGTTTGGATTTGACTTGGCTACCTTTTCTTACAGAAACTAGTAAGGCATTTATATGGGAATGTGACCATGTCTAGTCAAACTTTTGTTATCAGAACCTTAACAGAGTAAATTTAGCTTGCTGAACTTAAATTGCCAAGCACTGTCATTTAAAAGACTTACTGTGATATTTTTGTATACCTACTTACTATATAGTAGATCTCATTTATTGTGAATGAATTGAGTTCAACTGTTTATAAATTTCACCAACAACTTAGCTGTCATATGTAGGGAGTCTGAATGAACGATCACTGTTCTGGTATGTGAAGTTAATGTTTAAATACTAGCCTCCTCTCACCTAGTTGCTGAACTGTGATGGTGCCTGTGCCTCTGTTGTTTCCTTCAAATGTTGCAGAGCCCTTGAAAGCCCAGATGTCCAGTGCACATTTGTACTCACTGCATGTGAAGGCCCCCGTGTCTTGTGTTGTGTGTGGCATCTTTTCCTTAGTGCAGTAGTGCTGGGTATGCATGTTCCTCTCTAGATCATTCCTTCTCCTTCACAGGCGGATTTTGTCTAATTCCAGTTCTGTTTTTTCCATCTTTTGCATGCTCCACCGTGTCATTGTTCCTCTGCATCGTCTCTTCTCATCCCACCTGCTGTTAACTGGTGCTGTTTGTCTCCTGTAAGTGCTGAGTGTGAATTAGATATTAAGCTGAAATCATTAGTCTCTGTAAGTCAGCCTTTCCTTCTTATGAGCATGAGCAACTCCCTCCTGTTTGTGGACCTACTTTCTTCACCCATTAGTTCACTTGCCTGTGTTCATCTTTTTGTTTCAGTATCAAGAATTCATTTTTTTCAGAATTAGAGCTGAATTTTCAAAATAATCTTAGCTTAAACTGAATAGAGCAGGTTTGTGTTTGCCTCTTTGAAGAGGGTATGAAATCGGTCATTTTTAAATGGCTGTTTTAGGTTATTGGGGACAGAATGAAATTATGAAACGCTACAGGAATCCAGTTCAGCATCAGGAAAGGAAGCTTGCCTGCATGGAGAGAGCTATTCCAACTGACACTGATGGGAGGAAAATGATTAGGAAATAGTTATTCAAATGGATTGAGTATTAGAATTATGGGTATTGATTCAGTAGGAACGACTGGGGATTATTAGCTGGAGTAAGGCAATTCATAAAATAAATCCCATGCCTAATGGCTTGTGCCTTCTCTCTGTGTTCCTTACATGTTTTTACCATGGTGCCTCTCCATGTTTCACTACCAGGTGACTGCTGGACAGCGAAGGAATGGGCCATTGGTGCTGATAGGCAGTGGACTTTCTTCACAGCAGCAGAAAATGCTCAGCAAACTCGAGACAGTTCTTAAGGCTAAAAAATGTGCTGAGTTTGACAGTACAGGTGAGGTGTTTGATTTCTTCCTAAATAATGTTTTAAAAAGTTAGTCCCTTTAAAGAGTGAACTTCAGTAATTTATGTTTTAAGAATTGGCTTATGGTTATATATTTTGCGTCTTGTAATCTAGGCTGTTTCTATTAATGTCCTAGGAAATGTAAAGTGTGTTTTACTTGTTTTGGGGGATTTGGAGCTGTTCACGTTGCTAGTAGGCAAGTGCATTACCACTTACCTACATCCTTAACAGGAGCTGTAAAGTTAAGCTTTACACTTATTTTAGGGTAGAGTACTGTTAAGAACAGATTTGAGTTTGTTACTAAAGTATAACACAATGTGATATCACAAATCATTTGAAAATAGTTTAAAAACTTGTATTTGTTAATATACTTTTACGATCTATTTTTCATGTTGATGGCCAAGTTAAAAAAAAAGTATGGAATAAAAGAAACATTATATTCAATATAAATTTCCTTTGGTGAAAACTTATGTGTTAGTTAATAAAATAGACTTAACTGCTTATAAAAAACCAGGAAGTTATTTTGGTTTTTCCTTACTGCTTTTTTTAGTAACTCATGTCATTGTTCCTGATGATGAAGCTCAAAGTACTTTGAAGTGTATGCTTGGGATTCTCAATGGATGCTGGATTCTGACGTTTGAATGTAAGTACTGGATTTGGGAGGATTACTAGACTAGTTAGATACTCACTGCTTTGAAAAGGATTCATGTATTATTGGTGCCCTGCAGATATTTTTAACAAATGTGCATAAATATGCTCTGATTTTAATGTAGTTTTATTCTGCAATACCAAGTATATTATAAAGAATTAATGTAGTTTCTTGTTAGATTTGAAGTCTAAATAGTCCATATTAATGTTAAATGGTGTATTTGACAAAATATACTCATGATTTAATCCATTTAATGGTGTATCTATGAAGTGAAATTAATTTATTGCTTTCCATTTAAAATGTCTACAGTATTAACCTTTTAGTCTCATGACTGACTCAGTCCTTTTAGGCAGCTGTTGGGGGAATTTACCATTTCATTCTACATGTCTGATTACAGCAGCCATTACGTCAGCCTCCACTGAAACTTTCCCTGTTTCTCTCATTGCTGTGCAGTCATATGCCATCACCAGAGCTACCTTCCATCTCCCCTGCTGTGCTGTACGCTGCTTTTCATACTCCCCCACCCACCCAGCTTTTTCCTCCAGAACCTTACGTGTCTCCTCCCTCTTCCTAGTTAGTTTCTTTTCCCTGGTACTTGAAGTATCTGCTTTTTGGTAGGATAGGCTAAAATATGATGGCAGATGCACCAGCTGTCTTTAAGTACTTTTTGAGAAAGCTAAGTGGCTACAAAGGACTGACAGGGAAGTCTTATGATAGATCATTGAGAACCTGATGTTGCTTATGCTCAAGAATGATGGAGGGCCCAAATTTCTCAGACTTGCCACACACATATGCACATGGAGTTGCTTTGTATTGTGATTTGTTAATCTTCCAGAGTTCACTGCTAACACTGGATACTGCAGTCTTCTATAATGACAATTATACCAAAACAGAAGATTGAGTATATTAGTTTTAAGAAGAACATTGTATATTAAAATTCATTAAAAAAGAATTGGCTTTGTGCTTTGAAGGCCTTGTGGTAGAGTGATGATCAAGATCTTAAGTTTGAAGGCGATTTGATTTGAAGAGCAGTTTGGTATTACCTGTCAGTACTCATGTCCTCCTAATCGGCTTCCACTTGCTCCCTGTGGTACTAGTCAGCTCTTTTGGGTGTGATTGCAGTGTGAGAAACCATGCTATCTTTTCTCCTTGTTCTCTGTTAATAGTTGCTCCCGGTCTAAACCAGCTTGCGAAGCATGATAATTGATTGGCAGTATGATTAGCACTATGCCTGTGCTTGAACTTTGTTTGTTTGTTTTGTCTTCCCTGTCTATAGTAAGTCTCTTTGAGTCTCAGTATATAAAAACTTCAAGTGCCTCTAATGTTATGACTTCCTTTATACCACACCTGGGCCAGAACCATTGCCAATGGTTAGAATTAGTAGATTTATTTTAATATCAAGATCCTTATTAATAAAGAAGCCATGTGGGATTTTGAATAATGTGATGTTTTTGAACTTTAAGTCTATTTAACAATTTGCTGAACTGGCATTTGGTTACATGTACAGGCTATGATGCATTTTCATAAAACCTATCTTCTGTAGGAAATGTGAATTTTGTCACTCTTAATTATTTTTATAGAATCACTGATGAACTCAAGCTGACTTAATTGTGTGATATCTGGTGATTCTTACAGTAGTGACTATATCCTCTAATACAGATGATTCTTTTAGGATAAAGAATGGATAAGCTTTCTTATTAAAGTTTATGTAGAGCCCATGAAGAAGTAAGTTCAAAATTTAAGACAAGTATTTAAATTGTCCCTAGGTCACTGGGCTTGTAAAGGTAAGTTATATACTCCCAAGTGTTTCTTTGCTGACAGAGATTCCCCAGTCTGTTTTTTTGGTATCAAGCACCTCAATTTCATTTATTGAAAAATATTTCAGAGCAATTCAGAATTGTCTGAAAATCATATATATTAGAGAAAAATGAAGGGGATTACTGCTTTCAAAATCAGTTATAGGCATGCATGACTTATAAAACTTTCTTGAGTAGGATTCTAACCATTAGTTTGTTAGTAGACAAAATTAATTGGAATAACTACTTATAAACTTAATAATATTAACCTTTTATAGTGTTTTCCATAAACAAATGAATTGAAGAAGGATTTTCATCATGTATGTCCTGTACTTGTGTGTGAAGACTGGAGGTTGATAGCAGATGTCCTAGGCTCCCACCTTTGTTTTTGAGACAGAAACTCAGAGATTAGCTGGACAGGCTCACCGCCGTCTGGAGATCTGCCTGTCTTGCAGACTGTTTCCCACTTCGCTGTGCTAGACCAGTTATTCTCAACTTTCCTAATGCTTTTTGTATAGTTCCTCATGTTGTGGTGACCCAACTATAAAACTGTTTTTGCTGCTACTTCATAACTTTAATTTTGCTATTGTTTTGAGATATAAATATCTGATATGCAGGATGGTCTTAGGGGAGCCCTGTGAAAGAGTCCTTCAATACTCAAAGGGATCATGGCCCACAGGTTGAGAACCGCTGCTCTAGCCTTGCATCTGAACTGAGCAGGGCGGATACTCTTTGGTGGTGTTTTCTGATTGGTTAGTTGATTTGAGTAATTTGACTCTAAAAAGACTGATACCAAGAGTTCCTTTTTAAAGTAGACTTCTGTAGTTTTAAAGATTAATGTAATTTCTGATTTGCTCAGTAAACTTTTGGACATTTAGACAATTTGTTCTTTAAATAGACAGTATTGGTCTTAGTGTCAGTACTGCTTCCCAAGCTTTGTTTACAATGTTTTGATGGTACACTAATGCATTTTGTGATGGGATTGGTTTGCTTTTTTTGTATGCATTAAATAAAATAAATTTGACATTTTGTCTCAAGAAGTATATGTTTATTTATAAGTGTACTTATAACTAGAATATTAACTTGAAGTATAGGATAAAAGTAAATGATTACTAAGTATGACAAAATCTGCTGTCCTATGACAATATTTTCAGTGATACTTCCAACTGAATCTTTATGATAGGACGTGTGCAGGTTAGTTTTTTGTGACTTGACACAGATAGGGTCATCTGGGAAGGGGGAGTCTTGGTTGAGAAAATACCTTCAACAGATTAGTTTTTGGGCATTTCTTCATTATTGATTAATGAAACATTAATGATAGTGGAAGGGCCCAGCTCACTGTCAGTGGTGTCACCTTTGGGTAGGTGGCCTGGGCCATATAAGAAAGGTAGCTAAAGCGCGGTGGTGGTGGCACATACCTTTAATCCCAACACTCAGGAGGCAGAAGTAGGCGGGTCTCTGTTAGCTTGAGGTCAGCCTGGTCTACAAGAGCAAATTCCAGGACAGGTTCCAAAGCTACAGAGAGAGAGTGTCTCAAAATAAATAAATAAATAAATAAATAAATAAATAAATAAATAAATAAATAAATAAAATAAAACAAACAAACAAAAAAAAGGTAGCTGAATAAGCTAGGGAGAGTAAGCCAGGAGGCATTCCTCCATTGCTATGCTTCAGTTCCTGCCTTCAAATCCTGGTGAGAGGATGTGATCAGGACATTTAGACTGTGTGTTACAAATCCTGGTGACAGGATGTGATCAGGACATTTAGACTGTGTGTTACAAATCCTGGTGAGAGGATGTGATCAGGACATTTAGACTGTGTGTTACACAGTCAGCCCTCATTTCATCGCCTCACTCATGTCACAGTGAGCTTATTTCTCTGTCGCGTAGCTGCCACCTGACCCTTGAGAGAGTGTGGTGGCGGTGTATTTTATTTTCTATTTTGTCTTTGTGTAGAAAGTGTGAATTTTTTTTGATTGTAGTGCACCCATAGTCTATTTGACTAAAAATTCTAATATAATTCCATTTTCTAAAGAAGATTCCTTTGGCTTTTACAGCCTGAGTGTCAATTTTCAGCTGAATCAGACAGGAACTCCATAGATGTTTATTTATTGTCATTCTGAGTGACATAAATTCCTAGTTTAGTTCTAATGCCTTATCTGTTCAGACTCTTGGTTTTGATATGGAGTGATGTTTATGTATTCTAAGTTTCTTAATGGAAATTTGTTGACTAAGTGATATTTAATTCCATGCTTTCAGTTATGACGAGCCAGAAGCCATAGCAATAGCAGTTGATTAATTCCACAACTTTGTGTTTTCTAGCTTTTAAGACGTGAAGATACTTTTTTGCTTTCCATGTAAGACGGGGAGGGCTTCTCTTCCTGAGGACATTCTATAGATCTGTATCTTTAAGCTCCACCCACCTTTATGTGTTCTCTCATGATGTTGTGTCACTGTGTGTCTGTGGTAGTTTGAATGTCGCTGGCCCTCATAGGAGGGGCGGCTCTGCTGGAGTGTGTCTGGCCTTGTTGGAGGAAGTGTGTCACTATGGAGGTAGGCTTTGTGGTTTCCTATTCTCAGGATACCGCTCAGTGTCTCAGTTGACTTCCTGTGGTCTGCATATCAAGACGTAACAAGCACCTTACCAGCCTGCATGCCATCATGCTCCCCACCATAATGATAATGGACTAAACCTCTGAAACTATTTTTATTTTTATTACTCTGAAACTATAAGTGAGCCCCCTTCCCCAATTGGATGTTTTCCTTTATAAAAGTTGTCATGGTGTCTCTTTGCACAAGAGAAACCCTAACTTAGACAGGGTTCAAGGACACTCCTTTTTACTGTTTCCCTTGTTGATCCTTTTCTCCCAAGCCTCAGAAAAATTACTCAGTTTAGCATAATTGATGATCATCCATGAATCTAAAATGAAGATAAATCTACAAATTATGTTTTATGAGCTGGAGACAGGAATGAATGGATGCTAACAGTTTAGAATAAAGGAATACTTTTCTGAATAGTATAAATTTTTTTAAAAAAATACTCATGTAGCCTTGACAATCATAAGCTGCCTGAATATGCAAAGACCCCCTGGCCTTGCCAAATGGCCCTAGCTGCTCCAATGATTTTACAATAATGATTTTGAGCTAAGAAGTACTTTGGGAACTGTGCTTCTCCTACATACATAGAAAAATAGCATAATTTCTGGGCTCATCAAATAGTAGGCATGGTCAGGAATCCATCTATACTCAGAGAGTCTGTCTGTGCAGGTGACTTGTTCCCTCATCCCTGCAAAGTTCCAATTAAAATATAGAATATGTTCAAGCTAACAAAGATGAAATAAAGCATGCATCATAAGAGAAAAGTGGCTGTACATTACATGAGAATAGTAACTTGACACATTCAAAGAATATGTAGTTATGGTAGATGGGGAAATCTATGTTTACATATAGAATTACCAGGTTAATCTAGTTTGAAAATTATTAGTGGAGAAAGCAAGCAAAACTCTGATCTTGAATTTGCTTCTTTTTTCTTCAAAAGGAAAAAAAAAATAAGTATCTTTCTGTTAAACTTTTAATAGCAAATGATAGTATGATGGGCTTTATTAAACACTTACGATAGATAAAAAATAATTGGATTAAAATTTAAGAAATAGCATTAAGTTATTGGTAAATGACTTGCTTTTAAACTAATAAATAAATTTTAGGAATTATGGCATATATGGTATATACTTTATATGAGTTAATTAATAGAAATGCTTTTAAGTTATATTTTAGAGATAAAAAAAATCTTCAAATGGAAAGTAGGTGTAGAAGTCCTATTGCAATTTGCCTAATTTCTGTGGAATAAATAAAACTTTCAAATATCGATGATTTTAGGTTGTTAAGTAAGTATAGTTGACTGGTTGATTTCTTTATTTCATTAGTGATATTACTATTTCATTAATTACTGCAAGTTTAGAGAGTCTCACGTGTGTTCTTTTACTTGCTTAGTGGGTTATTATTTGATTAATCTCAAAGGAGATTCACAAGGATTGAAGCTTTGATTGTGGCAAATATCTATTTTATAGTACATCTTCATTCTGAAACTCGGGCTACCAGATTGACAGTGGTATTTTAGCATCTTATTAAATAAACTCCTTGACCTATTGAAGACAAAGATATACATAATTATTTTTCTCAATTCCTTCTCCCATTAGAGTCCTCAGCGTTGTGCTTTTTGGTTAATCTCTCAAATATGGCCTTTTCTGCTTAATAAATTGATCATGTGATTTATGATAAGAGAAATAGAACATATCTACTCTAAATAGTTAGCTGATATTTCTTTAGGTGATTTTTTTTTTCAAACCAAAGAAAAAGACTTAAGGAAAAGTTGTTCAGGAGTTGGAGGATATCTGAGCTTTTAATCTCAGTTGTGTCTCCAGTTGTCTGACCTGACTAGGGATTGGAGTTGCAATCTTAGGAGTAGATGTCACTCAGTTTGCAAAGCTTCCCAGGGTTTTCTGGGCCATGATAGCAGCTTTATAAAAGGGCTTTGTTATCATTAACAGTTCTAGACTTGAAATGTACTCAGTTTCTTTAGCTGTCCTGGGTGGCGTAAGCACTTTGTTTTTTTGGAATAAGCGAACATCAGAAACATCTTTCTTTCTTTCTTTCTTTCTTTCTTTCTTTCTTTCTTTCTTTCTTTCTTTCTTTCTTTCTTTTTTTGGTTGAAAAAAGTCAGTAGACTCTTTATTGCTTCTAGGGTGTAGGGCTCAGGAGCTCTTGGTTGGATGGGTCCGTTTCCTCTTCACCACCACAGGCTTTTGGCTTCGTAGGATGGTACTGGCCCTGCGGATGGCCGCCACGCGCAGATGGGGCGGTGGTACTTGTTCTTTTGGATCATGTGCCGGATGCTGCTCAGGGTGGCCCGTGCATTCTTGTTGATGGTGGTTCTTACGTAAGAAGTAACTGGTTTGCGTTGATGGGACCTGCGTTTCATGACCACCACGACCCCTTTGCCATCGGCCGCGGGCTCCACTCCCACTGTCTTGCGGTGAATCAGCCCGTTGTAGCGGAAGGAGTTGCGGGCTTTCAGATTACTGGGTTCGGTGCCATACGTCTGCTTATTCCTCTTGATCAGGAAACTGGAGCAGTTCCGAACGACCCTTCATTGCAGATGCGCTGATATGGCGGCGCCTCCTCTCCTATGGCAGACGGAGAGAGCAGAAGCATGTTTCTTTATCTCAGTAATTGGGATTAGAGCACTGAACTTTTTTTGCCTTTACAGTTTACTTACTGAATGGTACTGGGAGTCTCTTGTTTGCCGAGGTTAGCCCAGCACACCTGTGGGTTAGCAGCAGGACATACCCTAAATGAAGAACAGATTGCTGAATTCAAGGCAATTTTTTCTTTATCTGGTAAAGATGGTGACAATGCCATCAAAACAAAGGAACCTGGGAGTGTCATGAGGTCACAGTGTCAGAACCAAGTAGAAACTGAATTGTAGGATATGATCAGTGAAGTAGATGCTGATGGAATTGGCGCTATCTACTTCCTATAATATTAGATCATGGTGACTAGAAAAGTGCAAGATATATATAGCAAAGGTGTCTGTGAAGTGTTTCAAGTCTTTGACAAGGATGGCGATGCTATATCAGTTCAGCAGAACTGTATCCCATCATGACAAACTTAAAAATAACAGATGAAATGATAGGGAAAGCAAGATGGGGATGGACAGAGTCACCGGAAGATTTTTGGGCATATGATTGACCACAAATGAACCCTTGTGCAATGGTTACACTGATTCTTTTGCAAGAAGAAGGATCATTTACTGTTTTACATAGCAAAAATGAATGTCAGAGAACATGCTGTTCACTCACAAAATCTGCATGTATTACTTTGGTTCTGTCCCCTAAAAATCATGGTTCACATCAGTTTTACTGTATAAATACTTCGTTTGCTTCAGGATAGTGGGCAGAAAATGATTGAAGGATGAACTTGAAACACAGACCTAGCAGTAGAATGGTCATTTGGTATTTCCATGTGTTTCAGCCCCACAGTGACAGTGACACACCCTGGGAAGTCGCCTCAGCATGTTGTTTACTTCTGTGTGCATTGTACTAGAATGAGGTGAACGTTAGGCTGTCATGCATTGTCAGAAGAGATGATTAACCAGAGGAAAATCTCTGGACTCTGTTCTTAGACTTTTGGAATTCGTGCCAGAGTTGAAATTGTAACTGGGCTTCAGCGCAACCACCAACATTGGTCTTGAGGAATTAGAATCTATATTCATTCCAACTTGTAAATGCTCCTCTTATTTATTTCTGTTTTTCAAAAAAAAAATGCCTTAAGTGTACTTATTAGCTGCTACAGAGCTGAGGATTTTGTGAACCAGGGCCTAAGCACTGCAGAAACATTGGTGCCTTCTGCTAGGAAACCATGCTTCCTACCCTACCCTGCGGGGATGTTTTCTGTCTCACATCTCCCAGTGCTGTACTAACAAGCTCTAGTCTGTCCAGGCTGTGTTCTGTTGATTGGCAGTGGCACACTGTTAGATCAATAGATACCATCGTGAGAGTTAAGATAATCAGCCAAATAAACCCATCGAACAGATAGAGCAGCCCGCACAGGCACCGTCCACCCATTATGTAATTGTCTGCTGGCTACTCCTGATAGAGCAGGCACTGTTGCCCTGGTATTCAGCTGAAGAGTGTATTGTTCTGCAGATAGAAGTAGGAGTGGATGCGTAAATATTCTTCAGTGATACAAAATTAAAATAATAGCTTACATATAAAAGAATGAGTTTGTTGATGATTTTGCTAGAATGCTGATAACCTTTTAGGTTCCTATTTTGTATACAAACAGTATGTGGCCAGCATACTGGGCTTTGTTGCCAAGATAGTATTTTGACCTAGTCATAAATTTTGAATCTCATTTTCAGGATAAAGTAAGCTGCATTCTACATACACTCCCTTTACTTTTGAAACAAGGCCTCGCTCTTTAGCTGAGGCTCTCCTGTAACTTACTGTGCAATCCAGGCTGGCCTCAAACTCACAGCAGTCCTCCTGCCTTAGCCTCCCCAGTGCTGAAATTCCAGATGTGAGCTATCATACTCATGCAAAGTTAGTATATTACTATTAGCTACACGAGATAGCACTTTAGCCATCAATTATTTAAGATAATGCTATTTAAAACAGTAATTTCTAAGTTAGAATGACAAGATTCAGGACTTGGGCTGATGATACAGTCAAATGATACAGTCTTGAAAACTGGGGAAAGTATATCTGAACATCAAAACATGGGCAAAACCAGCAAAATAATAACATAATCATACAAATAGGGAATTATGGGAAGTTTCTGATGTATTGAAATTTTAAGATGTATTTTATTTTTATTTATGTGTGTGTATGAGTATTCGTGTGTGCAGGTGTTCATAGATGCCAGAAGAGACATAGGATCCTCCAGGTGTGCAACACAGGCAGTGGTGAGCTGCCTGATGTGGATGTGGGATCTTACTCTTGTCCTCTGCAAGAACACCAAGGGTTCTAAACCTCAGAAGCATCTCTCTAGTTCCTCATCGTTGAATTTTAAAGTACATTAACAATCCCAAACGAAGGGAAGTCTTCTGACAGCACTCAACTTTGGGAGAAATGGACTATTCAGTTTCTAACTTAGTTTTTAATAATATGCAACTTCTTGGAACATTCAAAACAGCTTTAAATCATTTGATATATTCACAGTCACGCCTTTCAGACTCCAAGGTTTTGCTTGCGTACCAAAAATATATTTTTATGTAAAATTCACAGGCTTTAGAAAGCTAAGCAGTCGTGGGTTCAAATTCCCATTCTACTATATGTACTAGCAAAGACTTTGTGCCAGCTAACAACATGTGCTTTAGTTCTCCTCCTGAAATGGAAATAATGCACAGTAAATCCTATTGTTTGTGGATCCTACATTTTGAATTTGCTTTACGTGCTAAAATTTTGTAATCCCCAAGTCAGTACTTAAAAAGCCTTTGCAGACTTGTAGAGTAACTTAGGATTTGAGATGCCGATGAACGTGCTCCCAGCTGAGATCAAGCTTGTGATTTGTTGCCTTCTCCTTTCAGCTGCGCACTGTAAACAAAGGGCTCTTTGAGTGTGCAGAGCATATGTCTCACATGTGTTTGTGTTGCTGAGTCCATGCTTAAATAGTCCCCAAGTATAGTGCTACAATGCTGTCCACCATTCCAGATGCAAAAAAAACGTTTTTCTAGAGAATATAGTGAATGATATAGTGGAAGAACTATGGTGATTTTAAACACACATAGAACAAGAAGGCCAGCACTGCATTTCCAGAGCAATCCTTGAGTATCTCCACACTGGCGCTTCTTTCTACAGTATGACTACTGCAGGTAAGGAACATCAGCCACACCAGTCTTGCTTAATACAGGGAACAGCACACATAGCAAAGTGTGGGAGCTGCAATCCCTAGCAATCATCACTGTCTTTCATCAGCATAATGCCAGCATCACTGATGGCTTAAAATTAGAGAAACTGGACACCAGGATGGCCAGCCCAGCAGGTTTCAAGGCTGATGATCTGAGTTTGATCCCTAGGCTCCAAGTGGTAAAAGAAAACCAGCTCCTGCAAGTTGTCCTCTGACCTCCACCTGCACGTGCACTCTGCACACACATATACACAAGGTAATCATTAAAATGAGGGCTGGAGAGATGACTCAGAGGCTTAGTTCAATTCCCAGCAGCCACATGGTGGCCTACAAGCATCTATAATGAAATCGGTGTCCTCTTCTGGCATTCAGGCATACAGGCATACACTCAGGCAGAATACTGTGTATATAATAAGTAAATAAATAAGCAAATAAATAAAGTTTAAAAGAAATAATTAAAATGATTTTAAAAACTATGTTAAAAAAGAAATAGTAAGTTGTACTTGGTAGTGTTTTGTCTTCTTTTTTCCTTCCAATTTGATCAGAAACCATTAGTATGTCGTTTTAGCTCGTTAAGAAATACATTTCTTGAGAGCTTGTTTGGAGTGTAGCTACTCTGTATTTGCTTGACCAAAGACCCATCTCCCTCTTTTCGGGGACGGTTGTCCTCATCACCCGAGAGCACAACTTCCAGAGGGATGCACATAGAGCAGTGGTGGAAGAAGGGGACAGGCGCCTAGCCAGCCATATCAACCGAATCACCTCTGGCGATCAATGGGGGCAACAGATGTCACAGCCAGATCCTTAAGTCATTCTTGCTGGCCAGTGGTGACACATGCCTTTAATCCCAGCACTCGGAAGGCAAAGACTGGCGGATTTTTATGAGTTTGAGGCCAGCCTGGTCTACAGAGCTAGTTCCAGGACAGCTAGAGCTGTTACACAGAGAAACTTTGTCCCGAAAAACCAAAAAAGAGAAATTTAAAAATAAAAGGAAATACATTTCTTTTAATGTTCTTTTAGGCCCTGTGCTCATTAGTATTTTATTATTTAAATAGTGGGAAATTAATATTTTTGGAATATTAGACAGTGTTAATGCATTTGAATTATAACAATGCATCTGTTCTTGGGATGAATATAAGATTGTACAACATCCATAGATTTTATAATGTAATATTGCTGTGATAGCTTTCCACTAATGAAAATGAATGAGAAGAGGGGGTTTTGAAAATGATTTACGGGTTTTAAGAATAGAACAACACATAAGCAAATTCCTTCTATTCGTAATCTACTCATCTGTACCCAAGGCAGTAAAGAAACTGCTTGATTTTCCCATATTCCTTAATGATATTCTGATTTTCTGCACAACATTTAATATTTCATTTTTTTAGTACCAGAGATTAAAGAATTAAAACTCTAGCTGTGCACAATTTCCTAACTCACTACAAATTTTGCATTTCATTTCACTACCACAGCCAAACCACTAATACTTCTAGAATATTTCAGCAGCAATTTAAAAAAAGAAGGTAAATTGGTCCAGAATTGTGTTTTAGAAGTAAGTATATATTCAAACGTTTTTACTAAAAAACAAATCCAATTATATTTGCTTTTAGTATATCTGAACTAAATGTGAAATGTAATGGATTTTTTTCTTTTAAGTCACCTTTCTGTCAATCTGATCTAACTATTCTTTGAAGGTTTGCAATTAGATTTGGAGAGAGGGAAAAGGTGAATCTCAAAAGCATGGATCGGCTTGTGACTGACTCTATCCTTGACCCAAGTCCTATCACTGGCTTTGTAACAGACATGTAGATCTTGTTGAGCTCTGTGAGTTGCTGAACAAGAGTAGAGCCTGCCCCTTGACATCATGTGTACATTGGCTTGTGATGCCTGGCATCCTTCATATCTTTGACACATGCATACCTGTGAAGTTTTACAATGGATTATTTATTGACAGCACAAGAGAGCTGTGAAATTACATTCATTTAATTTAGAACTCACTTAAAGCCTTCTGATTTTAATGAAAGTTCAAGGTAAGTTTTTGCAACAAAAAAGTGTATAGAACCTCTTTATAGAGACATTGTTGGTTCAATGTGTAAATAGTAGACCCTTAATAATAAAGCTGCAGTGGCCCTAAGGAGGAATGCTGTATGAGCAATTTGGCAGTGATCTTGGCAAATCAGAGCTCAAACAATATTTATTTGATAATTTAGTAAAGGATGCCATGGCGTCAATGTTTGTCCTTTATTCTGTGTTTGCAGGTTGACTCACAGACATTTTACATTATTCTAGTTTAGGGTAAGAGAAAAAACTCTTAAAAATAGTTACCTCAAAGTCTAGGTCAGACTGAAATGAGCTGTTACCCATTCTTGGGTTTACAGATTGTCTTACATGTAACCTTGTTCTGTCAACATGGTCTTTCTTTTCTCATCCTCACACAATACTTTTTATTTCAAGTACAATATGGGATAGTTCTGGTGCCAGGAGCAGATTGATACTTGGCTCTGGACCAGTCCTGCCCAGGAATGAGCCTTTATGGCCCTCTACAGAGTCAAGGCTGAGGTGTCCCCCTTCACTGGAGTCCAGTCACTGTTGTTTTATCCGTGTTAGGATGTTAATATAGTACATATGTCTAATTTTCAGTTTATGTTTATAGAAATGCAAATTTCTTCTCTGTAGGTTTTAGATAGCAGTGATTGAGGATGTCACATGTTGATATTCAAAACTACTTTAAAGTAGGATTTTGACCTGTAACTCTTATTTTATTATTATTGTTTATTTTTTAATTGTTCTTACTTCCTGTTGCTTTCTCAGTGATGAAACTGAGGTCATTGAGTGAAAAACTCTTAAAGACAAATGGAAAATCATCTGAAGATTTTGTTTTTATAGTGAAGATAGCTTATTATAAGATCCATCTTGAGATTTTTTCAGGCTTTTGATACTCTATTATTTTTAATGTCTTTAATCAGAATATAATTATTATCAGTTCTTCCCTCCCTTTCTTTCCTCCAGCCCCTCCCAGTCTCCCTCCTCCAAATCCCTCCAGTGGCCCCCACTCTCAAGTTGACAGTCTCATTTGCTCTTATCTGTGTGCATGAGTGAAGAGATATAAATAGAACCTGCTGAGTCAAGTCTATGTTTGTTGTTTGTGTGTATGTGGTTTCAAGGCTGACCACTGTGCATTGGTCCACCCATAAGGAGACTCAACCCTAGAAGGGGCTGATTGTCCTCCCAGCAGGCAATAGTTGCCTATAAAACTTTGTTTAGGGAGGGACCTCACAAAATTTCCCCCTTCCATGTTAACTATCCTGTGTAGTACTGCTGTTCCTATTTCTGTCTTGTTTCCAGGAGATAGTGTTTCACCGTAGTACTTTTTCCATGCTGTTCCCTGAGTAATAGTTGCAGGAACTCCTCCCTATCATCTTTTGATGTCTGCTTTGGATCCAGTTGTGGTTTTTTGCAGAGGTCTTTTCTATAAAGAGAGGCTTCTCTGAATGAGGAATAATAGTTATAACTATTATTATAGTTATAAGGATAAGACTTGAAACATAGTAAGGAATTATGTGTGTCTAGCAAAGTGGTAGTAAGACCTCACTAACCATAGAAAGCCAATACCAGCATGATGTCCCTCTTGGTGAATGCGCCATAAGTCTAATTAGACAGCTGTTTGTTGACTCCTCTATGCATATCCTGCTATGCTGGTATTTGTCATGGTTCCTAGGTGCTGTAGCTGGATAGGACTGTTTAGTTGTTTCTATCTCTTGGCAGTTTGCATAGCATTTTTTGGAACCATGAATGCTATACTGGAGGGAACATGCTTTCAGGTCAGATTAGCATGAGTTGTCTGAGTTTTGTGTCCCATGAGTGCAGCTTCTTCAGCAGTAGGGCTCAACCCCCGAGAGGAAACCAAGTGCTTCATTGGTAATCTACACTGCTTTGGAAGTCACTTGGACCATCTTGACCGCTCTTCAAAGGAGGTTTCTTGTGTCTAGTACAGGGGTTTTGGTTAGTTTGTGGTTTGAGGGAAAACATTGTCAGCCCAATTGGCTGAACTTTCTCCTATACATATATACAAGTGTGTGTGTGTGTGTGTGTGTGTGTGTATCACATATATGTATGTACTGTATCTAATTTTAGGTAAATATAAAATAATGTGATTCCTTGAAGCTTAATCAAGGAACATTGGCATTATTTGTCCCTCAACCCTCATTCTCCATTTGTATTGACCTCCCTCCCTCCTCCCCAGTTGGAGCCCCTTCCCTGTTGTTCCATTTCCTACTGCTTCCTACTTATACTCTGTTGTTCTCTACCAAGGCTTCCCCTGCCCGAGGTCTCTTTATACTCTTCTGGTGTCTGTGCTTACTATATATTTATACATATTATGTACTCAGATCTGAGGAGCTGAGGCTAGGAACTACTAACAAGAGAGAACATATGGCATTTGTCTTTGTGGGTCTGGGTTATCCCATTTCTAGTATTTTATGCATAGAAACTTGTGAGACAGGTGGTGCTGTTAATTCTTCTTTCATTTCTTTCCACAGGCAACAAAACTACGCCTTATAAGTTTATGTAATTATACCAAAGCACTAAGTCATTTGGTTTTAAATCTCAAATTTAGTTGTATTCATTAAACCCAGCAGTGACACACACACACACACACACACACACACACACACACACACACACACCATCCTAAAATGCTGCTGTGCTGCTGATACTTAAGTTGTATCATCCTATGTGATTGTTCTTGGCATATTGGGCATATTGATTTTAGAATGCAGTCAGGCAGTCACTGTCTGCTAATGCCCCTGCTTAGGTTTTTCCTACTCACTGCATGGAATAGCTCGGGCTTTTTAAGCTGAAACTGTAAATACACTTGCCCAATCCATAGGAAGAACTTTTTCTCTGGAGAATAAATAGTAAGCAAACTTCTCTACAGGAGTGGCGTCCAGTCCCAGGCATGCCATGAGATTTGTTCAATATTTATTTTAATGGGTCCTGGTGAGACCCTGATGTGTGCCTGACTGAGGAAAGTGCTATAGACAAATGCGCTTTCCTAACATTGTACCATTGGCATCTAACAGACCATATATGCAACTGGCAAAGTGAGCAGGCATGTTAAATGCTCAGTTTAGACTGGACTGAACTTACTCATTGCTTAAAAATCTTCGGAAGGAAGGAAGGAAGGAGGGAGGGAGGGAGGGAGGGAGGGAAGGAAGGAAGGAAGGAAGGAAGGAAGGAAGGAAGGAAGGAAGGAAGGAAGGAAGGAAGGAAGGATTTCTTAAAGTACAGAAAGCTAACTTTTCTTTTTCTGTTGGGTTGTGTGTGTGTTTGCATGTGTTGATGTCAGAGGCATACTTTGGGTCTCCACCATATTTTTCGAGCCAGGGTCTCTCCTTGAACCTGGAACTTACCATTTTGGCTAGGCTAGCTGGCCCATGAATGCTGGGGGAGCAGCCTGCTCTCCACAACTTTAGCACTGACATTTCAGGTACATGCTGCCACACCTACTGGGCATCCGGACTCAATTCCTCAGGCATGTTCTTCCCTATCTCTCCTGCCCTAGCTAGCTTTATTGTTTTGTTTGATATAATTGGGGTTTTAAGATTTGAGAATATTTAGGGCAACCATGAAGAAGAGACTAGGATGAGTTTCACAGATGCCATGTGGTAATTGTTTGATTAGTCCTTATTTCTTTTCAGGGGTGAAGGCTTGTCTGCACAGTAAACTACGTGAACAGGAGGAAAAGTACGAAGTTCCTGGAGGTCCACAGAGGAGCAGGCTCAACAGAGAGCAGCTGGTATTTTTCTTTTACATACTCCTGCTTGTTCTCATGGCTTCACATCATTAACACCATCGGAAAAACTTTGCCCTTTCAGCCAGTACAGGCGACTGATTAAAATTTTAATTGTGCTTATTTCAAGCACTTGGTTCTGAAATATGATCACGATGTGTAGTAAAATCCAGAAAGTAATAATTTCACACTGTTAATGGATTTTTGGCATCTTGAACATTTCCATAAAGCTTTCAGAATCTGAGGTAAGTCTCAGATACAGGAAGTATCTTGAAAGAAGACTTACAGCTGCTGCTCGGGTTTAGCTATCCTATGTTTTTATTACCACATACTACAGTTTTAATGGGCGATATTCCATTATTGTGTTGATATGGAGGTATGGAGGTATGTAGGTATGTGTAGTAGAAATGACAAAAACGTTTTCTAATTTTGGAACTGTAGACATGACCTCATAATCTCATAATACTAGCAATGGATCTCTAGAACTAAGGCCACACTCTTACCTGGCTGCCCAGGAGACCTTCAGTAGCATGTAGGAACCTGAATGCAGAGGAACAGAACTGAACTGTCTGTGGGAAAAATGCTGCCCTTATATTTTAAATCCAGTCTTACGTCACTAAAGGTTACTTTTGATATTGTAGAGTCTGTGAGATTTAAATCCTACCCATGTGGAAAACCATCCTGATGGAGGAAATTGAAGAGATGTGGTTTTGTTTTTGTTTTTAGTTTTTGGACAGGGGTCTCACTATATAGTACAGGCTGACCTTAAACTTGCTGTACTCTTTCTTGGCTAGCCTTAGAGCTAGAATTTAGGTGTATACTGCTATGCCAACCTACAGGTTGTTTTGGGTTTTGTTTTATTTTCACTGCAGAACACATCTGAAATGTTAGGAAAGTAAAAAGAAATCAGTCAGCAGCTGAATATTAGATGAAAAAAAATCGTAAATAAGAAACTTTTATTTGCATGGCTGGAGAGGTGGCTCAGCAGTTAAGACCTCTGGCTTTTCTTACAGAGGACCTGGGCATAATTCCTGGCACCGACCGGCAGTTCACAGCTGTCTGTAACTCCAGTTCTAGGGGATCTGAAACCCTCATACAGACATATATGTGAGCAAAACACTACTGCACATAAAATAAGAATAAATAGATCATTAAATTAGAAAAAAAAAAGGAACTTTTAGTTTCAGATGTATGCTTTCTGATCCAGGTAGTGTGATTGAAGTACTGTCTTTGCCAGCACCTCATTAGCATGTTTCTTACTGACTCAGGACTATTTTTTTTAATGTCTTTCATTCATATATAGTGTTTTAAAATATTTTGTTCTGCTTCTAACAGTTGTTTTCTTGCTGTTTCAGTTGCCAAAGCTGTTTGATGGATGCTACTTCTTTTTGGGGGGAAACTTCAAGCATCATCCAAAGGGCGACCTCCTTAAGCTCATTGCTGCAGCAGGAGGGAAGGTGCTCAGTAGAAAGCCCAAGCCAGACAGTGATGTGACTCAGACCATCAACACAGTGGCATACCATGCCAGCCCTGATTCTGACCAGCGCTTCTGCACACAGTACATCGTCTATGAAGATCTGTTTAATTGTCGCCCAGAAAGGGTTCGGCAGGGCAAAGTCTGGATGGCTCCTTCCACCTGGCTTATCAGCTGTATAATGGCCTTTGAATTGCTTCCTCTTGACAGCTGAGTGTCATATTGTGAACATTTTAAGTTGAACATGCATGGTTTATGGGAACCCAGCAATTGTCATGTGTTTGATCATTCATGTTTTTATCAATAGGTAGAGCCATTTATATCCCCCCCCCTTATAATTGCAAAATAAAACACCTGAAGCTAGGTTAGGAATTCATTTAGATGCCAGTATTGCTTTTAAGATTCTTTTGTTCTCTTGAGGTTGTAGCTATAACTCAGTGGTAGAGTCTTCATGAACCATGCATGAAGCATGAGGTTCCAGCCTGGGAACTGCAAGGAAGTTTTCATTTTACAACTGGCCTGTGATTTTTGATTGATCATGTCTTTCAGTTTTATCAGTATGTATCACAGATTAATAAGTGAGATGGCATCAGAACTACTTGTTAATATATAAGTGGTCTAATTAGCATCTTTTAGTAAGCAGTATCATCAGGTGATCAATTCTGCCTCAGTTACAATGACAACAGAGCATCTATCAAAGTGTGCCACTATAAAGTTCTGTTTCTTTTTCTTACACTGTCTTTTAGTTTCTTAGATTTTCTTGGCCTTCATTCATGTTTATTCAGTTTTAAAATCTGTGTGTGCATTAAGAAATCATGATTTGAACCATTAGATGTTAGTGACAAAATCATCAGTATATTTGTGTGTGTGTTTATTGTGCAATTTGATCTCTGTCTACTGTGCATATGTACAAACCTCTATTTTCTGTAATTTATTTTATTAGTGTTACTAATCTTGCCAGTTTAGAAAACTATCAAACATCACTTTACTAGATTAGAAGCAATCTGTTTATAGTAAATCTTTCTGGGCATTACTAAAGTAAGCCTCTATAAAGATTAATCTCTTCCACCTTCCTTTTTTCTTTCTTCTTTTCCTCCCTTTCTCCTTTCCTTTTATTTATGATACTGGGTATGGAAGTCTTGTGCATGCTAGGTAGTTACCTACCACAGAACTATATCCTCAGCCCAGGTTTAATCTTCTCTCTCTCTCTCTCCTACACTCCCAATTCTATTTTTATTTTTAGACTGTTTTATTGAGTTATCCAGGATGGTCTTGAACTCACTCAGTTTTAATTTCTTTATAAAGTTTTTAGGTTGATGAGTAGGCAAAAGTTGGAGATGGATTGATTCATAATATTTTTACCATATCCTGCACACAGGCCATAACAGTAAATATAGGGAAGTATGAGTGAGAAGAACTTCTCAATATGAAGGCAGAGTAGTAGGAGGGCACTGTGTGGCATGCACACACTGTCTGCTTAGCCTCTCTATCCTGCATGTCCTCACTGTGAATGGACAGGATCTAAATTCAGCTTCACCGAGTAGGATTAAAATATTGTGGAGACAGTGTCCCCATAGGGTGTCTTTTCAATATGCCAAGGGGGCTGCTTCAGGGAGGTGAGAGCTGAGTACATGGAGGAGACATCTTTGGCCTCTTTGCTGAATTTGGAGTTAAAGTCACACATCTGAGCCACCCATTCCCACTCAGTGCCTAGAGATGACTCATTAAATGTTGCCTACAAAGACTTCTGCTACCGTGTTGTTTGCTGTTGTAGCTGCTCATCCTGTTTCAAATGCCATTCTTCTAGCTCCTTTATTGCCTTTTCTTTCCACACTGCTTCTTGCTTCCGAGAATTGGCTCAAGGGCTTCCAAGCGCTCCATTTGTTCTTCTCTCCATTTACGGAGACTTTCAGTTTCTGGTGGCAGTGGATCCACTTCTGAAATAGCTACACAGCTGTCTGTCAGACCATTACTCTCCAGGTCGTATTCACCTTCGTGACTCTAGCAACAGCATCTAGAGTTGGTGTATGTTGAGCTTTATTACCTTACCTTGTACTTCCTTCTGTACAAATACTTACAATTTTTATTTTCCCTTAATATATTTAAACCTAACTCATTTCACATAAATCATTATAATTATTTGTGCATGTATTGTGTCTTCTGTAAAAATGTCTTACTTCCATATTGAAGAATGAGACTCAACATGACTCCTGAAGAAGTCTTCCAGCTGTGGTTTTTGTGTGGTTTTGTAAAGCACAAGGTGCCTATATTAGTTACTTTTCTCATTGCTCTTCTCCCACATAACAACTTGTGAGAGAAGATTATTCTGCCTTTTGGTTCTGGGTACTGTCCATCCTGGTGAAGAAATCTAGGCAGCAAGGATTTTAACCAGCTGGCACATCCATTGGTAGGAAGCAGAAACAGCAACGTGAATGCTGGTGCTCAATGCGTGCTCTCTCTCTCTCTCCCCCCCCCCTTTCTTCCCCCCTTCCTCCTTCCCTCCCTTTCTCCCTTCCTCATTTCTTTCCCCCGCACTCTCCTTATCCAGTTGAAGCCCTCACCCCATAGAATGATGCCATGCCACCCATATTCAAGAAAGGCTTTTCCCCTGCACTTAACCTAATTTAAACAGTTTCTCAAGACATGCCCTACTAGATGCCTCTGATTCTGTCAGACTGACAGTGTTAACCATCACAGGTGGCTTTTGGTGCTGGGAAAAGCTGGGATATTTCTGTTTGAATGATGATGTGGGAGAATTGAAGTCACTGGGTTATTCTGACTTGGCCAGGCTTAAGATGCAGATTTTGAAGCCAGACTGTTTGATTTACAGTTTGTTTTCTAGTTCGCTTACCTGAGCCCCAAGGTGCAGAGTTGGAGGTTACTTTCCTTTTCATGAATCTGAGCATATAGCAATTCAGGACCACTGTTAGTTGATGGCTCAGAGATACTTCTAAGTGCAGTTTAGGAAAAAGGTAGCTTTGGTAGCATAACTTGTCACAGACTGGAGTAGACTAGCTCTCTTCTTTCCTGTGGTTAATTTCTTGTCTCAACTTTTCTTTATCCCATCTGCTTTGACAACTATTTCCATCTGTATCATTTTCTACCCATTCCGATAAAGTTCTGTTGATCTTTCATCCTAAATGTCAGCATTGTTGATCTCCAAACTGCTTAGGCTTCTATGCTGCAGTGATGTATCATAGGAAGGCCTGACTTATCTGTTTTGGGCATGTTGCCACAAACAAATTGTCTTAGCTGAGCCTCCGGGTACCCTTGGATAACTTCACTTCATACATCCATTAAAGAAAAGAAACTGAAGAGGGACTTGTTTCTAACTAGTTCATACTTTGAGACACATTGGATGGGTGTCGGGAGGGATGACTATTCATTTGCCTCCTGGCTAAAGTCATGTGACCTAGATGATTTGATGTGAGTAGAATCTGAAGGTCTTTTTCTGAGTTTAACTTAGCTTGAGTTTATCAGAAACTGTTCATAAGAATAGATAATTACTGTTGAAATTTTGAAAAGAAAAATACAAAAGGGGATTGGGGTAGATAGATGGTTAGTGGGTTAAGAGCCCTTGGCTGCTCTTGCATAGGACCTGGGAACAATTCCCAGCACACACACGGAAGTTTACAACTGCTTTTAACTGCAATTCCACAGGACCCGATGCCTTCTGGCCTCCACAGGCACCGTACGCACTACACTCATGTGGTACACAGACATACGTGCAAGTAAACATTTATAAAAATAAATACTTTTTTAAATTTAAGGAAAAAAAAAGTCCCATGTTTAGGATTCATAAAATCTATGGTGCTAAAAATAACCTGACTCTGTTGAAAGGCCTATGTACATAGTCCACTCATCACAGTCCTGGCCACTCTACTGGAATTCTTTTTGTATTTGGAAATGCAGAGTTAGCCCATTCCTTGGCAGTAACAATTGCTACACCTACTCTTCTCTCTTTAAGCATACATATGCTCTGGCCTAGTATTTCTGGGGGTTTGTTCCAGGAACCCTCTTATCTGAAATCTGCAGGTGGTTAAGTGCATTATAGAAAATGACATAGTGATGTCATGCTTGTATTTAGCCTGTGTAAGATCCTGTATGCTGTACACTGTCTTCAGACTAGCTACCATGCCAATACAGTGCAAGTAGTACCATGAAAATACTATTTAGGGAATGATGGCAGAAGGAAAGAAAAAGCATGAATAGAACAGATGGAATATTTTTTCTAAGATAAAAATGGAACTCAAAAAATGGCAAACTGACAATAGCCTTCATAATTACGGGATTAACCTTGTATACAGATTTATTTCCTATATTATCACATACATGATTTCAAGTGGTTAAAACTCCCTGCCAATAGGCCGTATCAGTATTTAATCTGGTCTCTTACTGGCTATCTTGACTGTTTCTTTACAAATTAGTTGAAAATAATTTTTGTAATCAATTTTTATGGAGAAAGTATTTTCCATATGTCAGTAAGTCAGTGTCGGCCATCTTTACAGAGCTCACTACACATCGTTTACATTTAAACTAGGTCCTGAAGTTAGGTTTAAAATATCAAAATTAGAAAATGAACCTGATTAATTGCTATAATATTGCTAGTTAATTAGATTTGGGGTGTAAGGTACAAGACATAGCTTTTCCTGGTTACAGACGTAGGTATGGGTTCAGCCTTATAGTAGGAATTTGAGATGACCTTGCTTGTATAGAACTTGGGTTGAAGTTACAGGCATGGGAACGCCAGAGGCTTGCCCAAAGTCATGTCACTCACTAGGGGCGGGGTCTGCACAGTTGTCTATTAAAGCGGCATTTGCTGTAGGAGGCTGTAACCTGCCATATACTCTGGACTTACTGGGCTGGGACAATGAGATGGTATTCTGTATTTGTTATAGCCACCTCTTTACCTCAGCAGACGTTAATCACCATGCTTTGGTTTTGAGACCAAACTGATCCTAACATCTCTCAACTCTTCCTTTATACATCTGCAGCTAATTGGTCAAATTGGTTTATTAGCTGGAACTTGTTGGTGGAGGTTTCTGTCCCACCTGGTCCCGCAGTAAACATACAGAAACCATATTATTTGCAATACTGTTTGGCCAATAGCTTAAGCACATTTTTAGGTAGCTCTTATATCCTAAATTAGCCCATTTCTATTGATTTGTGTATCGCCAGAGATAGCTGTTGCTTACCGGCAAGGTTCTGGTGCATCTGTCTCCTGCAGGCGGCTACATGGCTTCTTGCTGACTCCACCTATTTTCTCTCTATATCTTTTTCATCCTGACTTACTCTGTTAAGCTATTGGCCAAAAGCAGCGTCTTTATTAACTAACAGCAGTAAAGCATATTCACAGCATACATCACCTCCCCTTTTCTGTAAAAGGGAAGTTTTAACTTTAAATTAGCAAGATTACATATAACAAAACAGGTATCAAGCAAGAATTATAGTTAGAATATTTTTATCTATCTTTTATCATAACTAAGGAAAACAAT
>NW_026067966.1:3215904-3267987 GCF_014885135.2 Alexandromys fortis
AGCTCCCAAGGTCCCAATGAGAAGCAGATGGAGGGAGAACACGAGCAAGGATGTCAGGACCACGGGGGGTGCACCCACCCACTGAGACAGTGGGGCTGATCTATTGGGAACTCACCAAAGCCAGCTGGACTGTGACTGAAACAGCATGGGATAAAACCGGACTCTCTGATCACGGCGAACAATGAGGACTGATGAGAAGCCAAGGTCAATGACAAGGGGTTTTGATCCTAAAACATTTACTTTTTATAACTATCTTTTTCTTCTCTCTCCCAAGCCTACATACATTTTTAAAACACACTGTGACCCTTTCAGAGGTCTTTTTCATCTGAATTTGGCTTTATTTTGTACCTGTAATCCTTTTCTGACCAGGATCGCTTCTTAAAGCACTAAGTGGCATGGCTAGGACAAAGGCTGCTTTGCTTTTTGGCTCCACCCAGTCCAACATGGCAGAGGCATGGCTCACCACCTTTGCTAGCCATGCACACTGCCCCAGTTCCAGGTATACAGCTTGTCTAATATGTGCCGTTAAGTAGTTTGTAACATGCTGCTCACAAACCCCATTTAAATGCTCTGAAGCCAGACCTCCTGAAAGTTTGTGTTGGTGAACCAGCTGTCTCCTAAAGAAGCCACAGAGCCTTCCTTGCCAAGACTGAGACAAGAAGGAGCTGTGGTGAGCCCGCAAACAGAGCAAGAAGCTGCATTAAACTCTGCTTTTTTGTCTAGAATTCCTTTTCAAGCACTCTCAGGTTTTTAAGTGGATTTAGTTGACCACATGGCATTTAAAATAGTGGCTCTCAATCTTCCTAATGCTGCAATCCTTTAATACAATTTCTTCATGTTATGGTGACCCCCAACCATAAAATTATTCTCATTGCTACTCATAACTGTAATTTTGCTACTGTTGTGAATCTTAATGTAAATATCTGATAAGCAATACCTGTGAAAGGTCATTCAACCACCCTCACAGGGGTTATGATCCACAGGTTGAGAACTACTGATAGAAGCTAATCCATGTTACATAAAATAGTACAACTGAAATAGTTCCCTTGAATATGGTCAGCATACAGCATATTCATCTATAAAATCTTTTTAAAAATTAAAAGTTCTCTGGTATATGTTAACATTGATATGTTTATTGATTTCTTTACATTGGAATAAATAAAAGATTAAGAAAAGACAGCCAGTTGTGGTCCATGCCTTTTATGCTATCACTGAGGATACAGAGGTAGGCAAGTCTCTTAGTTTGGAGCTTTCGAGGCTAGCTGGGTTCGCATAGCAAATGCCAGGTCAGATAGGGTTGTGCAGTGAGACCCTGTCTCAGAAACAGAAAACAAGCAACAACAGCAAAATGGACAGCAAGATGGCTCACTGGGTGAAACATTTGTCACACAAGCCAGAGAACAGGAGTTCAGTTCCTAGAATTCACATGACAGAGGGAGAGAATCACTTCCTACTGGATGTGCATGGTGGTAAGTATGTATGCACATGCAAAGCAAATAAATAGAAATATTACAATTATAAGTCAATTGCAGGTGGCTTACTCAGTTCAAAGTCTTAACTGGTGGCTAATATCTATAGTTGGGGTTTCAGGGTAATTTCTACAAATGTGCTCATGTACACCCTCTAACGGCTTTGGAAGGGAACAGGAATAAATTGGAAGAAACATAAGCTGCTCAGATGTTTTTGCACCTTTAGTTTTCACAATTGCAGCTTTAGCACTCTTTATTTTTGGAATTGCCTATAACATGGTTACACAATTTAGAAATTGTATTTTTCATTCCAGTACCTCTTGCAATGTGTGTGTGCGCGAGCATGCGTATGTGTACGCACATGCACACTTTTCCCTGAATATAAGCAAATCCGTGTGTGTCTGCTTCCCCAGGCCACATTTCTGAGACAAAGCTCTGTGGAATATACAATAGAACATAATGCTGTGCGTTCAAGTATTGTCATTCCTATTCCCATGGCAGCGTCTCCCTTCCCTTTCTGCTGAAGTCCTGAACCTGGTGGTCAAATCAGATTGCTTTTCTAGCAAGGGAATGCTGATTAGCGCATGATGTTTAATTTCTGTTCAAAGAGTGAATTCTAGAAAGGAAAGCCTACGGAACTGTTTCTGATGCCCTTTTGCCTGTCTGTGACAGAAAGCATGACAGGCAGGTAATTGACTTTCAGTAAGTACTCTTATTTAGCGTGATGTAGAGATTCACGTGTGGTTATGCATATGCTTCACATCATTTCCCTTAAAAATATACACCTGGCTTTTACATTTTAAAAGGAAATTGAACAAGAATCTGACCTTGATTCACTGAACAGTCCATCCATTGATTCATTGAATATTTATTGAGCACCCACTTTAAGTCATGACCACAGCCATAGCTGGGTCCATATATCCTAATAAAGAGCCAGAGGAACCAATTTGACTGCTCAGGCATCGCTCCTAGCAAGATAGACCTGTCCAATGCAAGAAGAGCATCTTGGAATGCACATCCACTGTGTTGTTAGGACAGTATTAAACAGTACCTGGCCACACGGGCCTTCATTGCTCAAAGAATTAACCAGTGTTTGCTCTGAACAGTTTCAGGTTCTTTTTGGAAAAGTGTGGAAAATATACCTTAGAAACAAATAGTCACTTTGGAGACGGAGAGACTGTGTCCAAAGAAGTTGTCTAAGAATTCAGAGAATGGTGTTTTTGTTTGTTGGTTTTATTCCCCTCGAAATGATACTTTAGTCTCCTATAGAAGAGGAATTTGAGTCAGAAATGAGAAATGCTATTTGCTAAAACTGAATTGAAAATGAGTTTTTCTTTTTTTGGCCACCCATGTGTAATTTGCTAAATTAATGAATTTAATCTGAAGAAATTTAAACAGTAAAATCTATCCAGGTGCATCAAGTCTAACTTTTAAAAATGCTTCTTTTAAATATTTATCCTGGCTTTCTATGAATCCAAATATAGTTATTAAATGGGAGGGTTGGCTTTTTTGCTAATGTCAGAAAGGTTTTATATATATTGTTGGCATTTGCAGAATTTATTTTGTAGTGATTCTTGTGCACATTGAAAATAGTCTAAAACTGCTAATGGATTTAGACCCAGTGGTGGTGGTGGAAGGGGCAGGTGCTTCCCTCAGCAACCTCACTGGGGGGCTTCCAGTAGTGCTAACGGGGAGCTGCTTCCCTCTGAGGGAGGTTTTGTTGCGTGAATCAACCTTCTTTCTTGTCTGGTGCTCTTGGTAGATATGGTTGAACGGCTCAGGTAAGTAACAGGTAACCTAGTGTTTGGTATGTTGAGGGCCATATCCAGTTGTTGACTGTACTGTTTATGTTCCCAGGTAGAGAAGCGAGCGATGCCTTTGGTATTCACACTCCTTTTTTCTGAAACCCGAGTTGTAACCTTCTCCATCTGTTTGCTGATGCTTTAGCATACTGCCATTTAGGAATAATAACACAGGCTTTCCTTAAAATGACTCAGCCTTGACTTTTGAAAGTAATATTTGCAAAAACAAGAAAGTGGTCTGTGTGTCTTAGGACAACTTGCCAGCAAACCTTAAGGAACATTTTCTTTTTCAAATGACACACAAGGCCATGAGCATGAATTTCTTGAGTCATCTCCTGTCCAGTAATTCTCTCTGAATACAGAAATGCCAGTATCTTCATGGTAACTGTTGTCAAGGGCAGCCTTTCCATCTCATGTTTGCTGGCAAGGCCCTTGCCTTTAGTACTAGTATGCAGAGATGGATAAATCGTACAATTATACTCTAGGCCACATTCACAGGAGGTCTCCTAAAGTGCCAATACACACCATCTAGGTGTTGGAATGTGATGGAGACAGAAAAGATATAAGAACAGAAAGTTACCAGTTAAGAGGGACTCAGAGATAAGGCTGTTTCAGTTGGTGACCTTGGGCATTTTAGGGGATGGAATATCAAGCAGAAGCTTCAAAGGAGGAGAAAGAACTGCAGTGGAAATATTGCTTTGCATCTGATTTGATTACAATTCCTCGGGGATCATCAGGTAGGCCCTCTCTCAAGCAAAGATGAGATTGGGCTTTTGTGGATTTCCTCCGGGAAAATGTAGCACATTTAAATTTCATTATAGCTCTATGTTGCGGGAGTTAGGAGCAATAAACCACTTCACCTGATTTGAGTAGTAAATAATCCACAGAAGTAACATTCAGGTGGTTACCCCTTGGGAATATTGTAAAAATTATACAGTAATGTTTGATGGAATCCACAGAGCAGAACAAGGAATTTAAGAGAAGGAATCATTGTTGTTGACGTCACCAGCCTGAGTGGAGTGTCAGGAAATGGTGAGCTACCCCTGATTTAGATTTTTCTTTCTCCTCCATCTTGTTCTGATATCTTCTTGTTAACATCATCACTAGGTATATTTACTGGGCGCTTCTGTTTACATGTGTTTCTGCCTCTGTCCTTTTTTTACATACTGAACAATGTCTGGCTTGTCGCTTGTTTTTGTTTCTGTGAGACTTCATTGGTCCTGCTACAGCCATCCCTTTGCTGTTTTTAACTCTCTTTGACTGTTGCTGTCCGACATTCTTGAGTTACATACTCTCCAGTTACTTTCTGCCTTTGCTATCGCGGAGAAAACAAGTGCTCCACTGACTTCTTGAAACTCCCCACATTTATAAACCTCTCAGGTCACCGTCCTGCAGGAATGGAAACACCTGCTTTATTTGCCATTTATTAACCCTCTTTCTCTCCACTACCATCCAAATAGATCCTCAACATTCGCCAATATTGCTGCCAAAGTTACCAAAATTTGTATTTCCAAGTTCTTGTGAGAACCGGTGGACCTTTGGCTCTTTGTAAGACAGCCGAGACTTAGTAAGGTTTGTCTCGTAAAGCAGGGACCGGGCAGTGCTGCCGGCAAGACTACTACAGTGTTTGCTCCAATCTTCTCTGTGCTCCCTCTTCCAGTTGCTTCACCTCCCAGGGAACTACCTTTGGCCCCCTCAGAAGATGAGAAAATGGGGCTCTAAGAGTCTAAATAACTTAATTAGGAGCATGAGTTGCCCTTAGTCTTTCTGGAAGTTGTGCCTAGTCCCTCTGACTTGAGAGCTCTAAATATTAACCACCTCCTTTGCCACCCACCATAATGACTGACCTAGCAAAGATGATTTGGAGTGCTGGAGGGAGGAAAAGCCCTGTGGGTGGGAACAAACTGAAAGAAACCCCAGAGGAATGAACTTTCAAAGGTAGTGTGGAAGAGGCAGCAAACGCATGCATGCCAGAGTGTTTAGAGATAGGCTAACTTTAAAACTTTTCATTTGAATGACTATGGCAGTAAGTTCCTATCTGGAACTTTGTATAAGGATGGTAATGATACCCCCGAGGAACTCAGAAGATTAAATGAGAACTTACAAAGTACTTGGCATAGAGAGGGCCGTAAATAATATGGTACATATCTGAGGAGCCAAGCAGTTCCATGTGTTCTGAAGGGCAGAACCTTAAGCAGTAGAGGATTTTTTTCTCTTCTGTAACTTGAGATCTAGAGGAAAATGGTCTAGCCTAGTACACTGTTTCCCCCTCCTCACCAGACCTCGCTGGTACAGATGTGCACTAAAGCTTTTACTTCTGCGGTTTAGACAAATGAGAGAAGGAGGGCAAAGGAGCTCTCACAGCCACACCCACCATTGCCTTGTTTTATTGCCCACAAAGTCACATGAGCACTCCATCCACCAAGCGTTGACTAACAGCAATGTTAGGAAAGAAAGGCTGGCATATGTGGATTACAGTGATTAAATGTATATATTATACACCAAAAAAAAAAAAAACAAAAACAGCGCACACTCACAAAAACTGACAAAAGAGAGTGGTCTGCTGAGCAAGCCTGAGCATCAGTTAATTAGTTCAGATGGAATAGGTTGGAGAGAGAATGGGAAGGTGTGCCTGCTACATACAATAAAATCTAACTAAGGTAAAGAAAGCTTGGCCTTTTCAAAGTCATGACATTAGAATATTTTTTTAAATATTGCATTCACATCTGATGTTGGTTGGAGGGATATGGCAAGGACCTGGCTCAGGACTGGACTGCACAGGGATTCATTACCCCTTACTTTATTCTTTAACCTGAATGAACCACATGAGTTACACTAGACAATAATGTAGTATTTTTCTCAACCTAGTCCCACAACTAAGGGGAAAGCAATCACAAACCATAGACTATTCACTGACTAAGAAGAAGTTGATGCCATGTTCTTGGCAATAAAGACAAGATCTAGTTTATGATGACAGACCACAAGCCCTGGCTTAGGATATGGAAACCACTACAAGGCACCTGTTTGCCAACCTGCAGAGACTAGATCCTTGCTGGGGCAGTTGTTTAGACGTCTCTAACACTGGGATGAGTTAGTGGCTTACTTTGCATTTGCAAAGCAATTTATTTATAATGAAAAATAGACTCTATGCCCAGGCTCCATTGTTATAACTAAGACTATGATGAAAGGTTAACCTTGAATATAATTATGATTGGGTACATTCAGAAAGCATGTTGGTGTCATATTGTTTGGCTCAGTTGGTTTCATATAAGAAGACAATACAGATAGATTATTTTGAGTCCCTTTCCTAAGGCTAGGATAAATAAGGGAATGGCATTTCTACAGAGATGATTTTTTTAAAGTTATACTAAAAAATCCTGTTGTGTAATATTTAACAGTAAAGATGTTAGTATCAGGCAAATGATTTGCAAAATCAGTTAGGGCTTGGGAGATGGCTCAGTAGGCAGAGTTCTTGCCATTTGAACACAAGCAGCTGAATGAACCTGTGCTGTTGGTTTGTTTTTGAAGATGAGTGTGGTTGCATATGCTTGGAATCCCTTTGCTGTGGAACTAAAGGTTGATAAATCTCTGGGTCTCCCTGGCCAGCCAGCTTAGCCCAATAGTTTTTGGCCAATGAATAACCCTGTTAAACAAACAAAAAGCAAGGTGGACCTCCCCTGAGGAACAGTACCCAAGGTTGATACCATGATAAGTACTTTATACTGCTGGGGAATAGGTAGGTGAAAAGGATATTTATGACTTCCTTTCTTTAAAACTCTGATATAACATAATTTCAATGTGCTAGATCTTAGCAGGGTGTGGTGGTGCACAACATTAATCCTAACACTTGGACAGGCAGGAGGCATAAGAACTGGAGGCCATCCTGGGTCTATAGCAAGTTCTTACCTTAGAAAGGGAGGAAGGGAGGGAGGGAAAGAGGGAAGGAGAAATAGAAGCACCTGATCTTAATAAAGGACAATGATCTTTAGGGTTTTTCTGTGTGTGATGCTAAATGGAACACCAAGGCTAAGCACACACGCCACCAAAGAGCTGCACCTTACACTTCAGCAGTCCAGAGTCAGTGCCAGTATGTGGCATCTGTTTGTATTGTGTGTGTGTGTGTGTGTGTGTGTGTGTGTGTGTGTGTGTGTGTGTTGATTTGCATGGTATTTTTTTTTACCATTTTATAAAATTTACATTAAGTAAGTTAAATTTATATTAAGTTACATTAAGTTAAAGGGAAAAAATAACACAAAAATGAGTCCAAGATTTGTTTCACCTAAAAAAAAGCATTCAAAAATGGAGACAGCAATTTGAAAGCTGGGCTGCCTTTGGGTTTTACCAGAAGTCCAGAACTGGAGCCTCGAAGGCTGCAGGTTCTGTTACTTTTGTCCTTGGGGGAAGCTAGGCATACTCGTGCCCTGCCATTCAGAATGGAGCGCCTTTCACTGTGGCAGTGATTGAGGGCCGGCTTGGGCTGCTGGGCTTTTGCCATGCTGAAGATAAGTGCCCGCCACAGTCATCTCGAGCCCGGATATTTATGTAGATGTGCTCTCTACGGCAGGGCGGATTGTACTCTACCTAATTTCAAATCACTGCTAGGCATGATTGGGCCTGTACAATGTTTCTCAATTTCTTGGAGCTTTGCTACATATTTCTGCCACATAAAAGTCAAGGATATATTAAATTAAATCTCTGTCTCCTGATAATGAGATCTGTGGCTGCCACTCATCTCAGGGCACATTCCCACATCTGAGACTTTGAGATGTCAAGTATTTCTGTCTCTATCAGAATAAATTCAAGCATTTCTGCAAGAAGGTTCAGATTTCGCATTTTGCTCGACATTTATATTGATTTTATATATTTAGAGCTCGGCACTGAAAGCGTTGTTTTGTTTTCCTCTGCCTTGTGTGTCACCGCCAACGATGGTGACTCTGAAACCAGACTTTAGTCAGCAATATTATTGATTCATGAGGTGGAATATTATGCATTTTCCTCTTTTGTAGTAGCATTAGTTCAGCAGAGGAGGTGGTTGTAAAATATTTATTTTTCTGAGTAAACTAAGCAGACATGAATCGGGACACATGGGAAAGAAATATATGTTCTTCTAAAACAGGTTCTGCAAAGGTGTTTTATGACAATAACAACACTTTATGTTCCTGTCCTTTACAATATTCTGAAATTTCTAATACAACATAAAACAAATTTACACATCCCTTTTAAAGACAGCAGTTATGGGTTCTGCTATCAATCTCAAGTTAAGGTGCATGGTGTGGTTGGAAGCAGAGTGGCTCAACAGAAAGTCAAACTCAGTGTCTGAGGTTTTACCTTGAGGCCCACTAGTCTCGACCTTTCAGAGCGCTCTCTCTCTCTCTCTTTCTCTCTCTCTCTCTCTCTCGTTCTCTCAATCTCTCTCTCATTCTCTCTCTCTCTCTCTCTCTCTCTCTCACACACACACACACACACACACACACACACACACACGTGCTTTTTCTGAAACAGGGTCTGTCTATATAGTCTTGCTTGGCCTGGACCTCACAGAGATCCTGTCTCTATTTTAGAATTAAATGTGTAGAGATGGAAGGCTTGTGCCTTTATGCCTGACCCTAAATTTTTGTGACAAGGTCTCTTGTTGAACCTGTAGGCTGACTGGCCAGCAAGACCAAAGGATTCTCCTGCCTCTACATCCTCTATGCTGAGGTCACAAGCAGCCACTGGCATGTCTGGCTTTTGTGTATGTCTTGGCAGTCAGACTCTGATCCTCATTCCGGCACCGCAAGCACTTTGGTGACCAAGCTATCTTCCCATCCCAAAGTGTCTTGCTTTCCTGATTTTTTTTTGTTATTAATAGACATTTATTGTAGAAACACTTTGAATTTTCTGCAGTATCATTATTAGGAAATCATACTACCCACCAACACCTCACAAAACCACCAGAGCTGTCCACCAAACTTTACACAGACAAGGGTAATAAGAAAATAAACATTGTAACTGAAATGGTTTATTCCTTTGGAATTTTTTTCCCTATATCTTTGCTGTCTCCCTCCTCAGTTTTGATGTCCATACATTTTAGCATATTCCTTGCTCTTTTCCTCCCAGTTCATGAATAATGATCTTGAAATGGTCATTTGTGGTTATTTTGGCCAAGTAAGATGACCCACATGAAAATGGTTACATTCTTCCATCGCTGCAGGAGGTATTTGACATGCTATCTGTTATAAATTCAGAGCTTATTCCAACTAAGTTAGGAAACAAAACAAGACAAAAAGATAGAATAAATACAAACAAAAGCCCAAACAGCCATAATGAATAGGATGCACATGCTGAAGGCAGGCCAGGTTCTCAACTGTTAAGAGAAATGGGGAAACGTTTTGGCATCACTGGTCTAATGTCTGTTATTTTGGATGCAGATAGCCTTCTAGGCCAAAATGCAAGCTTGCAATAATCATAATGTTATTGTCAGAATATCAACAAGCTATGTTGCAAGTATTCCGTAGACATAGGTTAAATCAGCAATATTTTCAATAAACACCTTAAACTCCATTACAAACCATGGACTGTTTTTGCTATATACAAAGTATTATGAGCTGATTGTCTTCAGATTTGTTTTCTCATAGTTTCATATGATTTCATGGTAGTAAGTAGCTTCTTGAGAGATTATTTACATTCTTAAATAAGGAGAAACTTAGATATAGATTATCTTTATCCCAAACCTTGTAATATACTTTGATTCATAGAATATAGAGAATATTTTCATGAGCCGTTCCTCATAATCACATACTTGATAGTATAAGAGAATCATGAGTTACAATCACGTCTAATCTTTGCATTAGATTTTCAGTCATACATAGATTCCTGATCATCTTTACAAATTAGGAGGGACTTTAAATGGCATAGACTATTAAGTTCACAAAGTAAACACAAAAGAAAGACCCCAAAGCTGTCTATAGTCTGAGGTTTTGTTGTTTTCAATGTGGTAAAAATATTTGAACTCAAAATTTGGCTCTGAACTTAAAACCTGCAAAATCTACACAATGGTACAGGAAATATGTTTTGAAAAGTAGTCAGAAATCAAAGGTCAATTCAATATGACTAACAAAATGAGAGATTACCAAAAGTGGTTTGCTTTTTCTTGCTTTTTTTATTGAAGGAAAACATTTTATCTGTAAATGTCATTCCCTTCCAATGTTCAAAATAATTTCCAAAAGCATAAATATTTTATTGAAATTTTCACACTGTGTATTCAAAAACCTTCATTCTTTATACCTCACTTACTTTTGACATTATAAATGTATATGTCTTGAAGAGCATCATGCATTTCAATAAATATTTACATAATGACTCGGTCTGGTATTAGTCAAGGCAGTGTGAATCCAAAGATGATTCAAGAGGAGATATTGATATTTCCTGATGATTTAATAAGCCTAAACATGATTATTTTAAAATGACAACAAATATTATAAATCAAAGTTAGAAGAAACCAAATTGTATTTTAATCTAACATTGTAGTGTATGCATCAGATGTTGTCATACAGGAACGTTGTGTCTGAAATGGACCACATTTTATGAATTTGAATATTGACAAACTCAGCCACATGGTTTGGCATGTGTCAGCTGGAGTGGTAAACATCTGTAGTCCTGACTGTGCCGTACCATGCAGCAGAGTCCAGTCCCTTGGCCAACTGTGGGCTGTGCACCCTTCTGGTATCTTAATTCTTCTCCACATGGCCTCTAATACTGGATTACTATCTACAAATATGGCAGCTAGGTTCCAAAAAGACCTATTTCAACTAGTGAAGGAAGAAACTATAAATTTCAGGCTTAGGCTCAGAGGTTACATAGCATTGCCTGTGTTGCAAAGTCAGATAGGTTGTTAAGAGAGGAAATAGAGTTTTGTCTGAACAGAAGGAAAGACACAAAAATTTACAGCAATTGTCACCCGGGTTCAGGGAGGAGATGCTCCGTGTCTGGTGTGAAATTGTCACAGCCTCCTGTAAATTGAGTCAGATTGTGCTAGTACCTACGACTTGCCTTTTCATACCAACATCCCTCATTGCATAATGTTTAAACCAAATCTCTTGATCTGTCACAGTTTTGAAATAAAATATATAGGTAAGAAGGCTGCCAAACAATTGCCATCCTTACATAGAAATAGAAGAAAAAAACTTAAAATTTGAAGTGTCAAATTTTACATAAGTGATGTTTGTGCTCATTGCTTTCCTGGATTTGGTGGATAACAGAAACTTGGAGATTGTGGCACATACAGGCTATAGAGATTTCTAGATGCTGCCTCTTATTCATCTTTTCTTCTTTAGTGGAAGCTTGTAAGCTTGTAACTGAGCTAGCCTACTCTACTCTCCAGTGTCTGAGGTAATGAGAGGTGTAAGTACCAGTGATTGACCATGAAGAGTATGGAGGAACCTTTCTTCCCCTCTTCCCTTATGTTCTTCAAAGACATTTCCTAGTAGGAAGGAATGCTGGGCAGAAGTCACAAGTCTGAGTGTCAGTCACCATTGCCATCTGTAGCCATGTTACTAGTTTCTCCTAATGTGCTTGCTCATGAATGAATGACGTGTATGCTAGAACTTTCATAACAAAGTACCCAGAGTTAGTATACACATCAAAATTTTATTTTCTCATAATTCCTGAGGGTAAAAATCTGAGATCAGAGTGTTGTAAAGGTTGCTTTCTTCTAGAATCTCCTCCGTGATGTCATCTTCAACACGGTCACATGGTCTTCCTTTTGCATACCTATGTCCTAATTTATAAGAACAAATGCCACATCATCTCCCATAAGTGAACCTAGATTTAAAAAAATACATCAGTGTCAAAGAAAGACTAGCTGAGGAGTGTCTGCAAAGGGACAAGAGAAGGCGTATTTGATCAAGGCATGTTACATATACGTGTGAAAATGTCTGAAAATGAAACCTATTATTTCGTTAAGTATATTAGTAAAGTGTGTCTTAAACTGAAGAACACTGTCACAGCAGAATAGGCCCACCCTAATGACCACGTTTTAACATATTGTGTTTTCCCCCAAGCATCAATACTTTCTACTTAATTTTTGGGGTAGCATACAAAACAACGAGTTATTTTCAGACATATAAATTTATATGTTATCTATTTAAATGTGTTTAAAGATGCTATTTCCAAATAAGAATCACATTCTCAGATGGGTTTTAATATGTGAATTGAATCGATATGGGAAAGACACAATAAAGCCCACAATAGCTTATGTATAGAAATTTCTTGATTATATTGCAGTTGAAACCAATATTAAATTCTATAACTCCTCGTTCAAATAGCTTAGTGGGGGTGTGGCTATATGCAGGAGGAGCTAAGATACTTCTCTGTAAGAAGATTCTTAACAGGGCTGTGGAGATGGTGTTGGCTCAACGAGTAGCTGCTGTCAAACCTGATGTTTTGCATTTGATCCCTGGAATTCTATATTGTGGTAGGAGAGAGCCAACTCCTGAAGCTGTCCTCTGACTACAGTGCCATCCCATGACTCATACACTACATTCACACATGCATGCACACTCTAAATGTAACAAATTTAAATTAAATATGATGAGGAAGATCAAGATGATAATAATATTAGTAGTTTAGTGGGAATCATGGAGATTCTGATTATTAAGGAGCCAGAGCTGAATTCAAAGTTGGATCTTGGAAGAGATGGAAAATATCCACCTTGGAATAACTTTGTCACTGCACAGAAGCATAGATCACCTGCCCAGGATGGAGGTGAATCATGCCTAGAGTTCATCTCCCTTTCTTATGAATCCCCATGTTTAATATGATGATAAAGGAATAAAGGTCTGTGGCTTGTGAAAAGGGGGTTGACTTTAGCAGATGAGCATTTTAGTACATTTTTAGAAGAGAAAAATCAGATGAAATAATGTCAATCAATGGGAAGAAAATGGTGGAAGATGTAACTTAGAGATTAAATAAAACAAGATTTAGTACAATAAAAAGTTGTTCAAGGGCTCCAGGTCTAAATAAGCAAGAAAGTGAAGAAAAGCAGAAAACTATGTTATATGCTCGTTTATACTACCAAAAGGTTGACTCTCACCACTCTGCTCTATTTCCCTCTTAGATTCCTCTTGCTAATAGGTAGCTGATATTTTTCTCCATGGACAGAAGCAAAGGCACAGAGATCATTGCTAGTTTCCTTTAAGTGTGCACATAATTACAATGACTGTGCATTGTGTTGAGTATTGGCTTACTGAATCTGATGCTTGATGATACTAGACAGCTTTTTTAACACATGTGTGCAAAGAGCCTGGTGTTACCAAAGCTCACCAACTCTCATTGACTAAATATCTGAGATCACCAAAACTATGAAAAATATAAATCATTAGAGATGAAAATTGAAATAAAGAGAAAGATTGACTGAAGATGAAGTGGAGCCCATTTTGTATTCTCAAAGACATTGATGCATATGATATGAACAGAAATTTATAATACTGAAAGGAAGTGCATACAAGTTAGTGTTTTTCAAATAAACGTTAAAGTAGAAAAGTTGAAAATAAGACAAGGAAATCTACATAAAGTAGAAAAATACATGAAAATGAAGACTAAACCCACTAGTCTAAATGTTTACAATCAGGATATCAACACCAGAGACAGAGAAAGTGTGCATAACTTGGGTGATGTATGTATATGCATAACTCTAAATTTAGATATTTAGGAGGACACCAAGGTTAGACTCTGGTCACTATAATTTTATAATCCTAGTACAATTGCTAAAGAAAGCTGTTGCTGCTTTGAAGGTTGCAAGGAAGTAAGTGTGAACTAGGTCAACCACAGTCTCTTCGTGTTCATTTCAAAAGGTTTCTTTTCCAGTCCTCCACCGAGCAATCCAAGACAAGCTGCATTCAGGGGTAACACAAACAGCTTCCGTCTCGCCTGCAGGGTGAAGAAAAGAGAGCCAGCATCCTGCGGAGCACATGCTTTGATGTTCCGACAAAGATCTCTGTGCTAAAGGACACGCTGAAGATGCTGAGCTCTGAGAAAAAAAAAAACAAATTCAAGAAAAGCAAAATGTTGTGAGGAGTTGGCCAGTGGAAAGAGGTGAGGGATTGAGTCTGCCTGGAACTGCACAAGCACAAACCCATTACATGTAACTGGAACCTTTGACTGGATCATTGCCTTTTTGCTAAGGAATCAGGCCCTGTCAAATTTATAGAACTGCTCCTCAAATCAGAAGTTTACCGTCTCATAACGTGACATGGCTGGAAGGAAAAAAAATCAAAAATAAATTTTTAAAAATGGTTTCAAGAATTGGAAACAAGACAAGATTGTGGGAAGCTAATAGCTAAATGTGTAAATATTTAAAAACATATTTATGTATATTACAATGCTAGGTACCAGATAATACTCACTGAAAAGTATATGTGTGTATGTATATATATATACATATATGCACATATATACATATACACACAAGCAGCTATATATGTTTCAATAATAGCTAACAAGTAATATTTATACAAATAATACTCAATGCTACAGAATACTTGGGGCTTGAACTTTCCAAGCATTTTACAAGTCTACTCTTTAATCTCACAGTAATCACACGAGGTCAAGTTTAGAAGATAAAAATGTTTTTATTAAAATTAATTTTAATAAAGGAAACACTTTATTAAAAGATTAAGTCTTTAAAGTTGGGTTCAGCTACAGAACAAGGACTTGACTCAATGGCTTCTTCATCCAGCCTTTGAACCAGTGAACTCAGACGCTATAAGCCGATATAAACTGCTGATAGAAACAAAGAGTTTGAGCACAGGCCAATGAGGTGCTGGGGAGCTCAACAGTGTGACAAAAAGATGAGAAGAGAAAGTTAGCAAGGTTAGATGATAGAGATAATAATCAGGATTACAAATATATTGGGTGTCTTAGTTATTATTCTATTGCTGTGAAAAGACACCATGGCCAAGACAACTCTTATAAAAGAAAGCATTTAATTGACTTGTCTACAGTTTTAGAGCATGAATCCACAATCATCATGGCAAGAAGTGGGTGGGTAGGCATGATACTAGAGAAAGAGCTGAGAGCTCTGATGTGATCTGATGCAACAGGTAGAGGAGCAGGAACAGTGACTAGGACTAGGGTGGGCTTTGGAAACCTCAAAGGCCACTCCCAGTGATACACCTTTTCCAACAAGGTCACATCGAACCTTTCCTAAACAGCTCCACCAACTGGGGGCCAACCATTTAAATATGAGCCAATGGGAGTCATTCTCATTCAAACCATCTCACTGGGAAATGGCCTGAGGAAAAATGGAGGTAGAAATTTATCAGAGGAACTTCAAGATCTGAAAGCATGGAAATAGGAACACAAATTAATAGAAAGTGAAAGAATTTACACATAAAGACGATGAAACGCATTTCAAAATCCATCATTTGGAGGAATACATTTAGATAAAAATTAATGGAAAACTAAACTGGTAAGAGCTTTAAGAAAGTAGAGAAAGGTTGCACAACCAGCATGACTTGGCTATTCCTGAAGTTTAGCAAAAACTTTCAAAATGTAGTTGTGCAGGTCTGTGCCTTTGCCTCTGAGGAAGTGAAAGACGGTGGAAGGGTTACAGGCTGCAGCACTGCCCAGAACTAGGCACTAATGCCCAATATCAGGCACTTATTTGTCAGTTACCAAATTCAAAATTACGTCATCTTCCTGAGCCTCATAAGGAAAATGGAAACAAATTAGCGCGTGGTATTACAATAATTAATTAAAATAGCATTTGCAAAAGGAAACAGTACATCCACTAAATATTAGTTCTCTATTGAACCTTTTCTCATTCTGAAAGTGAATGCTTTAAGTTGTTGAACTGTGTGTATTTGTTTTGTTTTTCTTTCATTGTCCACTCAGTATGGGGAAGGAGAAAAGTTCTGCTTTTGTTCCAATTGCCAAACAATGAGGAAAGGCGAAGAATACTGAGGTGGTGAAAATATGGTAGAAATCTCGGCAAAAGACCAAAGTGGACAAGGTTGTGTTGTGTCGCAGATCTACCTCTTACTACAAACGAGTGGGCTTTTTCTTTCAGCATTTGTTTTTTTCCTTTTTATCCCAAACTTTATATCAGCACTAGCTATATCACTGCGTAGCCACCAGTTCAAAGATGAATTAATGGTAATGACTTTACTAAACATGAAATTTTAACATACTAAGACATACGGAATACAAATTTATCAAGCTCTTAGAGGTTAGAGCTATAATTTCTTATGTATAAGAAAAGAGAATGGTCCAGCACACTAACCATGTAGCTTTATAAAAGTAAGTCGTAAAAAGAGCAAGCAGCCAAATATAAACAAACAAACAACCCAGTGAATATAAGTGAGAGAGGAAGTACAGCCATGAGTAAGAAATGCAAAGAATTGAAAAATTGACTCTTTGAAAGGAGTTACAAGATAGGCACTTGCTGTGGCTGGCTAAGAAGAGACTGATATTATCAAAATTAGGAATGAACATAAAGTCATTACTAATGAATATACAAAAAAAATGAGATGCTAAATGAACAGTATGAACAATTATTGACAGAAGTTTCTTAATGTACATGAGATATACAAATTCCTAGGATGACATAAACCTGAGAAACCAATTCAAGAGGGAGTCTGGGGTCATGGCTCAACCTTTAATCCTAGCACATGAGAGGCAGAGGCCTGTGGATCACTATAAGTTCAAGGGAAGCCTGCCTAACATAAGGAACCCTAATTCAGTAATTCAGATCCAGGTGTGGTTTTGGGCTCCTCCTCATCATATAAAGACTAAGCAAGAAATAGATTTGAAAGTTCAGGAATACATTGCTAGATTATAATCCACTGATGTTGGCAAGGGTGTGAGAATATAGTAAAGTAAGACTTTTCAACAGAGTGCCAAGGCAACTGGATATCCACGTGCCAAAGAATGAAGCAGAAGCAGGAACTTGCCTGTAGTCCCAGTACTTAGGATGTAGACTTAAGGGAATTTCAAGTTAGAGGCCAGCCTTCATTCTGCAGTGACTTCCCCTACATTTCAAGCTGTTAACATAGTAAGACTTTGTCTCAAACAAACAAAATGAAGTAGGATACCTGCCTTGGGTCAAATACAAAAGTTAACTCAATATAGATCATAAACTTAACTCTAAGACCCAAACCTGTAAAATCCTCATAAAAATGTAAAGTAGTCATCCCATGATTGTTGGGTAAGCAATGACTTTATAGATATGATATTACTCTATAATGGTTGGAAGAAAACAGATGGATTAGACATCATCAAAATTAGAAAGATTTTACTTCAAAGAATGCTACGAACAAAGTAAAGACAGCTCAAAAAGGAAAAAAAAAAACTGGTATATTGTATCTGTTAGAGATTTTGTCCATGACAGGTAAAGAACTTGTACAATTCAACAATAAAGAGACAACCCAAGTAAAAATGTGTAAAGGCAATGAATAGGTAGTTCTCCACAGAAATAAATGCATAGCCTATCAGTATATGAATGGTGTTTGACATCACTAGTTATTAGGGAAACACAAAAGCATAACAAAATGCCACTTCAGACCTATAAAGATGCCCAGAATTTAAAAGCGACAGTAATAGTTATGAAGGCTGCAGAGAAATGAGAACACTTGTCTGCAGCTACTGACAATGAAAAATGCTACAACCACTATGGGGAGACAGCCTGGCAGTTCCTAAAATGACGAAGTATAGTATTACCATACACTTGTCCAACTCCTGAGCATAAATCTAAGAGAAATGAAAGCTCATGCCTACACAAAACTTTTACATTAATATTTAAAATGACATTATTAATAATAGCGAAAACAAAACATAATATTCCATGCTGTGAAAACCATTCAGCTACAGAAAAGAATGAAGTTCTTGGATATACCGTGAAAGAGTGGAAACTTGAAAGCATTGTGTTAAGTGAAAGAAGCCATTTTTGCAGGCCACTCATAGCAGGATAGAGAGGAGCTCCATAATTCTCTTCTTCACATGGAAGGGAAACTCCATAGCAACTGAACAACTTCCCACTCATTCCCAGGATCCTGCAAAAAGCATCCTACTTTCTGGCTCTTAGAAACTCACATCAATGGAATCACACAGAGTTAGTCTTTCCGTGACTGGTCTATCTCAGCCCCCACCTGTAGTAAGAGCTGTGGTGGGCTACGTTCCCGCCCAGCTCCGCATTGCTAGCTTTACACCTGAAATAATTATACGGAAACTGTATTCTTTTAAACACTGCTTGGCCCATTAGCTCTAGCTTCTTATTGGCTAATTTTCACATCTTGATTAACCCATTTCTAATAATCTGTGTAGTGCCAGGCTTACCAGCAAGATCCTAACCTGCATCCATCTCCAAGAGGAGAGCTATGGAGACTGCCTGGAGAGGAGAGGCATGGTGTCTGGCTCACTGCCTTCTTCCTCCCAGAATTTAGTTCTGTCTACTCCGCCTATCTAAGCTGCTGTCCTATCAAAGGCCAAACAGTTTCTTTATTGTTTAACCAGTGAAACAACAGATTGACAAATGACCTTCCCATATCACCCACCCACCTCCACCCAGGCATACCAGACATCATCTCTGAGTGCCCTTAGTTCACATTTCACTGAAGAAGGGGAGGTCCAAAAACCATTCATTAGTCTAAGCACCGTCTGCAATGCAGGGATTTCTCTGAGAATGTTACATCTAATGAAGATGATGTGAGATTCCCTTGATTGCATCCTGTGCCTATTGACTCATCCAGAGCTTCATCATCAACTGAAGTGTGCAGCCCCGAGGCTCTCCCTCTCCACAGCTCCTGCCTCCCTTCTCAGGCAGCACTGAAACCCCAGAAATTAAGTTTTACGATTATAATGAGATCAGCAAAGTGTGCAGTGTATCTGCATGAAAAATGAATTTTTGTATGCAATTTCCTTATAATAATATTTCATATTTTCATTAATCTGATCCACAGAGAGAATCAACATAGTGACTCTGGGAGAAAAGAAATAATAAAAAAATCTTAATATACACTGACCTTGGTCTCTAAATTGATGTTTTATAATGACTCAGAATTACTACATTGAACAGTTCTTTACCGGTAGGTATAAACACATAAAATTGAATTTTTTCATTTGCAGAAACACACTAGTTTATACTTAATAAGGCAGTAGTTGTTAAAAATGGTACCAAGTCACACGCATGTATGCAAAGAAATAAGCTGTAAACCCAGCAACAGGCTTTGGGTCTAACAAGAGTACCAGAGTCTTCAAAAGACTTACCCTTTTGTGAAAACCTAAAGTGAACCCAGAAATATCTCCCACCAATTTTTTTGGGGGGAGATTGTAAGAAAAAAAGTTGAATTGTAATTAGTTTGTAAGGTAGAAGTTCTACATAATTCAAAGCCTTCTCTCTGGAATGCAGCTCTTATTAATGTGCTGATAATTCCTCGGGGATTACAAATCATTTAAATTCCTGTAAGTTGCAATTTTAATTATTTTTTATTACTTAATTTTACCAAATGGGCAGATTTATAATAAGGAAGAAATTAAGTACAAAGAACATGTAAATAGGAAAATATATCTTACTTCTACATTACACTCACGGGACTATTTAAACATGTGTTAGGTCCTAGTTATTTTCTTTCCTTTTTGGGGGAAGTGCGGGTCAGCAAAATCTGTACAAATATGCAAACGTGAGCATGATCCATCCTGTATTTCATATTTTAAAACCAATGCAAGTATGTATTGAGAGGCACAAGTGTAGATAGAATAATGCATGCCTAGGAATACAAACACAGTATTCTTATATATTATGAGTAGACCTAACACATGTTTAAGATTATCTCTGGCGAGACACTTGAAACATTGGTGTTTATCAAATGATATGTCATGTTGGTTGAATTCCCTAAGAAGGCAATTCACTGATCTCTACCAGGGAAAAGCAACTATTAAAACAGATGCTATCTTATCTCTGGTGATTTGAGAAAGAATGGCCCCCATAGGCTCCTAGATTCAAATGCTTGGTCCTTAGGGGAAAGTGCTACTTGACAAGATTAGGAGGTGTGGCCTTGTTAGAGTGGGTGTGGCCTTGTTGGAGGAATTAAGTCACTGGGGGCGGGCTTTGGAGTTTCAAACCAGGCCCTGTGTCTCCTTCTTCCTGCTGCCTACTGAACTGGACATAACACTCTGAGCTGGAAAGGTCTCCAGTACCATGTCAGCCTCCATGCCACCATGTCTCCTGCCCGCCACCATGTCTCCTGCCTGCCCCCATGTCTCCTGCTGTGATGATAATGGACTAAACCTCTGAATGTAAGCAGCCCACATGAAATGCTTTCTTTTAGAAGAGTTGCCATGGTCGTAGCATCTCTTTTCAGCAATAGAACTAAGACACTGTGGAATGGGAGGTTTATGTAGCATTGTTATGTCTGAACTCTAAAAAAATTCCTCCCCAAATACAAGAAACTTCTCAAAGCCTTGAACTTACAAACAGTGTTAGCACATCCTAAAACCACACACTGTACAGAAGAAACATATAAAATAAAATACAACATATATCCATTTATCAATAAATAGTAGAAGGAAACTTGTTTACATTTTCCCCGAGAGTCAAAATATAGAAAGATGTGGTCAAAATGCTCACATTCTCTGTCTAATAGGCATCTTTTCTTGCCTTTGGTTGACTGTGGTTTCCACAGCTTGACTGGCCTGTTTTCACTTGACCTCTCAGGCACACTCCAATGGAGTAAAATTTTATTGACAAAAAAGGGCTTCTTATTAAATTATTTTAAAATTTATTTACTTATCTGTGTGCACACTCGTGTGTGTGTGTGTGTGTGTGTGCTTGCCACATGCCATGTGTGGAGGTAGCCAAGGAGGCACAGGAGAAGAGGGCCCTGGGTTCCCTAAAGCTGAAGTCAGCAGCAGTTGTGCATTCCCTGATGCAGGTTCTGGGAATGGAATTCAGGTCCCTTGGAAGAGCAAGAATTTTTCTGGCCCTCTTTCCAGCCCCTAAATTAGTATAGTTAACCCGTGCCACAGTTTCAGGGTTCTCTTTTTTAAACATTAATATAACCTGTGGCTTCTTCTTGCCTTTGCTCCTTTGCCTTGTGAACACACCTTCTTTATCACCAGTTCACCTGCCACTATATATGCCATTTTTCATTGCTATAATCATAGTTATTTCAATATTTGAGCTGATAGAATTTAACTTGTGTGGTGATATTTCATTTGTATTTTAATAAATAAAGCTTGCCTGAAGTTGAGAGAGTAAAACAGCCACACTGATCAGCCTTATAGATCAGGAAGTGGTGACACACACCTTTAATCCCAGTAGCCATACTGGTTTGCCATAGAAACCGGGTGGTAGTGGTGCATGAGTTTAATCCCAGCACTAGAGAGAAATAAAAGATGAGAAGAGACATCTCTCACACACATCTCATTATGATATTCTGGGAGGCAGAATCATCATTTTGGACTGAGGTAAAGGTAAGAGCCAGTGACTGACTGCTTTGCTTTTATGACCTTTAGGTTGAACCACAATTTCTGTCTCTGGGTTTTTATTAATCAGGCTACAAACTTGTCATTAAAATATCTGGAATATTCACAAAAAAACCCAGTTATTACTGGTAGATGGCAGAGTTTCCACTGTTTGACGGTCAGTCACAATTGTGGACTTGTTTGAATTGAGAGATACCAAGAAGGTTAGTCAGACACACTTCCAGCTGTAACCCAGGGTTACTAGAGACAGTCAGATCAAGAGCGGTCTGACAACTGAAAATTTAGAACTTGAATAGACTACTGGGGGTGGGAGAACGGTGGAGGGTGGGTATGGCTGGAGGTCGTAGTTCGCTAGGGTTGTGTCTTTGGAGTTATGTGTTGCCCTGGCCCCTTCTCATGACTTGATTCTGCTTCCTATGTACCACACATGAGCATCTCTGTAGTGGCTTCTGCTTCCTATGTACCACACATGAGCATCTCTGTAGTGGCTTCTGCTTCCTATGTACCACACATGAATATTTCTGCTGTGGCTTCCCTAGCCAATGGCTGACACCTTTGAGGCTGTAAGGAAAATAAAACCCTCCTCCTTCGGGTACCTGTCACAGTCACAAGAAAAGTAACTAGTTGAAAGTGTGGCACTGTTTGAAATCATTTAAGCAGTCAGTGAGATCTTCCTTTTTAAAAGAATTTCCTATCCACTAAACACCCTCCCGATGTTGGCATTGCCTATCTGGGTATGCTCTTAGCAGTGCCCTCAGGCTCTGAAACGGGTGTTGCTTGCCCCTTTCCTGTGTGGCTGTGGTTGGTACCTGCCTACTGATGCTGACATGATTGTTACCTCAGACCTCTACAGTCAGATTTCTTCATCACTTCCTTTATTCTTCGTTGGATTCATGTGTTCTCTTTTCTGTTTTCTGACAAATAAAAGCTGACATGTGTCTTTCCTTATTGTGAGAGAAACAGTCAAGCCCATGCCACTTTCTGTAGCATTCCTATGTATGACTTTTGTTAATGTTGTCTTTTGTCTTTAGTATGTTCTTCAACATGTTGGTTCTTCTCACAGTTGCCACCCTGGATATAGTGTGGCTGCAACAAACTTCAGATGTCGCACAGCAAATTCCAGTGTCTGAAAAGTGTTCCCTCTTGGTAAGAGTCCAGGAAACTCTCTTGAGTCTCCATAGCAGATTTATCATCATGTTTCAGTGGCTAGAGCTGAACTGATAGGCAAATTAGGCAATCAGTCACTGAGGAGGGAAACAAAGTGGCCATGACAGGTTTATACTACACGAGATTTATCCTGATGCAGGAGAAGCCCAGCTTCTCCCAAAACACACAGACACGGATTCTTCACAGAATTAAAGTTCTACTGATGAGAATATTCCAGGGCAGGATTGATTAGCATGTATGCTAGCCAAATCTGCTGTAGAATTTAAGGCTATGTAAGTAAGGATGAAGCCCCGGTGGGCTTAGACAAACCATCTTGTTTCTGTTGTAGTTGTTAGTATAATACTTCTTTACAGAGTAATATGACCATTTGAAATTACTTATCTTATTCTTACGTATTATTTACCCATCTGGATGATATGTAGACAAATATTTTGGCAAAGGGAAATCAATAAAAAGGGGGTTTGGGACTAGATCTATAACCATACTTCTGATGTCACATGTACTTCTGAGTCAAAACTGGCCCTAAGCATCAGAGAAGTTTTCCTGATTGCCGTTGCCATCCTCTAAGCCAGAGGCTATAAATTAACACAGGCATTTTTCAAGTCACAGATGTACTCTTTCAGCACTATAATGCTTTTATTCAATTGAATAGCTGCTATTGGTATTTAAAAGTTAAGATATATAGAGCATGCTCATTTCCAGCTTCCTTTGAAAAATCTGATTTGTGACACTATTGTTCCCATACCCCACAGGGTACTGATTTGACCAGGGCTACCCTATACTAGCCTAGTAGAATGGAGTCTGTGCCCTTGTGACCTCCGCCTTGCCCCCAGGAGCTGTCTCTCCCCAACTAGAACATTACGTTCCTTGAAGACACGGATCAGGCTGTCGTATGTAAAGAGGAGACTGAGCTCAGATGAGTATGCATATCACTGCCATTTTCACATTTGACAGTAGCCTTCACTCTACACATTTGATTATTTCTAGTTGCCTTTACATATTTCCAATATCTTTAGTAACATTTGGTCCTATTCTGGGTGTGGGGATTCCCAGTGTCCATTGCATTCACTTCTTATCATGTCCCAGTTGCAAACATACTTGTTTCTTTGACTTTGATCAGAAAACTTCCTTAGTATGTAATATTTCTGAAAGTCTGAGTAATACCAGATTCCCAAAGATACGTGTGCCCTAATCCTTGGGACCTTGTGGTTATGTTATCCAGCAAAGGCGATTTTGTAGTTCTCACTTAGTTCAGGATGTTTGGATGGGAATATTATTCTGTTTGGCTTACTTGGTCTTTTTATGAGAGGAAAGCAGATTTGGAGATGATATGAAGGTGATGATATTACAAGGTTAGGAGTGCCAAGGGGGTCTAGCAGCGTGACAGGGATCAAGGCTCCATGAGACAGACTCTACATTCCTGGCCTTTAGAACTTGAATGTATTACATTCTGTATATTCTGAAGCTGCAACTGTTATACTTGCAGCAGGAAGATCACTATAAGTTTTATATTTGTTTATAAATGTTGCCTTTTCCTTGAAAGACTTCTGGGTCACGAACACAATGCAGAGTCTCATCAACTTGAGGACTATGCATAGTTTACAAGGTCACTGAGAACAGGCCATTGAGAGTTAATGTTCTGTTTGTTCTAGGCCTTATTAAGTGATTGAGCACAGTCAATAGTTATAAAATATATGTTGAGTGAAGGGAAGACCGGACATAAGGAAAGACAGGGGATAGTACAACTAAAATGGCCATGGAGAGCAAGTGTGCCTAAGTCTCCTGGGATGCTTGAGTAGTGAGCGCAGGAGACTTGGTATCGTAGCAGTTTAGTGCAGATTGAGTGCTTATATTGGCTTGAATCTATAGGAAAGAACGGGGTAGAGAGGAGAGAGGGGGTGCTTGGCTAGAGCAGTCAAAGTGAACATCCTCTCATGCTTGCAGGTCAGTGTGGGATGGATCATGGAAAGTCTACACTGCTTTCTAAAGCAATGGATGTGAAGAGCCCAGTAGTTAAGATTGAAATTTCGCTTCTACCGAATGTTTCTTCTAAACGCTATGGAGCATAGAATACTAAAGGCATGTTTTTGTTCTTGTGAGATCTTTGTTTCAAGAATGCTACTTTAGTCTAGAAATTGCAGATTCCCTTAGCAAATGAGGTCAAGATAATTTTCCTTGTTTTGTGACACACATTAGAGCAGGTTACAGCTGTCTACATGGACAATGTGCTATTTCAGTGCGACTTAGACGTTGGCATCCAGGCAGAAAGTCTCCAGGGAAGGTTATGCATTTGCATAATGTCACCGAAGGTTTGTGTTCCTGTTTAACTGACAGCGATGGGCAATGACAGGATGCCAGACAGCTGTGTTGATGACAGAGCCTCTGAAAATAGGGAGTGCATGCATCTTCCAGATGACATCAGCCTTCAATTATGGGAAGATGAGAGGACATCCAAAGGAAGGAGAGTGAGAAAAGGTGGGAGAAAAGCCACCTGGGAGTCAGGATGACAGAGGGTGGCATTTGATCACTGAACAAAGGAGGAAAGAAATGCTTTAACTATGTCAGATTCTGTGTAACAGAATGAGGAGCTTGGCACAAGTAGCTTAAACATTTTGTATAAAGAGTCGATGGAAGCAGAGAACAAATAGATTCAGATTAGGCTAGTATTATTTCTGTCATTTTCCCCATCCTGCTGTATTGAATTGCAAGCTGAACTCTTGTCTTTATATTACAGAATGAAATATACCCTTATGCTCTACTCCTGTATTGGACCAAAAGACCAACCTCTTCGTTTATGTGTTGTGTCCATTGCAGTGAAGAAATCAGCACTTGGTCCAATTCCTTAACATAATCCGTTTGGTGTGTGAGCACCTTATAAAGTGCTAGAAGTACCCTTAGTACTTGATGGATGATGTGGCTGTACATGCATGTTTGTGTATGTGGTTATTATATCACACAAATAGCTCCCCCAAAGCTGCTTATTCCCAGTAACTACAATTATGATTTATTCTCGGGAATAAAATCATAAACCCACCAAAACAAAGGATCTTCTGATGAACTTGACTTACACAGAGAGAGTCTATTTCATGGTTTCTCCACCCTTTCAGTGGATTGTTGAAGACGGACACTAAAAAGAAATCCCACACTAGCTCAGAACTGAGTATAATAAAGGGTTATTTATTTACAGGTAGACTCACAGATTACAGTCTTCTGCTTGAACGGGGAACAACAACCTAATCCAGCAGCCAGAAGAGAGAGTGAGTGTGCTTTTCATCAGCGTTTATAGTATAAAAGGCCACACCCAAGTGGGCAGGTAACTTAAAGGCTACTGGCTGAAGGATTTCCCACAACACCTCCCCCTTTTGTTTAAATAAGGGAGTTCTAAGCCTAATACAAAATTATATACAATAAGAACAAAAATCAAGTGTAAAAATTAGAATTACTACCAGCATAAACAATATCAAACAAGAAACGTGATAAATATTTCAATAATTATCCTATCCTAAGGAGTCTCTGTCTCATATTATAAATAATTTGGCCAAGTCAAAGAAGTAACTATGACTATGCAATCTTCAACCCCATCAAAGATGCGAGGAGGGAAATAATTACTTGAATAGGAAGGAAGTGCAATCAAGCAACTTCCAAAATGTGCAACAAATGACAGAGACAACTGGCTACCTGGGCAATCACCCGCCCTCCAAGCAGCCTCCTACAACAAACAGATCATTGTTCTGGTAGGAGTCTTACTTAATGAATCTCTTAGATGAGGATGCTTACATACGTGAGTGATTTATTTAAGCCTTACCCTCACCCCGAGAAATGACAAAAGGAACGGAAAAGCAGAACACAGAATGGAAGAACTGAGCAGAGGTCCAACACCTGATGAAGTCGTGGGGTGCACCAGATCCCATGAATGAATGAGTTCTCACAGTGGTGTGTATGCTTTGCAGTATTCAGTACTTAGCAAGTGCCTATACCAGGGCTATAGGCATATATACGTGAGACTTTCTCTATGGACAGGCAGCAGACTCTAGTCACCCAGAGCAGACCCACAAAGATATGCTGCTGTGGCTCTGAGGTTAAAAAGTACACATTGATTCTGAGCTGCAGGGGCACAAAAGTGTAGAATCTGGGGGTATCTTAGATGAACGGTAACAGTGCTGGCTTCCTTTATCAAAGTGTTCTTACTGAATGTCGAGTGCCCTTTCCAAGGGAGCTCTACTAGGATAATTTTACATCAATGAGTCGATTAATGCACTTATTTGTTGTGTTTGTTTATTTGTTTATTTATTAGTATGTTGGTGCATGTACTGATGAGCATTAATTAATGTCAGAAGACAATTTATGGGGGTCAATTTTCTCCTTTTACTGTATGGGTTTTGGGGCAGCAAGTGTCTTTATGTAAAGCTGTGCTACCACACTGCCCCACCAGAAGGAGTTCTAGATGATATCATCCCTCCCTAACGTGCCATTTCTATTTCACGTCATCAGGAAATGTCTCTGTTTCTGTTTATTTTGATGATTATTCATCAGGGCACACTGTTCTTTAAACATGGCGTGGCATGGATTGTGATGTCCTGTCTACACAAGTTCTTCATAGTCTTGACCTCTCTGGATATTTGTCTCCTCTGATTCTTGTCGGTACTCCATGGGACTTTGTTATTGTCCCCCATCTCTCTCCCTGTGTTTGTCATAATTAATATCTCCTCCCTAGTTGGCTAGTTTGGGAGTGACCTCTTGTCGAAGTGCTTTATTTCTAAGAACCCCTGTTTTAGTTGTTCTGTCTTACTGGAATCCACCTCTATTTTCTACTGATAAGAATGGACCTCACAGTGTCTATTCAGTGTTCATGTGTGTCAGATAAGAATGGACCTCACAAGATGGTATCTATTCTGGGTTCTCTGTGTCAGATGACTGAGAAACAGTTTTTCACATTGGTTCTGAGAAATGGGAACTATCTTCTTATAGATGAGGAAACTGAGGCAGGAGACAAAAACAAACCACAAATTCCCAATGATTCCTGGGCTCCTTTGATGGAGGTGGGTCTTGTATCTTATCTATTGCTTTCATTGGTTAACTAATAAAGAAAACTGCTTGGCCTGATAGAACAGAAAATTAGGTAGGCAGAGTAAACAAAACAAAATGCTGGGAGAAAGAAGCCAAGTCAGAAAGTCACCATGATTCTCCCACTCCAGACAGACGCAGGTTAAGATCTTTCCTGGTAAGCCAGCTCATGGTGCTACACAGAATATTAGAAATGGGTTAGATCAATATGTAAGAGCTAGCCAATAATAGGCTGGGACTAATGGGCCAAGCAGTGTATAAAAGAATACAGTTTCTGTCTAGTTATTTCGGGGCATAAGCTAGCCATGCAGGAGCCGGGGCTAGCCGTTCCACCGCTCCTAATACAACACTCCTTCGAGGAGCAACAAAGGCCTTTGCAAATCAAAACTCAGTACCTTTTCCTGCTGCATCCTCACCCAGTACTGTCTTCCAGACATCTGGAGTTTCAACTTTCTAAAATCAGGGAAAATTAAAGGCAAATGCGTGTTTGAGTTCTCCAAGGTCAGTCATAGTTGTTGCCTTCTTTGGCAAGGCCTGCTGTTGAATGAAAATCCATTCTGCAGTCCCTGTGGGCAGTCTGCTAACTAACAGCAAATGAGATAGCTGTTCTTCACTGAAACCTTTTTTTTTTTTTGAATTGATGTTTTCTGTCCTCATTAAAGGCTCTTAGCATATCAAAAAGGTGTTTTAAAAATCACTCTGAGAATCGAAAGAGCAAACTCAAGCATATTTTGATGTATCCATAATGAGGCTAGCTACTTCAGTTAATAAACAGACCGAAGCACTATGAACGAACAAAAGCCCTCCTCCAGTAGTCCCCACAGATGAGTTTACCCTGGGAGCCCCGCACTTCTGTATGTTAAAACTAAACAATTTCATGGGATAAGAGCCAGTATTGTCTCAGTGGAGTCAGGCTAAGCATTTTTTACTTTGTTCTAAAACCCTACATTAAATAAGCTGTAGGTTGGTTTTATTTTCTAGTTATAACCTCAGATGAGTTTGGTATCATCCGTCTCAATGTAGGACCTCCACTCTCACCATCTGCTGACGTTCTTATCTGCTGCTGTGTAGCAAACTATTGAATTCAGTCGTGTGTAAAGAAGAGTGCTCATTGAACTCACCATCTTGTGGGTCAGAGTTTGTGGAAGACTGCAAGAAGATGGCTGCTCTCTATTGTGTGCTATCAAGTTTAGGTTTGGATAAGAACCGGATGTGTGGGTGAGAGAGAAAACAAACACAACTATTAGCAAGTGGAGAGCAGGTCAGGGTACCCTGTGGGAAAGTTTCAGAGAAGGATTAAAAGCTGGAAAGAATGAAACCAAAACAAAATAAGAAAAAATTTGAAGGGCAGAAGTAGAAAGGCCAATGTCCCTTTAGTACGAAACCCAGAAAGAAAAGCAAACAAACATTAAAGGGCAGGGAACAACATTTAAATATGCAATGATGAGTGTAGGGTCAGCGTACAAAAATCAGTAACATTCTACAAATTAGTAACACACTAGAAACCAGAATAAAACAAATGACTTTTTAAAACAGCAATAGAAAATTAAAAAAAAAATTGGGAATAAGTTTAGCAGAACACATAAGAACATAAATAAAGATTTTCTTAAAACTATTATAGTTAGTAAAACAGAGATATAAATAGTCAAGAGATACAGTATTTTTTATTATTTTTTAGAGCTCTACATTTTTCTTTGCTACCATCCCTGCCTCTCCCCTCCCCTTCAACCCTCTCTTAAGGTCCCCATGATCACAATTACACAGGAGATCTTGTCTTTTTCTACTTCCTGTGTAGATTCGATCCATGTATGTCTCTCTCAGGGTCCTCATTGTTGTCTAAGTTCTCTGGGATTGTGATTTGTGGCTAGGTTTTGTTTTTTTTTTTTTTTTTGTTTTTGCTTTATGTTTAAAAACCACTTATGAGTGAGTACATGTGATAATTGTCTTTCTGCATCTAGGTTACCTCACTCAATATGATGTTTTCTAGATACATCCATTTGCCTTCAAAATTCAAGCTGTCATTATTTTTTCTGCTGTGTAGTACTCCATTGTGTAAATGCACCACATTTTCCTTATCTATTCTTCAGCTGAGGGGCATTTAGGTTGTTTCCAGGTTCTGGCTATGGCAAACAAAGCTGCTATGAACATAGTTGAGCACATGTCCTTGTGTCATGATTGAATGTCCTTTGGATATATACCCCAAAGTGGTATTACTGGGTCTTGAAGAAGGTTGTTCACTACTTTTCTGAGAAATCGCCACACTGACATCCAAAGGGGCTATACCAACTTGCATTCCCACCAGCAATGCAGAGTGTTCCCTTTACTTCACACCTCTCCAGCATAAGTTTTCATCAGTGTTTTTGATCTTGGCCATTCTTACAGGTATAAGATGGAATCTCAGAGCAGTATGAATAAATCTATGCTCATATTCCCAAATATTGTTTATAAATGTTTTTTACATTTAAAGGGGGTTATGATAAAGATATGAATAATTTGCATTGATATGGATCTTGGTTTATTGATACAAAATTAAGGTCAATCTTGTATGTATATTTCTGCTCTTGATTAAGGTATTATGATTGTGTAGTTCATTTAAAAATGTAATGTATAATTAAGAAATATAGGTTAATAGATAATCTCTATAATAGTCAAGTTTGTAGTCATGTTAGATTTTCTAGATGTGCATAGATATATTTCAGATGGATAGGCATTTTTCTTATCTTTCAAAGACTACAGAATATGGCATTTAAAATGTTTTAATAACTTAAGACTTTTCATGACAATGAGATATGTCTGCTCCTGGCAGCACCAAGCTACTTCCTGAAAAGATGGGCATTGAAGAGGCTCCTTATGGAATTGGTTAGCCATTTGGGCAAGAAACTGCTCTTGCCTGGACTGTTGCATAAACTAGACATGAAGAACCCGCAGAAAGAGAAATGCTAAACTTGACTAAAGGTGAGATGTTTCTTCAGGGTTCCTGCTTAATGAAAGAGTCTATGAGACATTCTGCAGGACACATAAGAAAGTGACTGAACTGTTTTTGAATTTTCCTGCTTCATGGAAAAGTCTGCTGGACACTATGGACCTGTAGGCTGAAGATGGATGTCCCATTGGTACAGAAGAACTTTGGGTAACTGTTCAGGCAGCAAGATGTCTCTGTCAATTCTAGAGTTTTGGAAGTTGCTTACAATGCACTTTCTGTTTACTTAGGTAATATTATATCCTTCTGGTATCTTTGATGGAGTTGAAGAATGGTTATTATTATAGTTTTTCTTAGTTATGATAAAAGATAAAAAATATAAATATTGTAACTGTAGTTTTTGCTTGATACCTGTTTTGTTATATGTAATTTTACTATGTTAAAGTTAAAGCCTTCCTTTTTGTTTAAACAGAAAAGGGGAAATGGTGTAGGAGTTTCTTCTGTCCATGTGTTGCTTTAGAAACTGCTTTGGGTCTGATAGAGCAGACTTAGATAGGCGGAGAAGTCAGAACTGAATGCTCGGAGGAAGAAGGATAGAGTCAGAGAAGCCATGGATCCTCCACCAGATGCCAGTTAGAATCTCCAATAAGCCACTGCCACATGGTGATATACAGATTAATAGAGATGGGTTAAACTAATATGTAAGAGTTAGCCAATTAGAAGTTAGAGCTAATGGCCAAGCAGTCTTTTTAATTAATACAGTTTCTGTGTGGTTATTTCAGGTGTAAGCTAGCCAGGAGGCCAGGACAAACAAGGGGCCCTCTCCCTCCTGTAAAAATGGCATATCAACATTTATGATTTATTATAAAGAAGCAAAACCAGTGTAACAATGGTGAGGAAAAGAGCCAGCTATAGGACCAATATGAATCTCAGAAATGAAGTCACATGCATGAGCATTTGGCATATGACAGTCATGGCATTACAAATCAGCAGATGGCTTTACAAATCATAGGGTAGATTGTTAATACAAGTTGGAGAAATTGTCCCTCCATGAAGAGTAAAAAAAAAAAGTGTAAATAAATCATGGTTTAGTATTATATGAACCTCAAATGAATCAAAGATGTAAATACTGAATGTAGATTGGAAAGCTATGTGAAATAGAACAGATGAAAGTCTTTTTATTGCCTTGGATGGTGGCAGGACTAAATCAACTAGATTCTTCAAGTAGAAAACTTCATGCATTTGACTTTCACCATGGTTTTTGCTGTTGCCGTTATTTTGTTTTGTTTTCCTCCCTAGCATTTTCCAATGTGAAGATGTGGCAAGAAACTGGAGGAGGGACATTTACAATACATCTGAGATATAACAAGACATTAAATATCTGGACTACAGAGGAAATATTGTATGAAGAAATGAATGAGCAGAAAATCGCACAAAATGACAAATGTGTGCAATTTAGAGAGGAGGTAGCGAGTGCTAGGAATGGATGCAGAGACATACAGAAGAGATGCTGGTAAATGAACGGATCCGGATGACTCTGAGGTGTCACAGGCAGCTCGTGTTTGTACAGACATGGAAGCTGTAAAGGAAGTCATCCTGAATGTACAGTCATCTGGGGACCGCCTTGCGTATTTAGTGACAATAATAAAGCTAAACTCGCAGACCCCACCATCCCACTCCATAGCAGGAAAAACTTAGAGATCCCTGGGCTATGCAATGTCAGTGGTAGTATCATTTAATGTGGATGAGCTTTTAGCTCATTCTGTGCGAGAAACTCAATCGTAGACTCCCACGGAGATGTGCTGGAGGAAAGATTTTGTGTATGATACATCGATCACACAGATAGATAGACCACGTCTAGGAGATTCAGCACTCAAGCTGTGTTAAGAACGTAATACTTTGCTGCCTCAGTGTTAGTCAACGACATTGAAAAACAGGAGTGTAACTAGAACCACAGGCCAAGGTTAAGTTAAAAGAGGAAACCCAAACCAACTTAAAAATGAGATTCAAATCCAGTATAATATAGCGCATAAAGTTTTATATCCTCCAATGTATTTTAAGATTATGTGTCTATCTATGTACATAAAAATATGGTCATGAGGGGTGTATTTCACAAATGTCAACACAGGTGACTAGAAGTAAGGTGGGGGGATGGGAGGAGAGAAAAAGATGAGAAAGGACCATGGCATGGAAACACATATATAAGCTATAGGCAGTAACCTCATTAGCTTGTTTCTGTGCACTTGAGATAGAAGAGATGAACAGATACAGAAAAGAGAGGGGGGGGAAACAAGTGTGTGAGGGAAGCGGGGCCTTCTGGACATGGCTGGCCTGCCACCTGGACCAAATGACCTGCAGAATAGGTCACAGGTTTCCCTTTGTTTTCTTCACAAAGGAATGCCATCACCTGATGCATAGAAAAGTTCCCTCTGGAAATGTTTTGATGACAACAGTTGGGTTGGTGATGACAATCAAACTTGGTAGAAACAACCTAGAAAATCCTGAAAAGCAGGAAATAATCCAGCACCCCCTTCTTAACAGCCTCCCCCCCAAATTGCGCATATCTTTTCCCTGCCTTAAGAGAAAACTATTTGTTAGTTACAAGTCCCCTTATAGCCATAGATAGATAGATACCTCTTTGCTTTAAACATCTTTTGGTGTAAATGTAAAAGTAATTGTGGGCAGGAAGCCAGGGAAGTGTCGCCACTACCGTGCCGTGAATCTTTCTTCGCTGCTGTTTACACCTGTCAGACGCGAACCCAACAAGACACCGGAGTGCGAAGTCACACCTAGTCTATATTTTCTCCTGATGACTCAGCTGTCACCTTGAATTTGGATGTTGGCTGACCTAAGTGCCCCAGATCTATTCTGATGAAAGGCCACTGGCAACTGCTGGGGGATGTGTGCTGACAGATTTCTAAGTCGGAAATGGGCACGGAGAATTAGTTGTTTGAGATGTAAAATGCAGCAAAATATAAGAAATCAGCCCCCTCCCCACATCATAAATGGCATATCAAACTTCTGGTGATTTTTGTTTTTTTTTTTTTTTATGTCGACTGCTTGGCGTCAATTACTAATCTAAGGAAATCATTCCAAAATAGAATATGGTGAGATGTCTGGGTATATTAAACTTATAGGATGATAATAAAGGGAAGTTAAAATTGTTTGTGAAATTATCCCTTTAGGATTTGTTACCTGTAAGAACAGAGGTTGGAGGATTGAGCGGAGACACAAGAAGCATACAATGTGCCTCCTTCCTGCAGGGCTCTTTTAGTGTATTCCATACTCTCCTCTCTGCCTTGGGCAGGTCTTTTAAAGCCATGGAGGTGCTCAGTTTTCTTATTGTGTCAAATGATGGAGAACTGAATTCCACACGGGAAGAAAAAAAACACAAATCTCTCAGTTTGTTTGTGAACGTAAATTTTAATTAGCAGCTTGATGTGATTTAAAATTTCACCGTGGAGTTGGGTGATGGTGGTGCATGCCTTCAATACCAGCACCTAGAAGGCAGAGGCAGGGGGGATCTTTGTAAGTTCAAGACCAACCTGATATACAAAAGCAAGTTCCAGGACAGGCTCCAAAGCTACAGAGAAACCCTGACTCGAAAACAAAAACAAAACAAAACAAAAAAACAATAAAACCCCACAAAAAACAAAACAAACAAACAAAAACAAAAAAACAAAAAAAATCACCATGGAGATGAATATCTAGGTGTGTCTGTGATGAATTATCCAGATTTCACTGAGGCTGGAAGAGCATCCTAAGTGTAGGTGGTACCCTTGCGGGAGCCGAGGTCCTGGACCAGGTAGGGGAGGAACTGAGTACCAGCTCTCTGAGTCCTGCTTGCAGATGGAATGTGATCAACTTCCTTAAGCCCTTGCTAGCATTACCTTCTCCACCAAGATGGGCGGTATCCAATTGTACTGTGAGCCAAATAATCCTTTCCTTCCGAAAATTCCCTCAGTCAGGCATTTTGTCATAGCCAGGAGAACACTAACACACACTGTTTGAATCTTTGGAGTATGAAATAATTTTACAAATGCATCTTTGGCTGTGCCTAAAGAGTATATATCAGAAATGTTCATCCAGTTACTCCGAAAATAAAATGTACAGATTTTTTTTAGTAACTTCAATATATATGCAAGCACATATGCATTTAAAAACAGCTTATAACAGTTTATTTTATGTATATTCATAGGTAGAAAACATGCACACATATAAGTAGCAGTTTGTAATTGTTAGACTTTGTTCATGTACTTGTAGGTATGAACATGTACATATGTGCACATATATACATCCTGTGCATGTAGATGCATGTGTCTTTATGATTCATAGGCATAACATTTAACTATTGCAACTTTAACAACCCATGTGGTTTGTTAAAATCCTAAAATTTTGAATTTTATTTTGTAACATCTTGTAGTTAGAGGAGGGGTAGGGATGGCTGCTTCAGTTGGCTTGGACCACACTTCTCTGTGTATATTATGTTGCTGCCTATTCACTTTGGTAAGCCAATGCTCTAAAAGTGTCCTGGTTTGGCTGGTAAATTACACATGTCTCTGCTTTGGCTTTGTCCCCTTCAGTCTCCTACCATGTGGTGTATTAAAAGCAAACCTTCAAACCCATTTTGCCACGTATAAAATTTGCATTAACAAGAAGACATGAACACAATGGCACAGCACAGTCTGAAATCTTGACAAGCGGCCTTGTCTTAGTCTTCACAGGCCTTCAGGCAATTTCTAGTCTAAAGGTCTTGTGACTCTTAAGGCATAAGTAATTCTGAGTGCTCTCCTTAATAAAAAAAAGCAATACAAGATGATGAACACAAACCTAGCAATAAAAATGAATATTCATCTAGCAAAAGCAAGAAAATACAGTAATTCACACATCATAGAGCCGTCAGATGGCCCCTGACAACAAACTCAGATGATTACATAGCACCCTAGTCAGTGTTCTGATGTTTCTCTCAGCCTCCCTTTTTCCTTGGGTGCTTCTTGTTCATCTCCCTACGGAATGACAAATTATAAATGTCTGGCTACAATTTCACTCTGTCAGTAGTATCTAACTTATTAGTTTTCTTTCAGAAAGTTTTCTTGGTTATTTTATTTTTCAGATTTATTATTTTTATTTTGTGTGTATGAGCTATTTCCACATATGTATGTACTCTGAGTGCGTGTAGGGCCCACAGAGGCCAGAAGAGAGCATTGGAACCTCTAGGACTGGAGTTAGACAAATTTGAGCCACCTTGTGGGTGATGGGAATCGAAGCTGGATCCTCTACAGGAGACTCAAGTGCTTTTTAAACACTGAAGCATCTCTCCAGCCCTCAGGCATCCCATTTACAATAGAGTCTCCAGACATCACATGTTTTCATTGAGAAGCTACAGGTCTAGAGAGCTAGGTATATTCATTTGTCTCTTCTGTGTCTGTTGCTATTTTTATCATTAGATTTTCTAGATCTTATCAATGTCATGTCATTATTATAAAATAATAGTATTTTTGATTATTTTATTTCTTCTTGTTGTAACTCCTAAATCATTGTCAGACAATAATGTTATCATAAACTTTAAATTTTTAATAAGCTAAACTAATAGGAAATATAGGTGTTATATTACTCATACAATAGCTTTCCAGCTCTCTTCATTCTTGGGGTAAGTTTTGGTTTTCTTACGGTAGTCTTTCAAATAACTGGATGGAGGTGGGTGGTCCTTGGACTTCCCACTGGATGAACTTCACCCAGAATATATCCTCACACAAACTGCAGTGACAGATCTGTGTGTGTCTCTCTCTGTTTTTGAAAGTTTTTTATTTTCTCTTAATTTTGGAAATATGTTTTCTATTAGATATAAAGTTTCAGATTGATGATTTAATTTTTAAACATATCACTGAATTATTTCTGATGAGAAGTCACTATAGTTTACATTTTGCTTTCATTGGACATACTGTTGTTTTAGCATTGGCATTGATGATGTCACTGAGTACATAAACATTTTGAACCTCTTGGGGTTCTATTTCTTATTAAATTTGAAAATTTAGGGCCAACGCTCATGACTATCAGTATTTTATTTGTATGTGTGTTCTAGGTGTTGACATTGCACAATAAGCAAATGTCTGTCTATTTTGTTCAGAATGTTTCAACTCTTCAGTTTAGATGGTTCCCTTCACCTTATCTTCACATCGCTAGGGTGTACAATTTGGGAGAATTTGCTATTCCTGACCCTGCACTTTCCACTTTTAGAGCTCCTAATTAGTTCTTTCTATAAGTTTCATGTCTTTCCTCATTTTACTCATATTTCCTTTGTATTCTACTGTGAATTTCCCCTTTAATTAATTGTTTTCTCTGTGACAATTTCCTACTCTTCTGGATTCTGATTTTTATTTTTAGTAGAATTCCAGACATAATCAAGATTTGGAATTTTGCATTTCCTAAAATTTAGAATTTTATTTTGTCAGGTCGTGGCGATGAAACACTTGTTTTAGGCTTGCTACTTTAGTGTGAGCCCCGAGGGTCCTTTTCTGCAGGCCTAGGTTTGTTCCCTGTTAAGGCATGACCCCTTTAGAGCTCATGGATTGTGCTCAGCCTCTGAGGAGCTCTCTCCAGTAGCTGGTGGGAGCTCAAGTGTCATTCAGCTCACAGTGCAGAAGTGTCTCTATAAATGAGGGTGCCTTTGGAGAAATCTGGAACTGTTGTATGGCACTCTCCTGTACAGTACTCTTGCTGCCAACTTCCTTTGCCTCCAAGAACCTTCACCTCTACTCCATTCAGCAAGGCCACTGTGGTGTGTTGGGGCCTCCTCCTTGTCTGTGCTACAGTCTGGGAATCAGTTCTGTGCGGAAAGTCAGGACAGTTTCTGAGTTCCCCATACTTGCTTGTATTATTGTGAATATTCAGTCACCACTGTTTGTTCTGTTGCTACCTGTATACAACTCATTGTGGTCCTACTCGTCCTCATTATCCTCTCCTACCCCTCCCATTCCTGGTGACCCCTTCTACCTTCCCACTAGACTCTTTTCTGTGACTTTAATATGCACATAGGTACTACTGCTGTGCCTAACATGGGTTGGTCAGCTTGCAAGAACCACTTAGTACTAATTAGGTCCATGTTCTTGATTAAGAAACTTCAAGTATTAACTGATGGCACCCAGAATATGATATCTCAGAATATAAGATAATGAAAACACTATATATGAAATATATATATGATAAATTATCAACATTGAAATATTCTTTTTGAAATTTTATTTTATGCACGTGAGTGTTTGTCTCATGTGTGTATGAGCACTATGTATGTGTAGAGCCCATATAGGCCAGAAGAGGGTATTGGACCCTAGCTGGAGTTATAGTCAATTATCAGCTACCATAAAGGTTCCAGGAACCAAACTTCAGTTTCTGCAAGAAGACCAAGTGGTGTTAATCCCTAAGTCACTGAAATATTTTAAACAAAAATAGAGACAAGACAACACCACAGAAGCTGTTACTCTCTCAGTCAGCTTCCTTACAGTTATGGCTGTTTTTAATTGCCCTGTGCATATATAACTTCCATACAAATAGTTAATTCTGCCTTGTCTCACTAATGATTGCGTTTGTATATACTAAAGTACATCCATGAACCATCATTATTTTCACAGTAGCCCAATATTCTTTGAATACATCATAATTTCTTGTTTGTGGATGTTTATTTTCTGTAGTTATTTGTCATTAAAAAGAGTACAGTTAAGAGCTTTGCATGCATTCTGTGTCCATATGCCACAAATTCATCATCCAGTTTTGGCAAAGTACTAATAGAAACATACCCCAGAATAGATAATAAGCAAATGAACTTTCAATGCAAATGTCCTTTAATACTGCACAATGATTGCATCTTCCCGGTTCAAATGTATAGTAAGAACCTTTAGGCACAAAAAAATTACTCCAAGGATTAACATGTTTTATAATCCACTGCCTCTTCTCAACTGCCTCAGTGTGATAATATGTGGTAATATATAAAAGTCTTTTATTTTGTTTTGCTTTTAAGAAAAGGTAATTATATCCATACACTTTTTTAAATTACTGGGTTAGACAAAGAAAAACTTGAAGTGTTGGCCTATTTGTATATGTAAAAGGAAAAACATACTTCCATAAGTAAAATGCCAGATTCATGGGTGTTTCCCCATATTTCTTTAATCTACTGTATAAACCATTAAATTGACTGCTTGCATTTACCAGAAAATTGTTTTTGTCTTGCCTTTATTTTTTTCATTAAGCTATCTCTGGGCATCACTTGTAACTGAGGAAACTCTTGCTAACGTTTTTGAAAAATACATCATAGCCTCCTGTTGATAGAATTAAGGTTACAAGTTATTCCTGGCATGGGAAGGCACATTCATTCCTTCATGTGTTCAGAAAAAATATCAACTTTACCAAAGAATAATTGAGAGTCATGAAGTCCTTCAAATACCTTTCCTCCTCTCTAATTAACATCTTTGTGTATTGAAGAATTCCCAGTGGAAGCCTAAAGACATTATTAGCACAAAGCAGAAGCTTGGTTTTTGTAATGTAAAGATTCTTGATAGACACATGAGAGTCTGGACGTGAAATAATTTTTAACTCCTTGCAATAAAAGGTCGTTGTGTATGACACTGAAATTATATTTTCCCAAGGCTTTGATTGTTAATTGTTTTTTTCTTCCTTATCAGCATCCAGAGAGTTGTCTAATCTTGCTTGCTCCACAATTTTTCCTTTTAGAAGAAGAGTTCCCAAACCGTCAGAACTGATCATCTGAGAAGTGTCTTCTGAGAAAGGAAAAATCCAGGACCAGATCTTTGGAGAGAGTTTGCCAGAGCCGTGGTCGGGTCGCTGCATTACAAATCCTGGTGAGGAGGAGAAATGGGTAACTATGAGGAGGGAGGAGAAAAGGACTCCTGGGACATATATTTTAGCCACAAATATATGTAACACTTATTTGTTGATGAAAAAAATTGTTTTACTTTGAGTCAGATTTAGGACAAAAAGTGAAATGACAGTTACCTCAAATTAAATGACTTACAGAATAATTATTTTCTCCAAGTATGTAATTTATTCCCTGCATGTAGTCATGATATGTAAAGTTGAGGTACACATTTAAAAATCAGCTAAAATAAAATTCATTAATTTCCACAATTAAAAAAAATTAACACACCTGGCAATCAGCCCCATTCCCAGTACAAATAGAAGGCTTTTGGTTGGGTCTGACATACTTGAAATTCAACTCTGGGGAAGAGTTGACAAGATGTGTCCCAAGTTTTTCTCCTCTAAAATAAAGATTAACTAAGATCGTATAAATAACTGCTTGGATAGGATATATGATGAACATTTTTGTTTTACATCAAATAGAATTAAATTACTCTATTGTAATGAACTCACAAACCACCCTATCACACAGATAGATTATGATAGCCACTGAAACAGACACTTGCCCAGTCCCAAATGTTACAGACCTTAGAGAACATCTGCACAGTTATCATGGCAGTTCTGAAGCTAGTCTAGATTGAATAGCATTTAGAAAGGTGATCAAGAGAAACTACTATTAGGTGATGAAGAATGAAATGCGGGCTAAAGGACATGAGTCATAAAGGAGATATAAAGCTAATTGTTTCTCTAATTTTAGCTGGAAACTTTTTGTGGGGAATAATTTGTGTAAAATGTAATTGATAGTGAAAGTGTAAGACCCTGAGCTTTATTCTGAAATGCCAATGGTGGTCATATAGCCGTGGGAAGAATAATAACACTTCAAGGACTACTTTGGTTGGCACCATATTTGTACCATCACTTGCCTAGAATCTGTGATGAACTTGGGTTGAGCAGAAGTTCTGATGGGCAAGTGGACTGAAACTTTGCCATGTGTCTTTGCAATCCCTCCTTCCCTTTCTCCGGCGGCCTTCCATCCCTAACCAACCACCCATAGTAGCCTTGTGTTAGTGTAGATTAGTTTGTGTGTTCTAGAAAGAATTTCCTAAAGTTAGCACTGTTGACTTTTGGTGACTCGATAGTTTCTTGGTATAGAGGGTTGTTCTGTAGACTGCTGGAGATTGATAACCATCCCTGGTCTTCTTTCACTCTATGAAAGCAGTTCTTGTCTGTGTTTTAAGAGCCAAGAATGTTATCAGACATGAAGAGATGGTCCCTGGGAGGAAAATATGGTCCCAGTTGTGAAAGCACCCTTCTTGAGTTTTATAGACATAAAAGCAGGGTGTGTTCTTTACAGTGTGGCTCTATTCCTCAGCATGATTATTTGCACATTTACACCATAGAGATTCTTTTTCTTAAACTACTTGATCAAAAGAGGAGAGTGCTTGGTTTACTATCTACGTAGGTTTGCATCTATGTGATCAGTTCTCAACCTGAGGGTCATGACCCCTGGGAGGGTCACGTTTCAGATAGCCTGATATTTACATTATGATTCAAAACAGTAGAAAAATTACAGTTATGAAGTAGCAATAAAATAATTGTGTGGTTGGGGTCACACAACATAAGAAACTGTATTAAAGCAGCGCAGCATTAGGAAGATTGAGAACCACTGGTCTAGATCACTGAACATGTAGGGGTAGAAAATCATGGGTTCTGAGTCTAATAGTTGTAGTTATTGGCTGCTACATATTATTGGCATGAAGATATCTTGCCACTTTGTGGCACTTTGTGTCACTTTGTAAGGTTACCAGAAAGATCGATTTTAAGCAATATAACACGAACGTAATAGAAGTTGCGCTAATGTTGCAGTATGAGAGAGATAATGCTGGTGCCATACAGTTAGCAGATATTTAGAGAGTAGTCTGGGGGGCATGAAATTAAACTAGGCCTCTTCTCTAAGCCAAGTGAGAAAGAAACATAGCTCTAAGATTGAGATGCAGAAGAGAGAGAGAAAGGAAGGGAGATGGGGCCTGACAAAATATTAGTAGGGGTGATGTCCAGGGATGAGCAAGACCTGACCTTGGTTTTGAAGCATAGGTGGGATCTTATAGGAAATTCCTCTGTAATCATAGCCATGGAAACAAGGAGTATAAAACATCATACTCTCCTTTGGGAACTGTGAATGGATTCTTATTTGATAGCATAAAATAATGGGAGATGAACAATAAATAAGAGACAACCATGAAGGATATATTTCGTCTTGCTAATTAATTTAGACTTGATTTGACAAATGCTAGAAAACTAGTAAAGGATTTTAAAACAAGAAATGTAAACCAGTTAGTATTTTTGCAAAGATTGCTTTGTTGCTGGAGTGCAGAATTGATTTAAATGTCTGTTCTCATTACTAAAGCCTAGGGATTTTTATTTCATCAATATTTTATAGTACCATTGTCATAAATTAACATCGATTTTTTTGCAATTAAGCTTCATAACTAAATGGCAAAAAATGACTTCTTAAGAAAGAAAAGAAGTCTTTTTAACATAATTTTAATTTAGACAATCAGGTAGTAGAGAAAGGAGGCTTTTTTATTTTTTGGCAGATGCTACCATGTCCCATTTTTGTCCCTTCGTTACAAAAATTTTTACCTTAACTTTTAGGACTGTAATTTAATCACAAGATTTCTCCCTTCTCCCCCTTCTCTTTCCTCCCTCCCACCCTTCTCTCATACCACTCCTCACTCTCCTCCTAATTCGTGGCCTCTGGGTTTTATTTTGATTTTGTTTTGTTTTGTTGTTGTTGTTGTTGTTGTTTTACTAATAGTTAAAACAATTGGCAAGCATCAGGTCTTACCCATTGCGGGACATCCTTCTACTAATATTTCATCAGGCCCCATCACCACTCTTCCTTTCTCTCTCTCCTTTTATGAAATATATACATTTATATACATATATATACATATATGTATACAGACATGCATATGTACATACATATATATTTCTAATTATATCCTATTCAATATTTAATTCTGTATAATGCTGCCTGTAGATATATTTTCAGGGCTGAGCATTTGGCACTGGGCATCCAGTTGCTGTGCTCCTTTCTGGGAAAGACCACCTCTCCTTTCCTCTGTTCCTGCAGCTATTTGTGGAGGTGGAGGCCTTGTGGGCTTTTCCCAGCCCTGTTTGTGATGTTCATTGGTGTCATCCTTCTTTAAGTCACTTTTGATATATTTTTAGCTCAGGTCAGGAATGGCAGTTTGAAATAACTCCCTGCCTCTCTTAAAACACCAAGATCCTCCCATGGCCCAAGGGCAACTGAGTGGGAGGAGGTGCCATGATGAGTTAATGGCTCTATATGGTGAACTCTGGGAACCTTCTCCCCCAGAGAAAGGTGAGAGGACAACCGCTCTTGAGAAATGAGCTGAATGGACTCTTTTGAATCAAGAGAGAAGCAGGCTTTATGAGCCATAAACTTCATGCCATGTTTTCAGAGATGTAAAGATCCCAAGCAGCAGAGATCCTTATTGGGACACATAAGATGGCCATATATGCTCTTGTTCGTACAAACAGACCCCATGTACTTCCAAGGGATATCTTGTGACCTCTTTCTTTTTTTTTTTTTTTTTTTTGTTTTTCGAGACAGGGTTTCTCTGTGGTTTTGGAGCCTGTCCTGGAACTAGCTCTGTAGACCAGGCTGGTCTCGAACTCACAGAGATCCGCCTGCCTCTGCCTCCCGAGTGCTGGGATTAAAGGCATGCACCACCAACGCCAGGCTTGTGACCTCTTTCAAGTATATGCACTTAGCGCCACATTCTTCTCACCTTTGGAGTACACAGCCTGCCCTCTCCTAAATTATTAAATGTCACATTATCTCATTTTCTTCTCTAAATGCCATTGTCCACTTCCTCACCTCAAGGCAGATTTGTGAGGGTCCTGGTAGCACTCAGTTATCAACCAAAAATCATCATATTGGTGTTAGAACAGAGGATGCCACGGTTCCTGCCATCATTGCTCCTTTCTCTGGGCAGGGTACTTTCGATAAATTGCAGTCTTGTTTTTCTATTTTGAGTTTGAAGTTATTTCACAGCAATACTGACTTAGCAATACTGACATAGTGTGTTGCTAAGCCCCTTACTACCTGTGGAATGAGAATTAGATCATGGAAGAAAACTCACAAAAGACCAGAGAAAGGGCATCAGAGTGACAGAAAAGTTGGCAGAAATTCTACACCTTGAGATGAGTGTAGCGTTGTTGAGATGTATATGAACAGTTGACATTTCTGTCAGTTGTCTCAGAGTAAATACCGAGTACTAGGTTATATTATCTCTTTTATACATTGAATATACTACCAAAGACTGAATATAGGTAGGTTAAAAAAAAGCCATGAGGATAGAAATAACTCATAAAAAAATCTATAAAGCAAACTTCTGTGTGTGGCAAACTCATCTGCGGAGAGGGGTGGGCAGGACTGACATCTCTTTCATGGGTAAACTTGGGCACCTGGGATTACCGAGAGATGCAGACTGTTTTTCTTTATGAAATTCTGTTAAAGAATTTCTTAAGTCTCCAACCATGACCATAAGCTACTTTTCATTAATCCTGTCACTATCCTGCTGAAAAACACATGCCATGCCATATTAAATTGATGTAAATAAGCGGTACCCAGAGACAACGATACTCCTAAAGTAGGAATAAGAAAACACGATGAGTTCCTTCAAATATGTGGCAGACCAAACGCACTAAAAAGAATCGATTGTTTTGTGTGGATTCTTGTTGTGGAATCAGAACTAGAAAAAAAAAAGACTTAACAGATAGGAATGACTGGTGCATGCTAATCATTCCAGTACATGGGAGGTAATGCAGGAGGATTTAGAGTTTGATTGCAGCCTGACCTATATAGTAACAACCTTTCTTCAAAAAGGAAAGGAATAAAAGGAAGGAGAAGGAGTGGGAGAGGGAAGAGGGTAGAGGAAGAGGGAGGTTAGGAGAAGGAGGGAATGTATCAACATAGGGAGGACTTGAGTGTGATAAACAATAAAACCTTTCCATAAGAGCCTTTTGCTGGTAATGTGTGTTCAAATAGAATCCTAGTGCCACCCAGTTAGATAACAGGAATGCTTTCAAAACTGAGTGAAGATGCATATATTCTATATGTACTTAAAATGGAATATTCTAGAATGCAAACATGTTTATTCAATGCCAGACTTGTGAACTTTGCACGTTGTGTACCTTATGCTTTCTATTACTGGAGTTAAACCAGGTACTACTCACCTTCTGTCATGGAGTCCTGTATATATCCATTCCTCTTTTATGAATTTTTTCTGAGATATGGCTTCATCAGCTGGCCTTGGGTTTTGATACTCCTTGGCATGGAATTGCCTGGCTTAGTTGGAAGATATTCAATTTGCCTTTTACTGTGCTTGTTCATCTCTTCATTTGTCTAACACATAGTGAATTCTCCACCTACACTGGGTCCTGTGGTCAGTATGCAAAGCTGAAAGGTGCCACATCTCCCTTGACCCCATGAGGATGAGATAAGGGTTGGCATGGCTGTATGTGATACATCAAATTTTTAATTGGTGTATACAACCTTAAAGATAAAGTTACTTATTTATATTGATCTTTCCAAGACAACGTGGACTTGCAACAGAAACGTAAGTATTAGACGAGACAACACTTGAGAGACAACTCTGAGTGTCATAGTTAAGTACATTCTCAGCCATGACTGAGCTAGTGAACTTGTTATCTCTGGTCACTGCTTAAGGAAAACCACGTTATCTAACCTAGTTATCTAAATTTTTTTTTGTCTTGATCTTCTACTCTTGAAAAGAGAATTAAAACTGAACTGACCTTGTGAGAGTTCTTATGAGCAATAGAAATGCATATCTCTCTCTTGCCACAGGCTTCTCATGCAATAGGTACTCAACATTGATAAACTATTACATTGTGTCTTAGAAAAGGTTCCCCTTCTGGGTACTGGTGGTGGCACAGGCCTTTAATCCCCAATCTGGAAGCAGTGGTGAGCAGATTGTTTCCTCTGCTGGGCGGTGGTGGCTGCTAGCACAGGTCTTTAATCCCAGGACTCAGGAGTCAGAGTCAAGTGGATCTCTGTGAGATCAAGGCCAGAGTAGTAAACAGACTGAGTTCCAGAACAGCCAGGCCAGGCCTACACAGAGAAACCATGTCTGGAAAGAATCAATCAATCAATCAATCAATCAATCAATCAATCAGTTTCCCCGAGATTATTAGTACTTGATCACTCACTGCACTGTTTTAGTGCTTTTGCGTCTGCTTCTCTCACTGAACATTGAGGCTTCTAAAGCCCCGATTGTCTTTTAACTATGTCAGTGTCATGGTGCCGTCTAGTGTGGTCCATGTCAATGAAAATGCTGCAAATCTTAATGTTTAAGTGACACAGCATGCCAATAAAGAAGACTGATCTGGCAGGAAGTGACCATCCTGCAGGCTACTGAAACCCCAAATTCTAACCAGCTTCCAGCTTAATTCCAGGTCACATCAAGATCTATGGAGACAGACATTGGGGCTGATGGGAATGGTACAAGTCTTTTAAAACCTCATGGCCTACTTCTTAGTCTACATCTCCTCCCACAAGGTCACACCTCCTAATTCTTCCCAAACAACTCTGCCAACTGGGGTCCAAGTATCCCAATATATGTACCTATGGGGACAAAGTATACTGTCGATGATGTTTTTTCCTTGAAAAGACTTCCATTCCCCAGCTCCTTTCTGGTACTCAAAAATACTACGCCCCATTTCATTCTGACATTTTTAGTGTAATGTGTGAAGTGAAATCTTAAACTCTTTTCTTTCACTGTCTCTAGCAAGACTCCATCATCTCTTCTGCAGGGTGTGTGGTTCATCTGGTAACTTGTTGAAGTGCCTCGGGGTTTCCCAGGTGGGCAAGGCCTCAAGTTGCTGCTCACATAGTCATTTATTAGTACTTAACCTACACTTGATAATTTTAAAAATAGAAGCAACAAATGAATGGTAAGTAAATTCAAATTATATTTATGAATAAAAGAGAAATTAGCATTTTCTTTTCTTTTCTTCCCTTTGTCTTTCACGGCAAAGTTATCTGCTCTGAACCCTCTGTGACTCTTTAAGGAAACAAGCATATCGGAGCCTAAGAGTGTTTATGTACTTTAGAACGTATACACAAATGCTCTGGGCTAGGCAAGAATGTCATAGAAATGAAACCAAAAATACGTTATGAAAGCAATCTTTATTTTAAATTAAAAAACTGCTTTAAGAAACATCATATAACATATTAAGAGGAGAATCTAAAGAAGAAAATATTTGCAAATTATACATCTGATTAAGGACTTGTATCCAAAAATTTAAGTGTAATTCTTATAACTCAATAGTAAAAGACAAATTATCCAGTTGAAAAATGAGCAACTGTTCTGAGTGATTCTCCAAAGAGTGCTATAAATGGCTAAAAAATATGTGAGAAAATGTTTGACCTTGCTCACCATTAGGGAAATGCATATAAGAACCCGACTAGATGCCCCTTGAGATCCCTGAGCTGGCTGCTAACGAAGGAGACAGACAGGAGCAAATGTTGAGCGTGTGGGGGAATTGGAATCTTCATATCCTGCTTCTAGTAATAGAGAGTGCAGCCATTTTCAAATATACTCTGACAACTTCCCTAGATGGTAAACTACATCACCATTTGACCCAGTCATTCCACACCAACATACGTAGTCAAGCGCAACACAAGCGTGTGTCTACTCAGACTCTTTCAAATAGACATTTACACATGCATTATTTACAGTAACGAAGAAGTGGAAACACCCCGAATATCCATCAACTACAGCTAGATAAAGAAAACAATCATGTAATTTGACACTTTTGGGCCCTCAGAGAAATGCTATGCTGTGGGCTGTCCAGATTATGGGATGATTGGTTGTTTCACAGGCTGACTCACTTTCCTGAGGCTAGAAAAGAGTATTTTTTTTCCTTTCCACACCCTATGACTAGATGAGAAGGATCAGAGGAATTTGTAACTGACACGTGAGAATCTTAATGGAGGGAGAGAAACAGGCTCGCATCCCACCTCAAAGCCTGGAGTCCTGGAGGGCCAGAGGAGGAGCTGCATCTTAACCATGGCTGCTGAGCCCCTCTCCTTGTCTGACCATGTAGATTTTAGGATATTCAAGTCAGTCCACTAGGCCTGCCCTGATGTGATCACTTCATAATTAACTCACTGCACCTCTGTGGCTGATGATCTTGCTGTGTGATTAGGCCTGCTTTGCATTTCTTTGTGGAAGACAGTAGGTCTGTTAATATTTCATGTCTTACTTTAATATTCTTGCCTTCTTTCCTACCTCAGGTGTGTGGTCTTATTTTTATTCATTCCTGAGAACTTGAAAGTGGAAAGTCTTCTTTCTTTTATGAATATTTACAAGTCTATTCTGCTTTTGCTTTCTGGTAAGTTCTTTTTATCAGTTTAACAACACACACATGCACGCACTCACACACACACACACACACACACACACACACATATATATATATATTATTTCTGTTGTATAATTTTTCTTAAAGTACCAGGCATGGGTGTGTAGTTTTAGTTAATTTGTGGGGACATCCACAATGATTATTGTATATGTATTTATTTATTTTTCTGCCTTAATCTAAACATGTGGTGAATTGCATTAATTTATTTCCTAGACTTGTTTTCAATCATCCATTTGGCATTCATTCCACACATATTTATTTAGTATCCTCTATGCAGCAGATGCCTTTCTGAGCACCAGCGACACAGTAATAAGCAAAGCAGTCATTATTTTTTTTAAATACTATTAAATGCAATCTGTTACTGTTTAGTCTTTTGCATTTAGATTTGAGAATCTATCTCAAGAAATATTAAAAACATACACACAAAGATATATGATAATGCAGCATTGTTATATTATTTATGAATGTGTTCAGTAATGGGAAGATGTTGAAATATGTTTAGTTTCTCTACAGTAGGACATAATATATAGTAATTACAAAAAAAACCCTATGCAGCTGAGTACAAGTAAATAGGAAAATATGTAAAAGTGTTGAAGATTAGTGTGTATATGGTATCATCTTATTACTGTAGAAATAAAAAAGAAATCTTATGTAACCCAGGCTGACTTTGAACTTTCTATGCTGATAAAGACCATCTTGAACTCTTTGATCCTTCTGTCTCCACCTCCCTGGCATTACCACCCTCCAACTCTAACTAACCTCAAACTCACAGCCATCCCTTGTCTCGGCCTCATAAGTATTTGGATTCCAGACATGAACAATGACTTCGGGCTCTGTGCTTGAGCCCTGATAGGTGTAACATGTCTGGAAAGACATAAAACAACACAGATGGGGACATCCTGGGGTAAAGGAGGAAAAATGAGGAACATAGGGACAGGTATTCACTTTTCAACATGGGCTTTATGGCTTAACTTTTAAAATCTTGTTTATTTGGTGAGCAGATATTAATGCTATTATAAAAGGGGGAAATTGAGGGTGAGAAGGAGGATTACAAAACACTTTGAGTATGACTGAGTTAGTATTCATTTGCAGGCTACAGAGCTGTTACAGGCAGTTCACAGCAGGGTGGAACTATTGATTTGATGGCTTATTGTATGTAGTAGCATCAGATGAGCAAGAGAAGGAGGCTATTGTAGCATGTACTGTGCTACTGCAACAAACTCCCAATGATAGATAATTTATAATTTACATAAAACACATCGGCTCATAGTTCTGAAAGCTGGCACGTCCAGGATTAAGAAGCTATTATCTGATGTAGGCCTTCTTGCGGAATGAGTCCAAGGAGGATGGTCGAAGGGCAAGAGAGAACGCATAAGAGAGAGGCTGGAGTTCAAGGCTGACAGTATTACAGATGCACTTTCTAGCTAAGAAACCAATGTCTGAGATGACATCATCAACCCATTTAAGAGTTTAAACCTTCCATGACCTGGTCATCTTTTTAAAAATTCCATAACTTTCAAGACTATTACTTTGGGGATAAAGTTTGCAACACATGAGCTTTAGGGGACATGTTTAAACAGTAATGTGGAGGTTAATGCAATTTCTATAAATGTCCAAAGCCTCTGAATCCTACCACCTTTTTCTGTCATCAGAAAAGTTATTACTATTACTGCAAGAAGCTATGAGTCAGAAAGGTGGGCCCTACATGACCACACAACCTCTGCTGCAATCTGTCCTGACGTTTATCCTCTGATCTATCTCCCTTCCAGTTCACCTTATTTCTAGATCTAACCTAGCTTGTGGGTGGCTACTTGGTACAACCTGAGTCTGATCTGAAGCTCTAGTTGCAGAGGGCTCTAGAAATGTAGTCCTCAAATTTCCAAGTAACATGGTCTAGGAAGAGATTCTAGAAGAAGGCTGCCGTGGATCTTAGGTAGGCAAATCACACTGCACCTACCACAGTAAGCAAACAGTAGTCTTTGTCTCTTCCCATATTTCCTTTCTTCCTTTTTTTACATTTAAAAAAAGGGACTCATGGACTCCAGGCTGGCCTAGGATGACCATGAACTTTGGATCCTTCTAGGTCTGCCTTCCAATTGCTTCTTATACAGACATGAACATGACACACTGCTGAAGTGCAACACTTTCTTTAATGCAATAAATGACTATTTCCCCCACAGATATGGAGGAATTACTAATCTACTGAAAAGGCGTTTTTTTCATGACTAAGACATGTTTATTTATTCTAGAAAAATGGCAATTAAGGAAGCCTAGGTCAGTGGTTCTCAACCTGTGGGTTGAGCTCTTTTGGGAGGCGAACGATCCTTCTACAGGGGTCACCTAAGACCATAGGAAAACACAGATATTTACATTATGATTCATAATAATAGCAAAAGTTTGTTATAAAGTAGTGAAGAAAATTATTTCATGATTGGAGGGGTCGCCACAATGTGAGAACTGTATTAAAGGTTTGCAGCATTGGGAAAGTTGGGAATCACTGGCATAGGTAATAAAAAGCTAATGCAATCATCGAAATTCTGCCATCTGATATTAATGGTTTGATAATTAATATTATTACTATTAAGATCTTTCAAACACCCATTAGTACAATCCTTGACACCCCCACTTTTAAAAATAGAAGATAGAAGTTGTGTACTAAAAGTGAATACATTACTTCAAAAGTAAATTAAGAATCATAAAGTATATATTGACTTAATAATTTCATTTAAAAACTCATTGAAACAAAAGACCTAAGTTTCAAAAAATGAAATTTACTTTTAAATTACTTTCATCGAGCCAAAAATAATTAGGCTGTCTTTTTCCTTTTTAATAAATTTAATTTCTGACTTAATAAGGATTTGTTATTAATTCACTTCTGAAAAATTCAACAAACATCTTTTTTAGCATCTCCCCTTCCCCCATTAATTGGGAAATTTTGTGTATTATCTCGTCTTCAACAATAGATCATCATTCTTTAGTCATTGTACGGAAAGCCAAACATAACCACTCAGTACCTTAAGTTCCATGCCTGCATAGCTAAAAGGTTGACAGTTTCCTCTTGCTGATCCAGATCTTCAAAACTAAATGTTCTAGAAGAGGCTTCTATTCTCAGTGAAAAGACTCAGGCTGCAAAACGCTGGCTTTAATTTCCAGACCTGCTTTTTTCATGTAGCAGGTGACCTTGGGCTCATTATGAGCTGCTGGATGCTCCCATTTATGAATCTGAGCAATGAGATTAAAGGGACTCCTATTTACTTCCTGGAGTTTGATGAGGGTTGCCAGCTCCCTCGCCGCGACTGTTCTATATACATATTATAACTAATTAAAGTGGGACAATAATAAGTCTAGGAGAGAGCGAAACAGATTTCCTTAGTCTCTGTGTAGATTTTAATTTTGAGATGACTTTGAGAGACGTAAAATTCACAGTAGCAAAATTATAACATAAAAAAATCCACAAACCATAGAAAGAAATTTATTTCAGATAATTAGTGAATTATATCCTCACTCAAAATTAAACGTTTACATAACATACACCTTAGTTTATATACAGATGTACTAGCCTGGTAACTTTTGTTACAATACCTAAATGTAGCTGCAAAGGCTGATCCAGTTGTTCTCAACCTGTGGGTTATGACACATTTGGGACAAACAACCCTTTCACATGCATCACACATTAGATATCCTGTATATCAGGTTTTTATATTACAATTCATTAACTGTATCAAAATTACAGTTATGAAGCCACAAATAGCATAAAATATCTTGGGGTAACCCTGACCAAAGAAGTAAAAGATCTATTTGACAAGAACTTTAAGTCTTTGAAGAAAGAAATTGAAAAGGACACCAGAAAATGGAA
>NW_026067966.1:3270047-3278433 GCF_014885135.2 Alexandromys fortis
TATAGTTATGAAGTAGCAGTGAAAAAATTTTATGATTTGGGGGTCACCATAACATATAAAAAGGGTCTCAGCACTAGGAAGGTTGAGATGCACTGGTGATACAAATTCTTTGAAAATTATTTTTAAATCACAGCTGTACTTTGGCTGGGGTGACACACACACACACAGAGACGACACTGGTCAAGAAAGAGAGCCAAGTTTCAAGACTCTTTCCATCATCCATGACACTACTTTTAAACTGTCAGCTGATGTTAAATGCTTGCTTCTATTACACTTTGGGTTTTCCAGTAGCATCAGTGCTCTCCTTTCCCACTGCCATTTAAACCTGCTCCATGAATCCCTGCCTGGGGTGCTGAGACTGCTCAAGACAAGGATGAAGATGGTACAGGTCTGGGTCAGGCTCTCTGGGACAATTTCCACGAATTTTTTTCTTTATCACAGTCTCCTGTTCCTTTCCATGATCCACGCTATTGCTCAATGTGTTTAGGACCACAGTTTTGATAACTGAACCCCTTTGAATATGAGAAACAAGAATGAACAGGAATGAAGGAAACTGGTCCATAGTGTGTGGGTGGACTTTCAAGACCCTTTCTTTCTTCCTTTCTTCCTTTCTTTCTTTCTTTCTTTCTTTCTTTCTTTCTTTCTTTCTTTCTTACATTTTTTATTGATATTTATTGAACTCTACATTTTTCTCTGCTCCCCTCCCTGACTCTTCCCTCCCCCTTTAATCCTCCCCCAAGGTCCCTGTGCTCCCAATTTACTCAGGAGATCTTGTCTTTTTCTACTTTCTACTTCCCATGTAGATTATATCTATGTAAGTCTCTCTTACTGTCTGCATTGTTGTCTAAGTTCTCTGGGATTGTGGTGTGTAGGCTGGCTTTCTTTGCTTTATGTTTAAAAACTGCCTATGAGTGAGTACATGTGATAATTGTCTTTCTGCGTCTGGGTTACCTCACTTAAAATAATGTTTTCTAGCTCCATCCATTTTCTTGCAAAATTCAAGCTGTTGTTATTTTTTCTGCTTTGTAGTACTCCATTGTGTAAATGTACCACATTTACAAAATTTCTTTATCTATTCTTCAGTTTAGGGGCATTTAGGTTGTTTTCAGCACAGACACTGAGAGAAACAATTAATAAATGTGACCTTATGAAACTGAAAAGCTTCTGTAAAACAAAGGACACGGTCAACAAGACAAAATGACAGCCTATAGAATGGGAAAAGATCTTCACTAACCCCTCATCAGACAGAGGTCTGATCTCCATAATATACAAAGAAATCAAGAAATTGGACACCAAAAGATCACATAATCCAATAAAAAAATGGAGTACAGACCTATACAGAGAACTCTCATCAGAGGAACCAAAAATGGCTGAAAGACACTTAAGGAAATGTTCAAAATCTTTAGTCATCAGAGAAATGAAAATCAAAACAAATCTGAGATTCAATCTTACACCTGTAAGAATGGCCAAAATCAAAAACACTGATGACAACTTATGCTGGAGAGGTTGTGGGGAAAAGGGAACACTTCTGCATTGCTGGTGGGAATGCAAGCTTGTCAAGACCCTTTCTATTGGTTCACAAACCTAAATCCCTTCCTTTGCTACTATTTGGCATTGCACCTGCATGGTGGTTGTAAGGAGTCACTAGTTTCCTGGCTTCCCAGCAGCTCAGATCTGAAATAATCACACAGAAACCATATTGTTTAAACCACTGCTTGACCCATTAGCTCTAGCTTCTTATTTGCTAACTCTTACATTTTAATTTAACCCATCTCCATTAATCTGTGCATCACCATGAGGTTGTGGCCTACCTGCAAAGTTTCAGCACGTCTGTCTCCAGCGGAGGTTTCATGGATCCTCCCTGACTCCACCTTTCTTCACCTAGCATTCAGTTTAGTTTTCTATGATTAGCTAAGTTCTGCCTTGCTATAATCTCAAACCAGCCTTCTTTATTCATTAATGGTATTCACAGCATGCAGAGGTGAATCCCACATCACATGATCCTTCTCTGCTCTCTTTCACTGGAAGTCCTACACCCAAGCATCCCCAGGAAGGCACCCTCAATTCCCATCTCTTAGCTCCTCCTCTCATAGCCTTTTTCTGCATAACAGGAAATAATATCTCTCCTTTTGAGTACCTACTTGTTCCTTTATCTGTGGTCTTTAGAAGTCCAGCCATGAATGTATTCTCTCTGTTGTTATTTGATATTTTCTATTGTAAGTTTGTAGTAAATATGAGCTGTTAAAGGGGTGTATTCAACATGCAGCTAGATCCCACCTGGGTAGTTGTATGGTGGATTCCTATTAAACTTTTGGAGAGAGAGAGAGAGAAAAGGAGAGAGGAGAAAGAGAAAAGAGAGAGACGAAGAAGGGAGGGAGAAGGAGAGAGAGAGAGAAAAAGAGAGAGAGAGAGAACTTGCTCCAGTCACAGAAGCAGCATTTTAGTGCCATAGAGTTACAATTTATCAAGTTGGCTTCTATCAGACCCAGTTATTTTCTCTAAGATAAGTTGGCCATCATTAAAACTATACTATCTCCTGAGGAAATTGGGAGCCTTTTTTGTTCCTACCCCTAAAAATTTAATCTGGCTGTCTCCCAGGCCAGCAAGTAGAAAGATTAATCAATGACATTAGAAATTGTAGTTAACCAAGGCCTAGAACCAGGGTTATGAATTGGCCCAACCCAATATTCACCTAATCTGTTATCTGCTGGAGCACAAGGGTGGGGTGGGGATAGGGTCAGTCCTGTGGGCCCAGTGCTGCAGGATCTCCATAACCAGGGCAACAACAGGATATTCAGGGAGACTCCCAGTGAGGACCCAACATCAATGTTGTAGCAGAGACCAGGGGCTTCAAACCAAACAAATTTTTTGGGGGGATGAACGCCTGTATGTAAAAATGTATGGATAAAGGTGTTACTGTGTGACTCACTCTGTCACAATGCAGCTTCCATGATGAAATTTTCATTTTCTTCCCCCCTCCTTTTCATTTAAATTTTATTTTGTTTTATTCTGGGGGTTGGGAGATTGGTGGGAATGGAAGGGCATGATGTGAAAGACACATAGAGTAAATAAAAAGAAAGTTAGAAAAAGAAATTGTCACCCCCAACTGTTTGCCTCTCTTGAATTATTTGTTTTCATTTCTTTTACTTGTATAGGTTGGTTCTGAGCTATATTTTAGTGTTTTAGCTGGGGAAACTGCCAACCTCTACTCACAAATATATGATAGCATTTGGAGAAATGAATGAGATCATGGAGAGAAGGGATAGGTAAAGATCCCTCCCCCTATTAGGGATATAAGCATTTCACCAATGATAGCAGAATGTCAGCCTGCTCGTTCCAGGATATGAGTCTCCCATATTACCTTTTGTGACTACCCTGAACCTCTTAGAGAAAACCAAAGACAACAGATTATCACAAAAATGACAAATATTAAAATTTACCACTTAGCAGACACAAGATAGAAATTAAATTTAAACAGAACATAAGTAACACTTCTTGAACAATAAAATTTGTGATCTCAGATTTGGACCCGCAATGTACATATTTTATATGCCTACCTTAGGTGGTTGTGTGAGATTACCTACTTACTGTTTTGACAGCTGCTGACTACTAATACTGAGTTTCTAAAGTCCTTGCCTAATGGTAGCTTTGCCTATATGTGCTCTTCTTGATATTCTTCTCTGCCCAGTCATGTAGCCTCTTATAAGCAAATCTTTACCCATGTTATTCTTTAAATTATATTTATTTATTTTTATTTTTTATCTTATATGCATTGAGATTTTGCTTGTATGTATGTATATTTGTGCACCACCTGTGTCACTGTGGACCACAGAGGCCAGAAGAAGGCATCAGATCCTATAGAACTGGAGGGAGTTACTGATGGTTGTGAGTCGCCATGTGGGTGCTAGAACTGGAAACCTAGGTACCCTGAAAGAGCTACAATGTTTTTTTCAGAGCCATCTCTCCAGTCCATGACAATAGGGCTGTGCATGGGACACATGAGAGGTGATCAGTTGTTACAGGTGCATGGGACACGGGAGAGGAGGTCAGTTGTGACAGGGGCACGGGACATGGGAGAGAGAGTTGTTACAGGGCATGGGGCACGGGAGAAAGATCAGTTGTTATAGGGGCACAGGGCATGGGAGAGAGAGTTGTTACAGGGCATGGGGCACAGGAGAGGAGGTTAGTTTGTTACACATGTATGGTGCAAACTTTGAGACTCTGTAAATTGTTTACAGCTCCAAATTTCAGGGGAGTTATTTTGTCATCGATTTAGCTACTACTTAGCGTTTAAGCACTTAACTGAATGAGTATATACAGATACAGCTATCTTGTTTTCACAAAATTAGTACTGGATACTCTTAGAGGCTAAATGTCAGGGAATTTGCTTAGTATGTGTTTGCCCCTGGGATTGGTGCCCAGCACCAGAAGAAGGCATTCATCTTCACTCCCCCGATATGCAAATAACACAAGGATTGAAAAAAATTAGGAAAGGAAAATTTCCTAAAGTGAACTAACAAAGCAGTGTCTTACCATAGCTAACCAATGTGAAGAGTTGCAGCAAAGGCTAAGAATTATAATTCTTATAATACCCATATATATATTATATGCATAAAATACCATATTATATTATATTATATTATATTATATTATATTATATGCAGCACAACCATGCTGAGTCAAGCAGTCACCACACATGCAGCATGCACCAAGAGGTGGGGGAACCTGTGAACAGCCCCATACCAGCATGCTCGCCCATCTGGAGAACACAGAAAACTTCATGAGGGGAGGGGTTTCAGAAGGTCTACTTGGAGGACTCACCAGTTTGTTTTTACAAAAACCTGTAGAGGAAATGCAAAAAGGCTGAAAAGAAAGAAACTATTGTGCACTGACTGTCAGCGAGAGGCCATAACATCAAGAAGATTGTTGTTATGACAGAAAGCAAAAGTCAATCAAACTGGAAGTGTCATAGGTAGGTTAGGATGACTGACTATTTGGGTGAAAGGAAAACTATTAAGAGAGGGACAAAAAAAATCCAGTATCTTTTTTCTTTGCCTGTTAGTGGTGGCACATGCCTTTAATCCTAGCACTTGGGAGACACAGGCAGATGGATCTCTGTGAGTTTGAGTCCTGACTAGTCTAAAAGAGCTAGTTCCATGATAGTGCCAGAGCAGCAGAGAATATCTGTCTAGAAAAAACACAAACACACAAACAAAAAACAAAACAAGACCAAAAAACAAAAAAAATAAAAAAAAAAACAAACAAACAAAAAACCAATGAGAGAGAGAGAGAGAGAGAGAGAGAGAGAGAGAGAGAGAGAGAGAGAGAGAGAGAGAGAGACTGTGGCAGCATTTAACAAAGGATACAAGCAGTCTGGAAAAGATTTAGTGAACTTTCAGTTTTTCATGAGAAACTTGAGGGAAGCAAAAGAATAACCTGAGGGCCATGAGATCTCTCAAGATCAGGCTATAACTTCTAAACAATGGGTTGGGGGGGGTCTTTTAGAAGAGACCTGCAATCAGAAGAACGCAGAAAGGGATTTCAGAGCAATTTGCAAAGGGTTCCAGATGACCCAGGGCTGCTGTTTTCAGAGATCAACAACACCTAGATACAGGTAACTAATTCAGGGATTGCCTTTACTGCTCCTCAGCTCCATTCTCGACCATCCCTGAGGATGATTTACTGACCTTACAGCCAGGAAACTGCAAAGAATTTGGGGTGAGAAAGAAGCAATTGGTCTGTGGTCCTGTTCTATGTTACAGCTGAGAGCTAAAGTGGAACCAGACATTGCTGCTTGTGACAAGAGACAGGATCAGAAGGGGATGCTGAGTTTTAATACTAGCCCTGATAGCAACTGTGTGATCTTCAGATAAGATCACTGATGTACTTAGTAAAAGAGACTACTCCTTTACTAAGGAGGCATCAGAAAATTATAGAAATTCTAATACTTCACCTAAAAAGCAGAGAACAGTGAATTCATGGAATATATTTCCAAAAAGGCACCACCATTTCTGAAAATACCCTTAATTCTTTCCCCTGTGACTTCCCTTCTTTTTGTAGACCTGTCTCCCCAGCACAACAGTGGATTTCCATAGTGTTGAGGATGAAGTCTTCAGGAATTGATTTCTTTCCATAACCAACTCTTTCTCCATTGTCCTTCTAGAATGCTTGTATCTTTTTAAAGTGCCCCCAAGTTTTCTTTCTTAAAAGCTTTGCTTTTGTGCACATAGTCATCCTAACCTATGTATCCAGCAGTGGTGAGATGCATTTCCAGTGTGATCAGCCTTTGCTTTCTGTCATAACAGCAATCTTTTTGATGTTATGACCACCCAGAGACAGCCAGTGCACAGTGGTTTATTTCTTTCCGGCCTTTTTGAGCTTCCCATACTCGTTTTTATAGAAACAAAATTGGAATCATGTTATGGTTCTGCCTCCTTTTCTTAGACCTTTACTGAAGTCTTTAAAAGAATATCCAACAACAGTAAAAATCCTTTGAGAACGACATTGAGACAAAGTGGGACAATGTAAAGCAATTTAATGCTATTATTTTCTATAGAGGACAAGGTGATCGTCTGACTGTAGAGGCTGCCATGAAGGACAATTGCTGTGTTCTGAAAATCAGTTAGCTGTGCTTGCTGTGTGTAACAAGCTGCTGCATAGGGGACCTTTAGTCTCCACTTCTGCCCTACATGGTACCCAGAAGCTGTGATATGAGATTTGTCCCATGTACTACATGCTGCTAGTCTCTGCGAACAATCAGAAACACTGGTCACTGCGGCGGGACAAGGATCCTGCTCCTATTTCATTAGCTATGCCTCCACCCCAGCTGGCATTTATATTTAGGAGTGTTTCATCTTCTTTGTACTGACTGCATGCCTATTGGGCAGTAGCCTCAACTGCCTTTGTGTCTTATCTTATGCTGTTCCCAACAAAAAAATATGACTGAGAAAAAATTGAACTCCATCCATTTAGGATTCATCTAAAAGACTCACAATAACAGAGGTATTTAAAAATATTATATCTTGCAAAAATTGTATTTTGAGAAGATACACTTGAATCAGGAGACTCATAAAATTCCAAGATGAAAAGAAACAGATTAGAAATAGAAAAGGGTTGTCAACTCAAAAGACCATATTCATTTGTAACAGCAGCTACTTTGCTTTTGGATGAAGGTTTGTACATATTGTAACGCTACAGTCTCTGCGAACCTTTAGTGTGCTGCCAGCTCTGAAGTAAGGTGCATATACCATTCACCAGTGTGCTTACATGCAATCCCTACCCTATATTTAACCTGTGCCAATCATCCATATGTGTTTTCTTTCTGTAAGCATTCTAGTTTTGTGGGCCCATTTTCATTCACATGGTCATCATAATGTTCCTAAATGTTTCTGAAGTATAAACAGAGGTGTTCATGGCAGAACTGTCAAATCAATAATATCATAATGTAGATTATTTTGAGATATTAGAAAAGGGTTCCAAAGCATCTTTGCAGCTCATTACCAACAAAATGAAACAGACAACAGACTGAGGCAATAACTCGGTTGCCAACTTCTGAAAAGCAAAGTAACCATGTTACTGTATTGAGCCAAGATGTAGATAAAACTGGTGCAGAAAAGGGCACCTGTTGTTTGTTGGGGTGAAACTCTGGTGATCAGGCTGTAGGAAGCTATTCACAAGGCCATCACTTATCTAAGAGTTAGGATTACACATTTTCCTTTCAAATCCCAGCTGCCAGGTGAGTAGTTTGTCTTTCTGAGAACTAATCATTAATTTTCAGTTCTACAATTCTGTCCTAGACCAGCAACTCATGACACTAGCTGAAGATTTCACTGGGAAAATACGAATTATTTCAGAATTTTATTCAGTTTGTTTAGACTTTAGGGGTGAAGGTTCATTGCATTCTTTGCTCATTTCCTCCACTTCTAGTGCCTTCCAGTCCAGTGAGTTACATCCCTTATCTCCAGCAGCTCCAATCAGACTGAGAGTTTGTTGGAGTTCGAGCCCCTATCAGCCACGCCCGCAAAAGTCAGGTGTACTTTAGTTTTTATATACCACAAGTCCATCTGCTTCTCTCCTCAACCATTGCTCCTTTCCTGGTTAAAACCATCACCCATTCTAGAAAACAACAACAACAACAACAACAACAAAACCCTAACCCATCTCCTGCCAGTGTCTCTTACCTCATGCAATGCGGTTTTCTCATGTAACAGTAGCTGCCATCATCTTCAGGATGAAGTCCACAGTAATTAACATTTTTCAAAGACTTTGACCCTTTTACTCCTGCCATCATCTCCACTATCCAGCATCCTTGCCCCTCCTCCACTCTCTCTTCTGATGATGTAATAGGTACTCTTTCTTCTTGAAATACTCATATTCTGGCACTGAA
>NW_026067966.1:3278503-3280382 GCF_014885135.2 Alexandromys fortis
CCAAAGAGCAGTCAGGGTTCCCTGACCTGTGGGAAGTCCAAGGTCCTCCCCCCCATCCAGGTCTAGGAAGGTGAGCATCCAAGCAGACTAGGCTCCCACAAAGGCAGTACATGCCGTAGGATCTATAGGCTATATGAAAGGCAGAAATCTGAGGTCAGTCACTAAGTATTAGAAATCTGTACAGTTATACTACAGAATTCAAGTAGTGGATCAAACATGCAGATAAACTAATGTAGTAAAAATCAGAACAACTATAAACATTTTAATGAAAACTATCCCTCTGTGTATACACATAAAGATGTAGCTTCACAATCTGATTTTTGTCATTAGTGGATTACAAAACCATGTCTATACTATCAAATATTTCATTAAATACAATTAAAAAAATAAAAATGTATTATTTCAGAATTTTATACAAGTGTACAATGTATCATGGCTATATCTACCTCCTATGTCACTTCCAGTGCCCCGATGCTACCCCTCAATAGGTCAGTGACCATGGTATTTGGATGTTTCAGAACTGATGCCTCATGCTTGACTCACTGTAATTTTTCTTTTCATTTTTGCCTAAATATTTGCTTCTTAAAGGTCATGCAGTCACTATTCACAATGCTATTAGCTTTTGGAACAGCTGGCTAGGTCAGTGTGTGAGTCTAAAATCTTCAGGAAGAAAAGCGTGGGCTCTGGAATTGTGTTTCTCAGATGGGATTTGCTGCTTCATTACTAACAAACTGTGTGGTTTTTGCAGAAGTAGCTGAGTTTGAATTTACAACACTGTGCAAAGAACACTTAACAGAGCTGTCCTCTTAACAGTGTTTTGTGTGTCCAACAAGGTGCTCTGAAGTCTAGAGATAGTGTTTGATAGTTCTGCAGAACTTCTCATTGTCTAGAATTGAGAGGAATGATCAGCTTCCCCAGTCCCTGTCAATCACTATTCTAATCCTGGCCCCCTGAGTGCTCCTTATAACTGTGGAATCTTTGTTCTCTTGTGGCTAGTTTTTCTCTTAGCATGTTCCCCAAATTCATCAATCGTACTGGCTAGTTTTGTGTGTCAACTTGACACAAGCTGGAGCCTCAGTTAAGGAAATGCCTCCACGAAATCCTTCAGTAAGGCCTCAATTAGTAATCAATGGGGGGTGGGCCCAGGCCATTGTGGGTGGTGCTATCTCTGGGCTATTGTTTCTGCTTTCTGTAAGAAAGCAGGCTGAGTAAGCCAGGGAAGCAAGGCAGTAAGCAGTTCTCCTGCATGGTGTCTGCATCAGCTCCGGAATCTAGGTTCCTACCCTGTTTGATTTCCTGTTCTGACTTCCATCAATCATGAAAAGCAACGTGGAAGTATAAGCCAAACAATTTCTTTCCTCACCAATTTGCCTTTTGGTCATGGTGTTTTGTAGCAGCAATAGAAAAACTAACAAAAACATACATGTTATATTATGATGCACAGTCACCTTCTCTTTAAGTTTGAATGGTATTCCATTAAAGTATATACTAGGTTTAGTTTATCCATAGATTAACAGGTTGTTTTCAAATTTTGCTATTGTGTCAAGTCTAGTATGGACATTGGGTCTTTCTTAATTTCTGTGTATTTCAGCTTCCTCAGCTGCAAAATATAATAAATCTTAAATCAGACTTTCTGTAAATTTTTCTGAATACTTCCATAAACTTTTTTTTTATTGCATTCTAGAACCATGCCTTCCAGTCCACTTACAATATGTTTTCTATTGGTGCTTAAAGCACTGACTGCTCAGATATTCCCCGTCTATTGTTCAGGACTCTTTGATGTGTCTGTGTATACAAGTGTCTACTCTGTTTAGCTGAGCATTCAAAGCCCACCACATCTGTGGGCCAACTCCACCTCCAAGACTCACTTCTCCCTCCC
>NW_026067966.1:3281215-3286091 GCF_014885135.2 Alexandromys fortis
TACAGGCTAATTCTCGCACCTGGACTAGCCCATTTCTAATGATGTGTGTAAGCACCCCAAGGTGCGCTTACCGGGAAGAGTCTAGCCTCCGTCCATCTTGGTGTTTCTGCTCCAGCGCAGAGCTGTTGAGTCTACCCAGGAGAGCTGAGCATGGCATCTCTGCTCCAGCAGAGCTGTCGGGTCTCTCCGGGAGCAGAGCAGAGTCTGACCTCACTTCCTCTTCCACCCAGCATCCTATCCTGTTCACTCCACCCACCTATCTTATAACCTATCAGGGCCAGCAGTTTCTTTATTGCTCAGCCAATGAAATCAACAGATTGATATATGACACTCCCACATCAGTCTCCCTGCTTTGACTCTCTATTTCCCCAAAAGATTGCATCTCTATGGCCAGATTAATGAGTGACCTCCAAAGGGTTTTCAGGCTAGATCTGACTACATTTTAAAACATAAGTTCTTTTTTTTTCATCCACAGTATTTAATTTATATGACTATGATATAATAATGCAGGTTATTCTGACTTATGAGACATCTTTTCCCATATCTATTGTTTTATTTATTTAGAATTTCATATATGTTGATCACATTCTTTCCTCTCCCCCAACTCCACCAAGATGCTTCCCTAGCTGCCTATCTACCCAACTCCATGTCCTTTCTTTCTCTTGAAACAAAACAAAACAAAACAACAAAATTTAATTTACATTTGTATTGGCCAACTACTCCTGGGCATTGGGCTTGCCATATAATATTGTTGATATACTTAATGTTACTCCATTGTATGAAACTAATTTCCTCCAAGGAGGTATCAATTGCAAATAGCCGATCGGGGCTGAGACTTTATATCCACTTTCCCTTCTCTCACTGCTTGTGTTTTCTCTGCGTTGAACCTCTTCAGATTTTGTGTGTGTTGTCACAGTTCCTGTGAAATTTGTGCACAATTACGATTGTGACTATTGTGTTTGGATGGTGCTATTTTCTGAAAATGTTTCTGCTCCCCCCAACACACATAGATCTCTAAGTCTTGAGTGGAGGGGTGTGATTTAGATATCCCAAGTAGGACTGAGTGCTCCAAAGTCTCTCTCTGACACCCACTACTTTATATTAAGTATCCTATGCCAATGGGTTAAAAACACCGTACTTTCAGCATGAATTATCATCAACATTGTCTCTTTTTCCACTCCTGTTGTAGCACGTCTTGTGAATAGGTGAGCTTCCTCATGGTTATTCCTTATTAAATTATAGCTGTCCCTACTGTTTCTTCACCAGAGCTTGTTGTTACCTAGTTGCAGTCCAGATGATGCTATCTGTCACACAAGGTGAAAGGAAATCAGTGAGAACAGGGTCATGAATTCAGTGCTTCATTTATCCCACACAGCAGGAGGTACACGCAGTTGAAGAATGGCTGGCTTTCAACAGCTTTGGTTAGCATTGACTTTAGAGGGCTTGAATTAAGGACTATGCTAGATACACTGATAAATCTTCTTCCCTTAATTCTGCTGCCGAAGCTTCATGAGAAAGCATCTGTGTAGTATCACACCAGGTATCTCAGTCTACTTGCCTCAGAGTTGGGATAAGGCCATGCAGATTGTGACAGTGGGCTAGGTAAAGGTCTTAACTGTCAACCCTGTAAAATGAGAGGCAGAGAAAATTTGTGGTTTTAATGCTCCTAGGCAGCTGTTATTCTCTGATAGAAGCTGGAAGGGGGCAATTTATAAACTTAACAATTCTTGATAAATGAAGTTTGTGTCTATAACTAGTGTAGCTCATAAAGTCATGATAACAGGTTGATTAACTATTCAAAATCTACTGTGAGAACTATAGTCTGAGACCTCCCTTTCCCAAGAATATATCACACTCCCCTTACTCCTCAGCATTGGGCAAATATCCACATAGTTCCTGTGTGGTGTGGTTTGGGTCAGGTGGAGAGTGAGCTTTGTCAGTTGTGTTTTGGTGGGAGAATCCTCTTCAGTTTGTCATCAGAAGTCAAAAACAAAGGAAGTAGGAGAAAGGAGGATATAAGTCCAGGCTTAGATAAGATGTCAGAAGCTTAGGGTACATTCAACAGCCTTCCCGGGGTTGTTGTCAGGAATAAATCCAGAAACCAGGGTCTTTCTGAGAACATAACCGTAGGACTCCAGATCTCAGAACACTGTGTTTTTCTGCTTCCCCCATCCTGGTGTGTGTGTGTGTGTGTGTGTGTGTGTGTGTGTGTGGTGATTTTTAAAAAGGATTTATTTTTATTACATATGCATTGGTGTTTTGCCGGCATGTCTTTCTGTCTATCTGTCTGTACATCCCCTGGAACTGAACTTACAGACAGTTGGGAACTGCCATGTGAGTGCTGGGAATTGAATCTAGGTTTTTTGGAAGAACTCTTATCTGGTGAGCAATCTCTATAGCCCTGAAAGAGTGTATTTCAGTCTTAGAATTCAGGAATCTGGAGATTTTCTAACCATCATAAGCCCTAAGGCGTTCTTCTTGCTGCTTAGTGATATCATAAAATATACATCAATTTATCATAGTATAAATATTTCTCAAATATTAGCAGATGTATGCACTATCTTAAAATTTTAACTCAAGCATAAAAACAAAGAAGTTAACATGATCATTTTATGCAGATTTGAAACTAATGCTTTAGTTATTATCTGGTTCACAAGTGTAAAACAATGAGAAAATATTAAGCATTATAAATAGGTTTAAGAAGAAACAACAATGATGTCCCTGTCCCTCAGTGTTTTCATTGTGCAGACCTTGCTTAGGCAGCCATGTTGATGAGACTTCATGGGTGGGTATAGCCTTTTTGACATTTCTAGGATACACAACATCTCTTACAATCTTTCTGTTCCCTCTTCCACAAAAAGCCCTTTGCCATAGGTACAGGAATAGGGTTTTAGTGTATCAGTGTGGATTGCACATCTCATGATCTCTTGTTCTCTGTATTTTGAGCAGTTGTGGTTTTCTGTAATGATCTCCATCTGTTGCCAGGAGAAGTTTCTTTGATGAGGAAAGATAGCTATACTGTGGGTATGTTTGAGGGGCCTCAGACTCCATGCAAAGAGCTATGGGTACTGGGAAATGATGACAGAAGAAGAAATAGCCATGACAAGGAAAGAGGCTGCCAGTTGGCTATCCAATACCAGTGGTCAGCCCTGAGGTCATATACATACATGTACCTTTATACGGATGGAGCAGGCTTTATTTATATATTTAGAAATATAAATCTAGGCAGTGAGAAGCCACAGGCCTGTCCAGTGCCATTATGGTGAGATATATGGTGGAGTATGGTAGAAGGAGAGAGAGAGAGAGAGAGAGAGAGAGAGAGAGAGAGAGAGAGAGAGAGAGAGAGAGAGAGAGAGGCAAAATGGCTCATGTCCTGTGGAGAGAGCCATATCTGTAGAGTCAAAGGCAATGAGGAGTGGGCTGATATGGGTGGCTTGCTTGCTACCTGGGGCCATGGTGAAGGTCCAGCCTGGGCTGCTGCCAAGGGTAATGTCTGGGTCCACGGCCCTGCTGCAGCCATGGTCTGTATTGACGTCCATGACTACTGTTACAACTGAAGGAAAGAACTTGAGGATGCCTGAGAAGTTGGTTGCCACATGTAGCCACATTGGTGCCCAAGAATCATGCTACTGCAGGGGCCATTGATCTGAGTGTCCTGCGCTGCCACCCAGGGCCATGGAGACATCTGGGCCTGAACTCCAGTTGAGAATCTCGCATGGGTCTGGGGCCCTACCTCAGCCGGGGTCTACACTGATGTCTGTGGCTCTTATTACCACCAAAGACTGTGCAGATGCCCAGGGTTTGGCCTCAACCTGACGCCATGTTGGTAACCAAGGATCATGCTGCTGCTGGCCCATATAGATCAGACTGTCCTCCACTGCCACTCAGGACCATGATTAATCTTGGTCCTAGCTGCAGCCTAGGGCCATGTCTAGATCCATGGCTCTGTTACAACCAGGGTCTGTGTTGATGGCCATTGGTCCTATTACCAATGAAGGCTGTGCAGCTGCCAGGGGTCTAGGCTGTCACCAGGGGCTATGCTAGAGTCCAATGCTGATCTGAGAGAACAGCTCTGTCCTCCCAGGATGCCACAGTGACATCCAGACCCAAGTTGCTGCTGATAACCATGTCTGGGTCAGTCCATGGTCCTGCTGCAGTTGGGGTCTGTGTTGATGTCCACTGTCTGCGTTACCACAGGGGCCCGTGTGAACCATGTGCTGAATAACATATTGAAGCATGCTTTGAAGTATGAGGGCTATGCTGAGATGGTCCCGCCTCTCACTGGCCCTGGGAGAGCTGCCCCAGACCCTTGCCAGCTTCATGTACCCCAGCTCAGGAGAGCTAGCCCAAGCCCTCAGGAGAGCTGCTCCCCTTCCCCACTCCTAACACTTGTCCTGCTCCTCACCACAAGGGTGGGAGAGCTGGCTCTGTCCCTCACCTGAGGGTTGTGGTGCCAGCTGCCTGAACTGACCAACTCAGTTACCACCCAGGCACACACGCAAGGCTTTCAGTTGGTGCACCCCAACATATAACCCATCTATGACCCCACTGGAGCATGTAAAGGGACTGGTCCTGTGGAACCATCGCCACAGGATCTCCATGATTCAGGGCAACAGCAAGATATCCGAAATGAACTTTGGTGAGAGTCCAGTATTGATGGTGTACCAGAAGCCAGAGGCCTTGAGCATGACCAATAACACATTGCACAATGAGTATTTGCATGTAACTCTATCTGAACCAAAGGGCATATTGCGTGACATACCATAGCTCCCAATGCCACTAAGATGAATGAAGAGGTGATGGAGCGGCTGGAGAGATGGAGGAGTGAAGTTTTTCATTTGTTTATTATTATTATTATTTATTATTATTTTGAGAC
>NW_026067966.1:3286859-3290086 GCF_014885135.2 Alexandromys fortis
ACTGGACCAAGATACCAGGCCTCTCCTGGCTCCATTTGAAGGAGGAGATGGCAAGGCGCCAATGCAAGACTTCCTCCAACAACCTGAAAGGCAACATGACTTCACCAGAATCAAGGGATCCCGAAATAAGAATTGTACACCCTACTCCAGAAGAATTAGAAGAAATCGACTCAAAAGTGAATTATACGAAAATAATAGAAGACCTTAAACAGGAGGTGAAAAACTGCCATAAACAATTAGAGATTACAAACAAAAAGGTAGAGGAAATGAATAAAAAGGAGATATTGAGAAACAACCAGAAAGCAATACAATGATGGCAGAGAGTGCCATTTCGCCATGAATAAAGAATGCAAATGAGTGTGGTTAGGAGTTTTCCTTTCAATTAGGCCAAACTTTGGAAATTCTTCATGTTTTATCCCATTAGTACAATGCTTATCTTCTTCCCCTTCTTGCTCCCCTCCATCTTCACCCAGCTGAGATGGCTAGTTGTCAGGCTAGCCAGCCCTACAGTGGTGCTGATGTCCTGAGTCATGAGAGTGATCAGCACAGTTCTTGTCTTGAGAACTGGGAGGCCTGTCTAACCATGCACAGCTAGGGAGAAGCATTTATCTACTTTGGCATCTCATTTCTTTGGCTTAGGGTGTGTTACGGTTAAGTTTGGCAACACCTAGGATCTAGACTCATCTAGGAGACAAACTTGAGGGTATGTTTGTGAGGGAGTCTCTAGATTTCATTAATTGAGATGAGATGAATCACCATAAATATTGACAGCACCTCCCATGGGCTTGTGTCTAGTACCGAATGAAAAGGATTTATTCATCTCTCTTTGCTCCCTGACGATGGGATTCCTTAGGTCTGGTTGCCATACTCCATTGCCATCCTGCCTTCTCCACCATCATGGACTGTATCCTTGCAGTTATGAGCCATCCCCTCCCTCTTTCAGCTGCTTTTCTCAGGCACTTTGCCACAGAACTGAGGAAAGTAACTAATACAGGGTGGGATTTCCTAAGTCTACCTGGTCATGATCTAGGATTCTCTTGTATTCTTTGGATTTGGTCAGCATTCACCTGGGTTTCTTCTTGTACTGTCTGTCTTCCTCCAAGTCCTCTGGGGTGGTGGTAAAGGCAAGGATTTCTTGTCCACACCTTGGACCCATTGATCAGCCTGAAGCAAGTAATTTCTTGTTGTGGGATAGTGTTCTTATATACTGTAAAGATTTGTCACTTGTATTGGTTTAACAAAATGCTGATTGGCCAGTAGCCAGGTAGAAGGTATAGGCGGGGCAACCATACTAGGAGAATTCTGGGAAGAGGAAAAGAGAGATGCAATCAGCATCTGGAAGCAGAGGAAGAAAGATGAGAATGCCTTATTGAGACAAGGTATAAAGTCACATGGCTAAACATAGACAAGAATTAAGAGTAATTTAAGTTGTAAGAACTAGTTAATAATAAGCCTGGGCTAATAGGCCAGACAGATTATAATTAATATAAGACCATGTGTTTATCAGGACTGAACAGCTGTGGGACTGGGTGGGACAATTCTTCTTAGATCACAGTCAACAATTTCTTCTTAAATCACAGGAATATGGTAGACATCTCTTTAGTTCACACATTGCATAACATAGTTTAGGGTTTCTGTATGTGAATTCCATTAGGGTATTTCTTGGAAAATGTATACTTTTATTTTTTGGTCAAATCCAAAATCTTGAGGAAAACTATTTTAGAAATTGAGAAAATTGAAAAAAAAAGTTATATAATTTTCTTATGGTAATTCAAATGCAATGATTAGAGATATTGTTGGTCAGGGAGAATCTATTACCAGGTAGATGACAATAAATGCTGAATAACAAGCTGCAGTTGACACTTTCAGCCTCAGAAAAGGCATACATTGGAGGGCAGTGGCCACAGTCTCCCAAGTCCTGTCTGCCATTGTGGCTGCCTTTTGAGTAGGCACTCATGGTCATCTCTGCTGCTAATTCTAGTTGATATGCAAGTATGTATTTATAGGTTTATATACACAGCATAGTCTAGAGTAATCTTTAAGTGGCATGGTAAGAAACAGCAGCCAGATGTAAAAGTTCTTAAATTGGCAATTTGGGCACATGGCTCTGTGTAGCGATGCTAATCTTGCTAGGAGACCTAAGTACTACAGAATTTGAAAACTGCTCAATGGTATTTGCTGACATTTTCTAATATTTGAATATGTGTTACAAATCACTGTTCACTGAAAGGGCTTGTAAATGTTTTCACTTTTTAATGAAATAAAAAAAATTAATCCATATTTAGCAAAATATAATACAATGGAGTCAATTTTATTCTTAAATGTAATTAGTGTTGTGGCTGGAGAGAGGACTCAGTGGGTAAGAGAGAACACTGCTCTTGCTGAAGACCAGAGGTCAGTTTTGTGCACCCATGTTGGATAGATCACACTTCTAACTCAGGTCTATGGGCTCCATCACCCTCTTCTGGCCTCCACAAGCACTTGCACTTATAAGCACATAATTCCCCCATAAACATAATTACAAAATATATATCTTTAAATTATTTGATCAGTGTTGATACAGAATGAAAGTAATCTCTTATGTTAAATATGTATTGTATTTAAACATGACTTTTGTGGGGTGTTCTTATGTTAATGATCTGTTTAAAAAATGGTTTTGGCCTGACAATATGACTCAGAAGGTAAAAATGCTTGCTGCCAAGGCTGATGACCTGAGGTTAAACCCCGGAGCCCACATGGTCAAAGGACAGAACTGACTTCTACAAATTATCTTCTGATACCCATGATCATATCATGCCAACACACACACACACACACACAAACTGAATAAATAAAAAAATATTTCTATTATTAAACATCTATTTCAGGTTGAGATAATTGCTCTTCTAATTTAAACATGTCTTTGTCATAACAAAAGTTGAGAATAAAAACCCTATATTTATTAAATTTTAGCAATATGCCTTTAATGTTTCATATCTAACTTCATCATATAATTGGCCTTCTATTCTTATAGCTGCATAACGAGCAAGGATGTCAGGACCACGGGGGGTGCACCCACCCACTGAGACAGTGGGGCTGATCTATTGGGAACTCACCAAAGCCAGCTGGACTGTGACTGAAACAGCATGGGATAAAACCGGACTCTCTGATCACGGCGAACAATGAGGACTGATGAGAAGCCAAGGTCAATGACAAGGGGTTTTGATCCTACTTCATGTTCTGGCTTG
>NW_026067966.1:3291118-3394571 GCF_014885135.2 Alexandromys fortis
CTCTCTCTCTCTCTCTCTCTCTCTCTCTCTCTCTCTCTCTCTCTCTCTCTCTTTGTGTTTGGTTGCTGAGCCTGGCTTGGCTGGACAGACAGCCCCAGTGATCCTCCTATCTCTGCCCCATAAAGTACTGGAGAAACAGGCCTTCGTGATCAGGCCAGATTTTTTCTTGGGTACTATGGATTGGAACTCAGGTCCTCATGCTTGGACATGGAGCATCCTTACCATCTCCCCAGCCAGGGTGCTTTGCTTGACTAAGTCGTTCTCTAAAGGTCAAAGTGAATCCTGCTCCTGTGTGCAACACTTCACATTTCTGGTCTCATGTGCTCAGCACCACTGAATTGAATCAGTTTTCAAAATATTTGCTAGTTTGATGAAATGCTTCAATTTTTGGTATTGTATCATCCTCATTTAAGAAATGAAAACATTAAGGATTATTGAAGTTTTCTGCAATATGTTTGAATTAGCATACCCCACAGAGACTCATGGGATATCGCAAATCAAAGCTGGACTGCAATAACAATTCTCTACAAACTTAACTTTCCCAATTGTATCTGGCTAGTTACAGACAGAAATACGACCTGAATAATATGGCTTCTAGAATCTTCCAAATTTCCAGTAGTCTTGGAGAATGGCTAACCGCTACTGACAATGTAGAACTTGGTGCTGGGTGAGGGAAGGCTTGGGTGGCAGGCCTCTGTCCAGCACAGAAGCCTGCAGCAGCAGTAGGGGAGCCACTCTGCACGGTGATTTTTGCCCTCTCATTTGTAAGAAGGTTAAGCTGATCTTGAGAATTTTATTTCTCCACTTGAAATGAAATTTTACATATCCCCAATGCATAAGACAGATAGAAGCTGGGTCAGTGAGATAGATGACCAAGAGTAAAGGCTCTTGCTGCCCAGGCCTGACAATTGGTGCGAAGGTGGAAAAAAAAAACAAACCCTGACTTTGTGGTAGTTTGAATGTAATTGACTCCCACAGGCTCATAGGAAGCAGCACTATTGGGAGGTGTGGCCTTATTAAAGTAGATGGACCCGTTTGGACTTCGGACCTTCTACTCTGATAGCGTGAGTTTCCCCGTCTTTCAATGATTAAATTATATGTGTTGCTTTGAGCTGGTATGGTTATTCAGCGCACTGATCGAATACGCCAACACTTTATAGCACATGAGTTGAATTGCATCTTTTAAAGTTAGGCAGTGTGTAATACGAAATGTGTAAGGCTGGTATTTTTCCTCATTGTAAGTTTTAGATTTACCCCATGAAAGTCTTGGGGCAAATGTTCTGAAACAGGTGACCCATGAGGATGTATTCCCATACACGAAAGGTCAGACTTTTATTTAAATGCTGGTTTCTACGTCTTTACTCAAATGATAATATCTGGGACACAAACCGCAAATGTGCTAGATGGAATTCCAAAGATGTCTTTGCTGCCACATCAGCTTTTGAATTTTTTTTTGTGTACTACTTTAAATTTCTCCTCCTCAACTCTTTATTAAAAAGTAAAGCCAAAATGGGTTTGAGGAAGCCAATTAAAATGTATTTTCATTTCTTATGCCAATTTTCTCTCAGCTTATACTATCTTTTCTTGTGAGAAGAAATCAGGCTGCACTTTGCATAGAGAGAGTCCTTTGCATTTTTAATATTCAATTCCCAGCAAAATTCTCCACAATGTAATAGAAAGCTTGTAGTAATTAGTCCCTTGGAATTGATAAACATTTTTGTGATTTAACCCAGTGATCAACACACAAGCACACATATTTACTAACTGATATCTGAAGTATTATGGGACAAAAAAAGGAAGTACATGTGGAAATTATGGGAAAAATTAAGCAGAGATTTTTGGACAAAACAACATGATGAATAATTTATTGCCTTGGATAATGTTATTTATATACTTATTTTTAAATTTGTGAAAGCATAAAATGTTAAGTCACTCAACTATTTCTCCCTGATTAGGGAAAGAACACAAACCAAAACCATTAATATCATTTTATTTACAGGAATTGGAGCTCGGTGGAAGTGCATGAAGATTTTAAACTTAAGCTTGGAAATGTGTTTTGTGATGATGATCCACCTTCAGCTGGGATGGATGGAGACAGGCTAATACTTAATGAAACTTCCTATGTTTAGAAAAGAAACGATGCAGGCATGATGAGAAAGAATACGAACTGATCTTCCCAGGAAGTTGGATATTCTTTAATTGCATATTTATAGTGAACCTAATTCAATATAAACAAACTAGGACCATATTGCAAAAACCAATGCAATGAATAGGGAAAAGATGAAAAGTAGAAAGGAGTTGTCAGTTCATACAACTGTCAGCAAAATGATACACTCTCAGCTAAACAGCCACCGTTTGAAGATGAGCGTGGCATTCAAAATATCAAGGAATCATTTCACTTGAGGATGTTTTTATGCTTTCGTGTGTTGAATAATTGAAAATCTTGAATTATTTTATTTCTGTTCTAGGACTTTCTTATAGTTTATTAAAGATACTGTTTATATCAGAAAAATGAACAGGATAAACCCTCAACAACTGGGGAGTAATACAAATATTTTATAGCTCATTCATATACTAGCATGTACTCATTAAAATCATATCCAGAGAACCACTGAGTCATTTTTCAGAAAGACACTGAATGACATAGGAAACACTCATCTGTAGTGTTGTGTGAAAAATGCAGATGGGAAAGAGAAAATTTACAAAGAGAAAATTTGCTTAGAGAAATGACAGAAAAGAAGAGACAGTTTTTCATTTTCTTTCTTTTTATTTTTTTCTTTTCGATGAAGTCTGAGTACATAGCCAGTCTGGCCTCTAACTTGCAATCCTCCTGCCTCAGCCTCCTGTATTCTAGGATTATAGGTGTGTATCACCTGCCTGACCATAATTCATTTTTTAGTTAGTAAATGCAAACATTGTAAAAATATGGAAGTGATTTCCCTTACTCCTTGAATTACATTGTTCTCTGTGTTAAGATGCTTCATATAAATACTTCTTTTCTGTTTGTTTGCTTTATAGTAGTATCTGATAGAAGATTCCTAATAATTATATTGCAGTAGATTGTTACTAACCCAAGACATCCCAAATTCAAACAAGAAAGGACATACAACAAATGCCTGATCCTATCATGACTTATTTTAGCAAGAGGCTTGTGGGTTTTATATAAAGTTGTAAGAGTGTAGACCATGGAGTTTAAATGCCTGGCTTCTGATCAAATTTGACACTTCTTTGTGAGCCTGAAACACATGGCTTAACAGCTCCATTGGGACTTGATTTATTATAAGCATATTGGAGGCAGTGGGTGGGATACCTGCAAAAGTAGTAAACATAGTGCCTGATACGTCATAATGTTTGATCTATGTTACCCATGCTTTTCATTATCATAAGATTTAAATTATAAATTTAAAAACCACTTGTTCCAGACAGTTTAAAATTACACTAGAGAAAAGTCCAATGGTCACATGGCACAATGGTTTGAATGAGAAACTTAAATTAGGTTATTGTTACACATATTTTAAACTTTAAAAGGAAAAGAAGTGTTATAATTGAATATAACTATTACCTATTCGTGATATGAAGAAGACATGGAATAAAATTAGCAAAGTTTGAAATTAAGAGAGATGATTCCTCCATGTATTTGAGAAGTCTCATTTTTGCAAAGAGAAGGATTTTTATCATATATTTGGACAGTTGGTGTAAATATAATTACATTTAGTTTTATATTATCTGTTACAAAAAGATATTCATGATGGACAGAATGATCTGAAAACAGTTCTATGTTATTTCTAATACTAAAAGCATTTTTCATACCAATGAAATACAGTCACTGCACTACTGCCGAATAACAGAAAAACTATATGCAATCTCCAGAGAGTGAATCCCCCTAATGTATAAACTCAACAACAGTGCTAACCACTCACAGTAATGGATGCTGCACTGTGTTGCATCTACCACCGTTCAGGACACCAGCATGTAAGGTCTGGCTGCTCAACAGGAGGGTGTTCACCTAAGGGGGGTCACGGTCCCTGTTTGGAGACAACCTGATGTTTCTAGGACTTCTTTTTCACCACTACCAAATCGGCAGTCATCCCAGTAGGGTTAATTGGTCACGTATAACACCACAGAGTAATTTAATAACTTAAAGAGATGCTATAGGCTATATAGTATCCAAAAGGAGGCACAATGTGTATTTGTCTGCTACCTCCCACTCACTTCTGGATAATATTAGTGATATTTTCCTTTTAGTTCAATTGATGCTTTAGGAATACAACTCACACATGTATCCCTGTGGGTGTTGAACCATTGCTAATAAGCAATAAATGTCATAACATTCATATGCCTATTATCTCCATGGTTCTTTCTCACTTCTGCTCGTTGCCCACTGAATTTAGAGAAGAGAGGTGTTTACAAAAAGGTGTGGGCATAAATGCTTGGCTGTGTGCATCATGCATGCTTACACGCTTCTACACTCTCTTTTTGAGTCTTGGTATGTATGTATATTCGTGTATTTATATTTGTGAGAGAATGTCACTGTTCTAGACTGTTAAGATCTTACTACAGGTTGACTATAGAAGTAAAATAATAAAAAGCACACCATGTATTGTGACTATATAAGTTTTATTCATTAGGGAGCCAATTCTGGATGCTCCTGATTTCAAACGAAGAGGACACACAGTGCTCTGCCAGTTTCCCTGTGTCATTTGAAGGAGACTGTCTGAGTATTAAGATGAAATAGAGTTTTAAATCGTTTTACTTGATAGTTGGCATCCTATTTGAATGATAGCTTTCTTGTATCCACTCTTTGCCACACCCCAAGAAGTCCTAAATATATTTATTTTTCATTTTTATGGAACTCTCATTAAGCTCTTCTACATCCTTTGTGTAATGTAATTGGCTCTCTCTCCACAAGGCTTTGGACTTCTTGCTTTGATGTTGAAACCCAGGGAGACTGTCTCATGGCACTCCTGGCTCTCGTCCATCATTTCCTTAATTTCAATTTCTCTTTCTTGAATTTCGTTTTTCCCTGCGCCAGACAATAACTTTAAGTGCTTTTCTGTCCAAGGCTTTTGGAGCATAAGTTTCCTGAGTCCCTCATCTGTCTGAAAAATGTAACTACTTCACCAATATATTCATTTCACAGTTTGGCTAATCATAAAATTGTTGTTTTAAATCATTTCTGACTGACATTTGACACATTTGTGCATTTGTTGAAAATTTTGATATTACATATGCTGTAGTCAATGCTTATCTGGCTGCTTTTTATTGTCAGTTATCTCCCCCAACCTGCCCAAATCTTTGAGCTACCTTTAAAATTTGATGCTTAAAACTTTTACAAAAAGATGACTCAGTGGGAGACTTTGTCATTCATTTATTTTTCTTGAGATTGGCAGCTTTTCAATTTGAGAATGCTTTTGGGGCCATTTTTTTTTGGTTTTTCTTTTCTTCAATCTTCTCTATTCTCTGTATAGAATGCTTGGAAGACAGATATTGTACCTGCTGGATCCAGTTTCTAGGTACTTTAACTTTCCTCTGCTTAATCATTTTGCATTTTAAACTTTAATTTAGACTGATTTATTTTTTTGTTTTATTTTCAAATTTCTAACATGGTCTTCAGCCATATCCATTCTAAGATTCAATTTCTCTAGTGAACGTTATATTTTTTAATTTTTAAAATTTATTTATTAAAAATTTCCACCTCCTCCCCTTCTCCCATTTCCCTTTCACTCTCTCCCCTCCCACTCCCCCTCCATTTCCAGTCCTAAAAGAAGTCAGGGTTCCCTGATCTGTGGAAAGTCCAAGGCCCTCCCACCTCCCTGCAGGTCTAGGAAGATATGCATCCAAACAGACTAGGCTCCCAAAAAGCTATTACATGCAGTAGAATCAAAACCCAGTGCCATTATCCTTGGCTTCTCAGTCAGCCCTCATTGTCAGCCATGTTTAAAGAGTCCAGTTTGATCACATGCTCCATCAGTCCCAGTCCAGCTGGCCTTGGTGAGCTCCCATTAGATCAGCTCCACTGTCTCCATGGGTGGACGCACCCCTCACGGTCCTGACTTCCTTGCTCATGTTCTCCCTCCTTCTGCTCTTCATCTGGACTTTGGGAGCTCAGTCCAATGCTCCAATGTGGTTCTCTGTCTCTATATTTTTGAAGTTAAATATATATTCCAGGTATTTTCTTGTTCTCCAGACCCCACCTCAAGACCACCTTTAAAGAAATAGCACCTAATACTTATTTGTATGCATAAGTCTCTCTATTATATTTAGGGATAATTGTGATTTATTTATATTGAAAAACTATTTTCAGTGATGTGTATGTGTTCTCTACACTCAGTCACTATTCTTCTTACCTACTTTGGTTATTGTCTCTGTATTTTTTTCAACAAATATTAGACAGCAACAGTACATTAATTCTATGGATATCTGGTATCAGGTTTCTTTACCATGACATAAACATTTTGCTCAAAGCAATTCTCTTCTGAATGGAAATGATAGTAGATTTAAAATGGCTACAAATTCGTCAGTGCTTTTCCCCTCCAAAGATGTTTTCAAGTCTCTACCTCTTGATCATGGTTAAGATTTGTTATGAAATTCAGTGTAATTAGATTATACCAAGTCTGAAACCAGGCCTGAGGAAACAGAGGATTCTGGTTTCCCTTCATGTGTCTTGGATTCTTAGATCCTAGGATCTAGAAGCCATGATAAAAATGAAATTCAAGCAACTGTGGAGAGGCCTGTCATGGACAGTACAGGTGCCTTGGACTAAAAGCCTGGCCAAGGTCTGAGAAAGGAAGTCAATGTCAACTGGCCACATATGCCACTGAGTCATCTGACTGCAAATATCCCAGTTCTTGGTGACCTGCAACACCAGGACCACGTGGAGCATAGCTGAGCCATTCCCATGTAATCCTGCTGAAAAAACGTGTAAGGAAAAGAAATAACATTGTTTCTATTGATGCATTAAAACTTTGACTTGGATGATCGTCTGTTTTCCAGCAATAGCTAACTAGGACAGAGGCTACCACAGGAGATGTAAAATCTACAAACTGTTTAGGAGACTTTTATTTGAGGTCCACGTCCAGAGGGCAGCAAACCAAAAGCATAAACACAAAACATTGAAAAAAAGCAAAACTAGCCACAAGAGTACACACTATTCCTTTATAATCCCAGAATCTGATAGTTTGGTGGGTAGGGACCAGAGGAAGAGGCAGGAAGAATAGCAGAAGTCATCTGTCTTGATAAAAACGATGATTGCACAAGTGCACATTCATGAAGAATAGTCAAACCGATCTCCTAAAACAAATGCATTTTGTGGGACATAAAATAATTAAATTGGTTTAAAATATAGAATTACTGTTTTTCTTACACCAAATACTTTCAACAGCTCCACACTGCTTATAAATTAAAAGGTAGATCAAGTCATTCTTCTGGAATTCCAAGCTCTTTGTGATCTGGGAAACATGTTCTTTACGGCAAGCCCCAACTCATTGGCTGTCCTGTTCACCCACCAAAGCTCACCATTCCTGCCTGGCCGAAGTCTTCTGTCCTAGCACCCAGGCATAGTTTCCCCTTCTTCTTCCTTAATTTTCAGAATCCATTCTGTCTTTAAGGCTCAAGTCTATTGGAATCCTTTCTGGATACTGGAGGTTGGGTAGCCATTCTCTTCTTGAGTTCCCGCAGCAGGTGCCTGCTCCATGAGAGGAGGGCGTGTCTTATATTAAGTCAGATGTCTGCCTCTGAGAGCAGGAGCTGTTCTTATTCCATGGAGGACCCCAACAATTGCTCAACAGTATTTTGGCATCTCTAGTTCCATATCTGACTGCTAAGTGTGGCTCTATCTTTCTTTTTGTGTTAAATACCACAGCTGTTTTCCCTGATACTGCAACTAAGCTTTGTTTTTGTCTCGTGACATGGCTTGCACACGATACACACCTCTCCTCCTTGTTCTCCCATTCACCTTTTATTCTAGAAGCTTCCTTGAATACCACTTGTGCCTTTGCTACATACGAGCAGCATTTTTTCTGGATCTGATGGACTTTGCCTTCTTTGGGATTGGCTTGACTCTTGTTGTCTGCTCACATATGAAAGCTGAGAGCACTGGCTACTTCTGTCTTGTTTTATAAATATCTTATCTATAGGCTTTCTCTTTTCCTGTCATCTTTGTTATCATCGGTTTATAATCATAGACTTTTACTCAATAGAAACACATGAGATCAATGAATTCTCATTAATGGTACAACTATATTCTAAATGTCCATATCTTGTATAATTATATGCTATGCCACGATTCCACATTAGTGTTTTTACATGATTCTGCTCTTTCAAGCTTTTCTTTACCATTTATAAAAAGACTATAACTTATAAGATATTATAATCCTTAAAATATAATTTCACACTTAATATTCTTAGTGCATTAGGATTCAAGTACATAAAGACATGATTTTTTTCAATACTATGAATTGTTTATTTGTACACAGCTACTACAAGACACAGGGATGGGGAGAAAAAGAATATAGATTGAAGTGGGTCTTCAATGTCTTCTAGTAATCATCTCCATGGTGAGGTATGAGAGGGTGAGAATGTTCTCTTACTTTATACAAAAAGTTATTACATCTATTTTTTACAGAGGCCTGATCATCCTTCCACATACCATGAACACTTTAAGAAACAGAATCAGTCACTCATAGTTCTCATAGGAACAAACATTGGCCTAAGGCTCCACTAACATGTGTATAGTTCTTTAGGATGAAAGTTGGTAGTGTGCAAAATGGGTGGATAATTTTAATTGCTCACTGAGATTCTTCATAAATAAACACAAGTAGTACCATGTAAAACTATACCATCTCGAACACTGCTGTGTATCAGTTATCACCATATTTGTTCATATAATTCTAAGTTTCTAAAGGCAAAAACCAGTTGCACAAGAATAAACCAAACTATTCTAAGAGTGGAAATCCTGACCGTCACAGAGTGGAGTTAAGTTTTTCTTCTGGTAGATTGTTTCTTGGAAGCTTCATATGTTGTTCTTAAAAACCTTCAACAAATCATGAGATTGGGAGATGACAGAACTCCCAACTGTCATGCTGGAGGGAGAAGGAAGGAGCACATTCATGTGAAACAGAACTAAGTGTGATGGAGGCGGGTCATCTGTCTATGTGTTACTCTCATTGGTAATAAAGAAACTGCCTTGGCCTTTGATGGGATAGCAGCTTAGATAGGCGAAGTAAACAGAACAGAATGCTGGGAGGAAGAAGGCAGTGAGCAGACGCTATAGCTCTCCTTTCCAGCCCAAGATGGACGCAGGTTAAGATCCTTCCAGTAAGCCACACCTCATGGTGCTATACAGATTACTAAATATGGGTTAAAGCAAGATGTGAGAATTAGCAAATAAGAGGCTGAAACTATTGGGCCAGGCGGTGTTTAAAAGAATACAGTTTTCCGTGCAATTATTTCGGGTAAAGCTAGCCGGGTGGCCGAAAGCGGCCCGCTGCTCCTATTTCTATACTAAGTGCGTTCCTGTAGTAAATATGATCTTGTAGGCAAGAGCATGACCTTCTAAGATTAAAATTCCTAAATTTTTTGATGTCAGGTGTTGCGGAATATTATTTTAAGACGTGTGACTTTTGTTTTTGCTGCATTTGTTTAACTCTGTGAAGCTGTGATTCCCTGCCTGTCTAAAACACCTGATGGTCTAACAAAGAGCCCAATGGCCAGAAGCGAGGCAGGAGCAAAGGCAGGCAGGGCTGGCAGGCAGAGAAAATAAATAAGAGGAGAGAGAATGAGGAGCGAGAGAACAAGGGGAGGAGGATATCAGGGGCCAGTCACCCAGCCACTCAGCGAGCCATGGAGTAAGAGTGAAAGAAAACATACGGAAGTGAGAAAAGATTAAAGGCTAGAGGCAAAAGGTAGTCAGGATAATTTAAGAAAAGCTGGCAAGAAACAAACCAAGCTAATGTCGGGCATTCATAACTAAGAATAAGCCTCCATGTGTAATTTATTTGGGAGCTGGGTGGTAGGCCCCTCAAAAAGTCAAAAGAATAAACATCACACAGCAATCAGGACATATTTTTTGTCTACTTTTTTCCATTTTAACTGCTGTATCAGATAGATCATTGTCCTACCATGATGCTGAGCAGGGGTATTAAAGCCTCAGACCAATTCTGAGGTCACTGCTGAATTAATTTTCTAACTCTGCTGTGAACATAGTCCTATCTACCCAACAAAGTGGGCATCAAGCACCATCATTCACATGCCCATTTTCCTTGGCAATTCCTGACCCTAGTCTGTTTTATTTTAGTCTCTGATACATGTAGAGACATCAGTAGGCAATAATCAAGTGTCTAATGGCTCACTTGAGCTAGGTGGACCAGGACTGATGTCCCTTGCATTGCCTCAGGTTATGCGACATTTGTTTCAAAGATGGGTGTTTGGTTATATTTCTCTATTTGTCCGTCATATTAATGGCCCCACCCCACCATGTCCCATAGTCTTGGCTATGAGGGGCTCTTTCGTTTCTTCTATAAAAGGCTTCCTTCATTCACATAGTTCAATGTAGAGTACTCCCCAGGTTATTATTAGTACTGGACCATTATTAAGGTCCCCGTCTGCTATCAGTTCTACCATGCTTTCTCTTCATTTTCACTAATTCTTCTCTTGAGTTCAGTTTTTTAATTGAATGTGAAGCTATTTGGCAGATGTTGCTTTCTCTTATTGCACTTAGAGATGACAAAATGGGAAGCCAATACCTTTATTTCATTTACGCTCTTCCTAACTTTTCCTGTCTGTCCAGAAGCTACTGTAGAAGATAATATCTATGTCTTTTTTTTTCTCACTGCAATTCTTTCTTTATTTGGGCAAGTTTATTTTTCTGGGCAGACAATGGAGGCTCAGCTAAAAGTCTTACTGCTTACAACAAAGGCCTCGATTAATGCTGCAGTCTGCTTATAATCCTGTCATCCTATCCCAAATATTCTAACTTCAGGGACTGCAATATATTCTTGACTCTAGCATCCTTTTTTGAGGGGGCTGGATGGAGTTATCATCCATCATGAAGATATGTCACTCTCTACCACATAGAAGAAGACAGCTTTCCTGGGATTTCTACCCCCACCCCCATCCCCATGGACCATCTACCTTCAGAAGCAGTAGCCTCGATTGTCCATCTTATCACATACAGCAGAGGCAGTACAATTCTTGAGCAGAAAAAATTGCCACATGGTCAAGGATAGAGTATCAGGGTCATCTTTCTGGGCACTTACCCCTTGGATGTCTTAGCTTCACTTTGTCTCTTATTAGCCATAACATAATAGCACAGCTTCTTATAAACTCAACATGGTTTTCCTTGTGCTTCAGGGGAACCAAAGGTAGGCTTGGAGTATTTTGTGACTTATTGTGGGACATGAGCAAACATCTACTCACCCACAATCAGACACCAACTACAGATTAAAGAAATAATTCTGGGCGCTGAGAGATGACTCAGTGGTTAGAGGACTTACAGACGAGAGGACCTCGGTTCAATTTCTAAGACTCATATTGCAGCTTAGAGCTTTCTACACCTCTTGTTCGAGGAGAGCGGGTGCTCTCTTCTGGCCTCCACAGGAACCAGGCTGCCATAGGCAAACCGTTTACATACATAAAATAAAAATAAACAGATTGTTTTTTAAAAAGAAAGCAATACACACTTCTACCCATGTATACCCAACTGAAACAAGTTTAATTGGGGTTGCTTGTAGGAGTGTGGATGAGGGGTTACTTACAAGAGTCAAGGCAGCTTATGTGAACCTGCATCATTGAAAAAGAGATTGAAACCTCCAAACTCCCAAAATACTTCAATATTCTCAGAAAGGAAAGGGACCGCGTGTATCTAATGAGCCATACTCTGTGCTATCTCGTGAGATCAGTGTGATCCCCTCCACTTCAATGAGGTGAGTGTTAGGGACCCTGATTTCAGAAGGTCTTATGCGGGTAATTTCTGGTGCTCTATTTTTAAGACTCTAATCAGGCCATATCATGCTCAAAGCACAGAATTCAACCGCAATCATACAAACATACAGTTATGGACAGTACATAATATGTGACTGGTAATTTATGTATTTAGTATACTAAGGTTTTTCTTTATTTTAGAGTTTACCCCTTCTTTCTAGAAACCAGCTAACTGTGAAACAGTATGCACTATTACGTTGCAGCTAATGCATATTGTAGTTACTGGATCTCTTGATTGGCTCATTTTTCTCTTGTGCTTGATTTAATCTCATGTTGTTTTATTAATGCCACTAGAAGCAATGGTAGAAACCTTGTATACATGTATGTGTGTTGTATATTACGTATATATTTGCATATATGGATAGACTATATGATACACACGGACACACACACACACATACCATATAGCTTATGTGTATAGCAGGTTTTGCTATCTAGCTTTATGTGTATTCTGTGATGTGCGAATAGAGATGGAGTGTGGTATGGCAGTTTCCTCCTAGATTGAAACATTCCATCTCTCAGGGATAAGATAAAAGGGAAACAACTCAAAATAGCTTCAGAAAGCCTCTGAAACTGGATTCCCTAAGCCCCTCTCTCCCAGAGTTAACAATAAAGATGTCTCAGAGTTACTCTTAGATAAGTCAAACTGCAAGAAAGACTCAGACCTCACCTGCAGCCTGGAAGAAGCAGAACCCATCCCAGCTGCCTGGAAGAGGCTTAGACTAAAGGAGGCACTTGGAAAGGACACTCTCCCTCCCGTGGGAGTGTGCTCCAGGTTCTAAATCTTTGTGAATGGCCACCTACCCTGGGGTGGGTTTTGGTGTTGCAGCTGTCTTTGAGTCATTTCTGCTCCTGTATGTAACTCCTTGTGCACATTCCTGTAAATAATACCAATAAAACGCATTGATTGACCAAGTTGGACTTTGGTGGCATCTCTATGTTGGTCTGTTGTGGGTCCTAGCTGGGGTGAGTACACGTGGGTGTTCCTTCTCCCCAGGTAAAGTATTGTCACACAACAACTTAATCTCTTGCTTGACTCACTTTTCTCTTGTCCTTGGTCTAATCTTATATCGTTTTGTTTATTTTGACACTAGAAGTAGCGTTTTATGCCATATATGTGTCCATATGTTTTGCATATATGGAAAGGCTATATAGCACAAGACACACAACATATTTATCTATATATGCCATATAGCTTAGATGTGTAGCAGGCCATGCTGTCTAGCTTGATGTCCATCCTGTGATGTGTGAATATAGTGACAAAAACAGCTGGTAAGGCATTTGTCACAACATATTTGTCATTAAGTAACAAATAAGTAGCTGTATTAATTGCCCTGAAGGAAGAAACAAATATCTACCAAGCAAAAAAATAAAAATACCTGGACATTCTATCGTCTGGACTTTAAAGTGAGAAGCAGAATCAGAACAAGGGGGGCTGCAAGTACTAGAACACCCTGGGGAGAAGACTGCTTCCTGAGGAAGTAACTCACTATTAATATTAATGTTCAGCTTTAGACAGAAACAAGCCCCTTCCCCGTGTGCTATAATCCTCCCAGGGTGCATTTTAGCTGGGCTTTCATATACCAGACATTTGTGTTATCAATTTAATATGTAAACTACTCTGTTACTGTTTTGAACGCCTACCTGCCGAGCGTCAAAAGGGAACAATTGCCAGTTCCCATTCTGGAAAAGGGAGCCTCTTCTAATAACATTCAATTTTCATTTTCACCTTCAAAATGACACAAGAAGCTTAAATGCTGACAACATCAAAGGGAAGCCATCAAACACACATATACATGATTTATTGAGTGTACAGTGGTGACATGAAACACGCGTGCTGTGAAACTCGTTCTTACAACTCGTGCTGCAGAGAGGATAGGAAGCAGCACAGCAGGCCCCTGGAGTCATACTTGATGCTGTTTCCAACCTGTCGAGGGGACATACACATCTCCATCTTCCCAATCACTACAACCAGAATTCTTCATTAAACTCATGACCTATGCAGCAAATTAACAATACGTTCACGACCATATTAGATCCTTCCTTTTCCTCTTCTGGGGAGGCTGAATAGGGTACACATAAAAACAGCTGCCTCATCTGCTCTTCAAACACTGTAAATGGGGAATTGTGAACCCAACATCATTTAGTTTTCAAAATTTAAGACATACTTGGAAAGGTTTTCTTCCCCAACCTCCGCAGGGCAGCTCATTGTGTGCGTCCCAGGATACGTGGAGTACCTGTGAATTTCTTCATGAGCTTCCTGTTCTCAAAGGCATAGGCGTGTCAACAGTTACTGAAGATGTGAAGGTGGTCCAACTTGTTCAACAAGGTACTTGATACTGATACTGTCCCATGGTTGTTCAAGACATGTAACCAGTTTCCACTGCCCTTCATCACACCATGATAGGGAAGGAGCTCTTTGAGGGTGACTGAAATGACAAGTAGAGAGTTCTTTCCAGGTCTAGAGATCAATCATTTCTAAGCATCTGGACCTTCACCACACTTTTTGTGTCTACTTTGATAGGCATGTCTTATCTCGGTTTCCTGGGAGATGATGACATAGTTTCTGAGAGTCTTCTAAGTCAGGGATGAGTGAATCAAGGTTTCATGGCAAATTTGCTTTTGAAAGGGCTGGAATGGTTATGTGGGCTTGTTTTCCTTCCACTGTTAGGGCTGCACAGAGAGCAGCCTTTATCAGTTTTGTGCACAGGTGCTCTGTTTGTTCCTCTGGCTCTGCGTCTCAAGGCTTCTGGAGCAAGATATGGTAGGGTTGGAAAAGGACTGAGTCTCTAGTGCTCTGAGAGGAAGGATCAATGCACACTGACATTTTGTAATCATGCATGCTATTTTAAGCAATAAATAACAAATAAAACACATTTTTTTGTGTGTTTGTGTAGAAAAGTGGAGTTTACAATTGATTATTAAAGAGATATTCCCTTTAACAGCTTTGTCACAAGCACATCTGGGACACTATGACAGTTGGTCATTCTCTTCTATTTTTGACCCTATACATTGACTGTAAAAGCTAACTTGGCATGAGTTTCCATTTTGGGATATTTTCCTATGGGTCTAGGCCTTGTGACTACTTGTTGCTTTGAAGAAAAGGAAGGGCCAGAAAGGACATGAGACAGATTTTTGGGAGCTTATGGATGTTCTTACCTACCTACTTAGTTATCTTAGAGATGAAATTCATCGATGTATTATATATAAGAGATATTATTACTTTTTCGTGTAGAGGTTAATAGAAGATTTAGGTTCCTCATGTTTGGTCCTAACTCTGTTTTTTACAACCTCAGGAGTTCAGGCACATTAATAAATCTCTGGTTCTTCCGGGACAGGCTCCAAAACCACAGAGAAACCCTGTCTCGAAAAACCGAAAAAACAAACAAACAAACAAACAAACAAACAAAAAGTTACAATAAATCTCTGGTTCTTGTTTTTAAAATATCTTTTATTTATTCATTGACAATTTCATACACATATACAATATATCTTGATCAAATCTAGTTCCAATGGTCTCTTATATTTCCTTCTCTCACTCTTCCATCTCTGTAGCTTCTCCTTTTAAGAAGGTACTCACTGAGTCTATCAGCGAGGTCTGCAGGAATGTTGAATGATCTTTCTGTCTTGTTCTTGTGTGCATCTTGTGCAGGTAAGATAAACACAGTGAGCTCATGACTGCAGTGGTCATGGCGCATGCAGAAGAGAACATCCCACAGAGCTTTTCCCCATCCTCTGCCTCTTACATTTTCCCTGCCACCTCTTCAGCAATGCAGTCTCCGGTTCTGGTTACCTAGTCATCACCCAATTCTACGTCATCCCCATTCTAGTAGCTCAAAATTTCACATACACTTATTTATTTATTTATTTATTTATTTATTTAATTTATTTATTTATGTGTGTGTGTGTATTTGTGCATGTGTGCCTGCCATGGCAAATGTGTGGACATCAGAGCATACCTTGCAGGAGTTGGTTCTCACCTTCTACCAAATGGGTTCTGGCAATCAAACTTGCGTGGCAAGTGCCTTTATGTGCTCAGCCATCTGCCAGCCCCGAGTAACTTAAAACATTATCTACTTTCCTGTTTGTTTATTTGTTTATGTGCATGTCTATGTGTCTGTGTGTAAACGTGTGAGTGTTTAAGCAGGTGTGGACAGGAGAGTATGTCAGGTGTTTTCCTCTTTTACTCTCTGCCTTCCTAATCCTTCATGGCAGGGTGCCTTCTCAAACCTGGGCTCATGTTTTCTGGGAATCTCAGCAGTTCTTCTGCTTCCCTCGTTTCAGAACTGGGACTACAGGTGTGTACAAGTCCTCTGACTTTTCACATGGGTGCAGACATCTGGAAATTGGTCTTTATGATTACCTAGCAAATAGTTCTAAAATACTCCTACATGCTGAGCCATCCCTCCAGCTCCCATTTTCTTCATGGGCAAGTTCAGGCCCAGATAATTAAATATTTCACCACGGTTGCACATTTAATATAAGTAAGTGGTAAAGCTGAGGCTTGAACTTAGGCTGTCAGTTTCCAAATACATGTTTACATTACAGTCTACTGACTTCAACTCATGTATGTAATTAGAAAATTTAATGTATGCTTACTGTAGATGAGGGAGCTTGCCATGTCTTTGCTCTTGTTAATATTGGCAAATATTTTGCAGAAAACCATGATGAGGCAAAAAATGCTTGTACAGAACAGTTATTCTGCGTGTGGTGCAGCACGTGAAAGTCAACCAAAGCAGACAGTACCTTTGTGGAGGTGATGGCAGATTGGCAGAGTGACAAGTTAGTGTCTGTCACTCCTGTCTTAGTCATTTGCCTGTAGCTGGGAGAAAGCACCATGACCAAGGCAACTTATAAGAGACAGCATTTAACTAAGGGCTTGCTTACAATTTCAGAGGGTGAACTATAACCATCATGGCCAGAAGCCAGGCAGCAGGCAAGCATGGCCATGGAGTAGTACCTGAGAACTTACATTTGCTCCACAGGCAGCACGCAGAGAAAGAAAGACAGGTCGTGGCATGGACTTTTGAAACCTCACATCCCACCCCCAGTGACATACTTCCTCCAACCAGGCCATACCTCCAAATCCTTCTTCCAGACAGTTTCACCTACTAGGGACCAAGGCTTTAAGTATATGAGCATATAGAGGCCATTTTTGTGTGTTTTTAAAATTACTTTATAAATAATACCATTCAAAGTTTCCACTTCCTCCCCTCCTCCCACTTCGCTCCTGCTCCCCCACTCATCCTCCCCGTCCAGTCCTAAGAGAGGGCAGGGTATCCTGCCCTGTGGGAAGTCCAAGGCCCTTCCCCTCCCTCCAGGCTTAGGAAGGTATGCATCCAAATAGAATAGGATCCCAAAACTCCAGTACATGCAGTAGAGACAAATCCCAGTGCCATTATCATTGGCTTCTCAGTCTGCGCCAATTGTCAGCCACATTCAGAGGGTCCAGTTTGATCAAATGCTCGTTCAGTCCCAGTCCAGCTGGATTTGGTAAGCTTCCATTAGATCATCCCTGAAAGACCCCCGAAGAGGACTTCCCTGGAGAGGAGACTCCCCCCAAACCAAGGAACAGGCCGAGACCACTCGGATGCAAATAACAAGAGGTTTATTAGGTGAACACAGGTACCTGGGGGGGGGGGGCAAAGTCTTTCGGAGGACTTGCGCGCCTACAGACTGGGGGAAGGTCTTTTTATAGGAAAGGGGCTGGCCAAGAAGCAAGTTACAGAAGCAGAAGAAGCAGATGCATGGTTATCGGTCTGATTAGAATGGGGCAGGGGGCATAAGTGGTTTTTCCTTTTCCCACACAGTTGTATCCTGCTTGTAGCCAGAGACTCTGACCTCATAAATATCCTGCTTGACAGCCAGACTCTGACCTCACTCTGCACTTACATTTGTTTGTCAAGAGCCTTGTAAAATGATGTTACAGCAGTTAAGCTGGGGTCCTATATGGGGGAATTGTTTCTTTTGTAAACTGCTGATATTTTAGGTTTGGCACATGTATCTTGTTTCCCTAGGCAAACACGGGATGTTCTCATGAGAGTGGCTAGCTGCAGGTCCTGAGAGGGTCCTGAGGGTCTCAAGCAAACAGGATGTTCTCATGAGAGCCGGCTAGCTGCAGGTTTTTTTTTTGGGGGGGGTCTGTAGGGTCTTTCAATCCCCACTGTCTCAGTGGTGTACCTCTCGCGGTCCTGACTTCCTTGCTCATGTTCTCCCTCCTTCTGCTCCTCATTTGGACCTTGGGAGCTCAGTCCAGTTCTCCGATGTGGGTCTCTGTCTCTATCTCCATCTGTCACCGGACAAAAATTCTATGGTGATATTCGAGATAGTCATCAGTCTGACTACGGGACAAGGACAAGGACAGTTCAGGCACCCTCTCCTCTGCTGCCCAAAGACCTAGCTGAAAACATCTCCGTGGACACCTGGGAACCCCTCTAAAGCCAAGCCTCTTGCCAAACCCAAAATGGCTCCCTCAATTAAGATATCTTCTTTCCTGCTTTCATACCTGTCCTTCCTCCATCTCAACCATCCCGCTCCCCCAAGCTCTCCCCAACCTTCCCCTTCTCCTTTCTCTCTCCCCCTCTTCTCTTCTCCCACCCCACCTCCACCCCCATGTGTGAAACAGTTCTGGTTGTCCTGGAACTCACTTTGTAGACTAGGCTGTCCTTTAGAGGCCGTTCTTAGTCAAACCACCATAGAAGCTAATTATAAACCACAAAACAAGCTGCTGGAAACAGCATGGAACTCTGGCAGTTAAATAAAGGAAATGAACTTTAAGGGAAGGGCAAAGAAGTGATCCTTGAACTGCAATGATGGCTGAACATGTTAAGTAAATGAAGTCTGTAGGTGGGGGAACTATGTTTCCCAAACTGTTTTCTAAACTTTGAAAAGCTTGTTTGAAGACATGAAGGATTGTAACCATGTCTCAGGTGTTCTGGCAATAGGAGGCTGAGCTACAAAATGAACAGGGGAAGTTAGCAGAGAATGAATTTTATAGGACAACGTGGGCAGTGTTAGAATTTGAATTTTCTTTCCTATAATAAGAAGGACTTTAACCTGGAGTACAACTATTGACCTATATTATGAAAAGACCATCCCAACATCATGATGATCTTGTATGTACGCCCTAACCTCTGGAGTAGCCAGAAGGCATTATCATTCAGAACAGACACCATGGCAACTCAGTTTTCATCATACCTAGTTCCAAATCACAACTTTGTAAAAAGTACCAGCATAACTTTGAATGCTATGGTTTTTGTTCCTGACGTCCACAAGCATCCTAGCTACAGGTTGTCTCTTGTGTCCCCTGGGCTCTCAGCATGTGAGCTATTGTATTTGCAGCACAGCCCTCCCGCTGGTCTAAGATGGCTTCTTCCTCTTGCAGAGTAAAAGTAGGAAATGTTACTTCCTGTCCCATGTTTGATGTTTCCTTGATTTATATGCTCATTACATTTTCCCCACTGATTCAACTATAGTTATTCTTCTTTTATCCAATAAATATTCCCTAAATAACTGCTCTCAGCAGACAATATTATCCATTCAACAGTAAAGAAAATATCCACAGCACCACCGTCTTCATGAGGTGGAGGGCTAGGTCTGGGTTCATTGCATTACTAGGCACTTCTCTAGAAGTAGTGATGGAAATTCCACATCCTAGCAAATTTCCCTTGATGATTTCAGATTTCAGGCTTAGAGATCTCTTGCTAAGTACTCTGGCCAGTGTGTGGTCTCTGTTCACAGAGTTTCCCCGATGAGACATTGGGCAGGACCTTCCCTTGCTGTACTCCTCCTATTTGTCTTCTCCTTTCTCTTTTCAGATCTACCATCTTAGTTACAATCTGTTCTACAGTATATGAGTTATTGCTTTAATATACTAACTTGTCCTATTGATCTGCAGTCCTTGCCTCATTCTGGTTTTATCTAGATTAGATTTTTAAATTTATTTTTAAAATATAAATATTTAAAAGTATCTGCATTTAGACATCTTTTTTAAAATTTACTTATTTATTATATATACACATGCCATAAGAGGGCACCAGATCTCATTACAGATAGTTGTGACCCACCATGTGGTTGCTGGGAATTGAACTCAGGATGTCTGGAAGAGCAGCCAGTGCTCTTAAACCTCTGAGCCATATCTCCAGCCTCAGATTAGATTTCTTAAAGCACATCTTGATCATGTCCTCTTCTTATGCAGAGTTTCGGTGCCATCTATGTTCTTACCAAAAGAATTATACTCTTTAGTTGAAACCAAAATCACAAACTTTCAATTCCAGTTCTTCTTCAATGCACTTACATTTTGTTGTAATTATTCCTGCTTTCCCCCACACATACCCATGCTTTGTTTCTTCTGTGTCTTTTGCTAATGAGATTCGTTCCATGTGGAATGCCTTCTAGCAATATGCTCTCTGTCAAATACTATCTTTCAAGATGCACAAAAATTGCCAGCTACTTGTCCAGCTGTTGAGTCCCCGAAACAAGGTCTTTTTCTCCCTTGTTCTCCTCTTTCTTCTCCTTCTCCCTGCTTCTGTATCAGTCTGTTACTGAGGCAAACACGGATGTAAGAAGTTTGTAAGCAGATGCTTATTTTCATAGCTCTTTATTCAATTTGGTGTCAATATGTGACACCCCCACACCCTGTCACGTGCTCCACAACACTGCCACCTTATCCTTTCTTTCATCCATCATCTATTTTATAGAGTGCTCGTTCTGTCCTAGAACTCCACTCTTCAACAAACAAAAGTGAAAAACCCTGAGTCCATTTCTACATCCATCGTACACACACATATACACACAAACACATAACAACTACAGTCTTAGTGTTGATTTGGCAAGACATTTATGTATTTTTACTTTTCAAGTTTTATTTTTAATTGACACTGCTGTGCATATTTATGGGGGCACACTCTTATTGATTTGGTACACATATACATTGTGCAGAGATAAGTAATAATATTCGGCAGGCACATCACCTCTAACACTTATTATTTATTTATTTCTCTCTTGTAGTCAGTTTAGAATATGATATTGTAAATTATAGTAGCACTTACATGCACAAAGAGGCTGGGACTTCTATCACCTGCTTGTGCTGGGGGTGAATCTTTCTATAATCCTAACTCCTTTTCTTTATGAAGTCTGGCAATTATTCAGCTCCCTTTATGAGATCAACATTTTTAGATTCTGCAAATAAAGGAGGTTGTTAGAGTATTTGTTTTTCTGCATCTGAAATATTTCAGTTAATATCATATTCTCCAGGTTCATCCATGTTGCTGCAAAAGGCAAGATTTTATATTTGTTAATGGCTGAAATAGTAGTATATGTGTGTGTGTAGTAGTTGTGTGAGATTGTGAAACTGTAGTGTGTATATGTGAAATAGTGTGTGTTTTAAAAAGTGTGTGTGTAATAGTAGTGTGTGTAGTGTATGCATATTATATATTCTTTATGCATTAATCTTGGTTACTTGGGTGATTCTACATTTCGGAAAACATATTTTAGGTGCTGGGAATAGTGATATAATCTGCATGGAGTACAGGCTTCTACAGTAAACGGATTTCATTCTTTTGAATAAATGCTAGGAATTCTAACAACTGGAGACTATATTTATTAATATGTTTCTGGATGCTGCTGTGGCTGGGAGTATGAGAGACAGCATAACCATAGCACAGGGTCCTCACAAGCGGTACTTAGCTCCCTGCACCTAGGGGAACAGACACAGAGAAGGGCTGTGATTTGTATCAGGGTTTATCCATTTGTCCCTGTGTTTACTGTCTTCTGTTTCTTTATTCTTTAGGGGGAAACATATTACAAACACACATTGAACTGTGTCCAAATGATTATCATCACCCAGGATATAACTAGTGGGGGACTTTATTATTTTGTGTTTGAAGAATCAGGCCCCTTAAATATAGGGAGAAAACTTTCAAGTTAAGCCTCCATCTCTATCCTTACATAACCTTATAATCTGTAATTACACTACTCCCAGATGGCCTTTCACTTTCAGAAGCCAAGCCATTGTGCTTTTAGATCATGAGAGGGAAGGGAATCTGGTTGGGTGAGTTCAGCTCACTACACCATTCCTACATATGGAGACATCAGAGAGCACCTCTCTTTCAGGGGAACAATTAATTTCTTCATTTGGTTTCCGTTGGGAAGAGTTGGACAGAATTTTCTCTTGGCGCTCTGGGCTCTGTGCAGTATATGCTCCTCCTCACAGAAGAAGAATGAGTTATGGAGGTGGTGAGTTGATATGGCGATTGGAGAAGCTAATTTATTGAAAGTTCATGCAAAGTGGATTTAGCATGGTGTGAATAAAACATAAGACTCCTCATTTGCACAGAACATCTTCAAGGCCTTGGCCAGGGACTCTTCAATTCAAAAAGTGGAAAAGATTAATTGCTACAATGAAATACTTAGAATTTACTAAAATCTAAGACCATATGTACAAATAAAACCAAGTACAGCCTAGGCATCTTTCCTCAATTATCCACACAAGAAAAGAATAACGATCATGTTAAGTAAGATTCAATTATCATTTCGTTTTCTATAGAAAATTCTGGAATGAGTCTATCATATAGGAAGTCAAACACATGTATTCTGTGGGAAACAAAGGTAAGAAAAGACTGGTAGAAAGGTATTCCAGTCAACTGATTAATGAAATTATGTTATTTTGTGGTTTGTGATATTTGTTACTGTGATTTGTGAAAGAAATGGCCCCCAATGGAGTGGCACTGTTAGGTTGTGTGGCCTTATTGGTGTGAGGAAGTGTGTCTCTGTGGAGGTGGGCTTTGAGGTCTCATATATGCTCAAGCCTCGCCTAGTGAGACAAACCATTTCCCATAGCCTGTGAGTCAAGACGAAAGAACTCTCACCCCATTCTCCAGCACCATGCCTGCCTGCCTGCTGCCTTACTTCCCATTTTGATGATAATGGACGAAACTTCTGAGCTAGCCTCAGATAAATGTTTCCTTTAGAAGAGTTGTCAAGGTTATAGTGTCTCTTCATAGCAGTAGAAACCCCAAGACAGCTACCATGACGAAGTTTCATCTAAATAGGTGCTGTTCTTTTGTAGCTGATTGCTATTCCTTTTTTTTTCTTAAAAAAAAAAAAAAAACAAAGAAAAGAAAATAGAAGAGAAAACACCATTGAACTTGTACACTCTTCAAGCCCCGCACCTGGATCCACCCTGGCCTCTGCTCCGTCTTTCTCGCTTTGCATAGTGATGAGCAGTGTCTGCCCTTGCACATTCAGATCTTTCTCACTGACTCTTGAGAGCATCAATCAAATCAGTTCTCTTCTGTCTTAAACTTGCATGGATCACCTGGAGGGGATGTCCTACTCTTTACCTCCCTTGGGGCATAAGAAACCAGAGGCTTGTTCGGACCAGTTTAACTTTATATCACATGGTGCTGACATGGATATCTGGTATGGGTCAGCTTATGCATGGTTGACACAGGTTATCCAGAGGATCATGTGTAAGCTAATAACAGCAGACATTAGATGTCTGAGAAACCCAAAAGGAAATTGGGATATAATCCATTGTGTAACTTTTGGGACATTTTTATGGGTTTTATATTAATATGATCTTGAGGTCAGAATCTTTAGTCTTTGCCCCCACCAATCTGTGTATGTATGTCTGTCTGTGAGCCTGTATACCTGCCTCCAGGTTCTGTGTGCCTGCTATGTGTGTGTGTCTGTATCTGTATGTGTGTCTGTGTGTCCATGGTGTCTGCGGTGTCTGTGTCTGTTCCTCACACTCCTAGGACTGGAGTTGTAAGTAGTACTCCCACCCAGGGTGACTCTCATCCATATGGCCTGGTTGTATATCTCCCAACAGTGCTGAGACACCATGATATCTCAGAGGATGCTGAGGCTGCTCCTGGGGAGACAATGTGCTAAACCAGAGGTTCTCAGAAAACACAGGGAAATTTTAGAGCAATAGCTTGCCTGGGAAGGTCCTCTGTGTGAGCAGGCTAGGACACGAAGTGTTTCACAAAATCTCCACAGGATTCTAACCTACAGACCAGGTTGAGATCCAGAGGTGTAGACTATGGAACACATTAAGGAATGATGAATTTTAAGTCACTTATGTAAGCTATGCCCTTCAACATAGCATTATAAAAAGTTAAGGAGGCATTTCCCATATTGTTTGTTGTAATCTCATTCTAGTAAATGTCTTGGCATTCCAATGATGATAACACAGAAAATTGACTGACTTAGAAATCTTTTTGTTAGGAAACACTGACATATAATTGTATTATTTGTGTCTCCATATTTTCAAAATGAAATATCAGTATGCGTTTGGAAAATCAAACTTTATATATTGAGGTGGCTGATTTTGGAGTTATGACACTACTGGTTAAATAGACAACTTTTGTAAGAGTGCACAACATATAAGCTCTTCATCTATGACTTGAAGTTGGAACAAACAAATTATAGATTGGTGCATGTTTCCTGCACATGACTTACTGAAAAAGTGGAATAGTTTAATATTAATAATACTATTTTTATTATCATATTATCCTCTAAGTTTCATGTTATTTCTCTATTTTTTCTGTCTTAGCATTTCTAAAACCACATACTAGAGTACTCTTAAAATGCTTAATATATTATTTTTTCCCATCAGAAACAAAATCTCTCATGATGATTTCTTCCTAATGTCTTTTGTTGAAAACCAAAAGGATTATGGCACCTCTGGGTCTCTCTTTATGGGCCTTAAAACAGCTGGGCATTGATCCTCTGATAAGCGTCTGCTTGAGAATGAAAGCAATTTCTTACCTGGGATATCTGGGTGCCTCGTGGAGATGGAAGGCTTTAACTACTGCCTCTCTGAGCTTATTACCATTCCATTTGGAAAAACATGTCACCCAGGGCCAACGAGATCCAGTTACACTGCCGATTCTGCTCAGATGAATACCTGATGAGGCGACAAACCTGTTTTAAAATGAATTTGCTGCTCCCATCAATTCCTTATGACTCTATTGCAAGCCTGAAAATGTATCAAATAACGAAACTTGATCATATGACCCTGCTAAATGCAGCAAGCAATGTCCCAGGCCGTATATGTGACACGTTTTTATTTATTTAATTCTTGGTTTTAAAAACCCTGAAGTCCTCTGCAGTGAAATACTGTTTCTGTCTTCTAGATAATGCATAACAAAACCTGTCTACATATGAAACTTAAACTAATGGCACTGGGCCACTAGGAAAAACAGAGAATTCATTTACATTAAGTACAGTATGATACTGTCATTAACTGCAATCAAGGAATTCCCCAGGGGAACAAAGACGCTGGTTTCTGGTGGCTGACTATTGCTGTCTGGGGAATCCAGCCAGGCCAAGTTCCAAACAGGTGAGTTCTCTATTGGGGCAGTAGTCAGATCTCCTTGGTGAGGGTACCTCTCCTGTCAAAGTGTTTTTAACTCCAAATGAACAGTCCTTGAGGCTAGGGGGCATATTTTGATCCAAAGGCCATCATCAGGTTTGGAAATGCACACCTCCCTCCTAGAGCACAGTTTTGGTCTCAGTGTGCAGTTTTATCCTGGTGAGAGATTAGCATGCCTCGCCAGAGCACGGAAACTAACTGTTACAATGAATTAAGGAATTACGTGTACAGAAGGAATTGTTCCCTTGCATGGAGAGGGCTAGAAAAGGCAGAGTATATCATTTTTCTTAGTAATTTAATTATAATGGAATGATTATTATAGCACCTCATTTCTGTAGGGACTGTGAAATTGAAGGCTTAGGTGTGATTTTTTTTTTTTTTAAATCAGCAGCCAGGGATGAGCTAAACAGCCTCTCAATGTCCATCTTCATTTGCTGTTTTCCAGCACCCTCAGAGCGTCTCTCAAACATTAACTGTGGCTTGTCATAATTATGTGTCCACGTGAAGATACAGTGTTGACCCAATAGCATTGGAGAATGGATTTTTAATTTATTTTCCCAGTTATGATGCTGAATTTGAACTCGTACTGAGTTTTCGAGGCCTTCAGACCTACTTCTCTGTGACAAAGAGTGTCTGAGCTGAGAGCCTGGACCTTCAATCATGGTTATCTATTGCTTTTTCAAAAGTGCATGTGTGTGTTTTAGTGGGTTCATATGCACATGCGCTTGTGTTTGCAGAGATGGAATGACCTTGGGTACAGTTCTCAAGAATACTGTCTAATTCCTTTGTGACAGGGTATCTCATTGGCTGGCAGTTCATCAATTAGGCTAGTCTGGTTAGCAAAGAAACCCAATGGATCAGGCTTTCTCGGCATCCTTAGAATTAGGATTAGAAGCCTGTTTATGTGGACACTGGGCATAGAAGTCAGGTCTTTATGCTTTTGAGGCAAATTAATGCTTTGCTGACTGAGCTATATCTGTAGCCCTGCACTTGTGTTGTGCTGTAATTTTTGTTGTTGAAAAAGGACTTTACAATGTAGCCCAGACTGCACTGACTATGCAATCTGTCTCCCTCGGCTTCATGAGTGCTAGGATTACAGGTCCGAGTCATCATGCCCATCTATTGCTTTTGTCTCCTACTTATCTTTGTGTAACTACTCCTCTGTTATCATTGGAGAAGCTGCCTAACGCTATTTCATTTCTGTATGGTTGGTCTGGAAATTAATCCCTCTCTCATGCTCTGTGGGGTACATGGACCAGGCTTGGTACAGGATGGCCTAGCTCTCTAAGTGGATGAAGGCCCACCATCTTATGGGGTATGAGTGTCTGGCATCTTATTGTACATAAATCCAGACATCTTCTGAGACACATGGAATAGTTCAGGGATAGGCATGTGACCATGAATCCTGTGGTTCATTTCAGCGTTATAAATAAGCTATGTTTTATCATTTTCTGGTCTTGTTAATGTGGTGGGGTTCAATTTGAGGGTTCCTGTTAGGCTGTGTGTCATTTATCTAAAGAAACACACTGGAGAAACGGCAGGGTGCAAATGACTGAACTTGAGTTGTACAAAGGCAGACACTTGGATTAAGATAATGGGGGCCAGAATGTCTTCTGATTCTTGGGTTCAGTTGGATGCTACTACTTGTAACCAAAAGAGATCCTCTCTCACAAGTTTTCTTGTCATCCTTCCATCAAACTAGACAGGGGATGACTCTGCAGATTGAGTTTCTGAAGATCATTTTTGTGGATTCGAGTCTACCATGTTGTGTTTCTGGATGTTTTCTTCACAGTACAATTTACAGAGCCGAAGGCTCAAGAGCTACTGAGGCAGGAGGGAGCTGGGACCTCACTTTAGCAAGGAAAAACTTGGAAATCCAAAATGCTTTCCTGAGAGATTTGGAGAACTGCTGCTTTTTTCTCTGTCTCATCATGAATGACAATTGTGATTTGAACAAAACAAGAAAAAGGAAGACAGGAATACCAGAACTATTTTTTACAAGGTCTATGAATCTCTTTATCCATAGACTGATATTTATAGAAGAGGATCTCGGATGATTTGAAGTGAAGGTAGAATATTTGTCAGCAACAATTAAATTTGATTGAATATATTCTATTAGGTGGGAAAAATTGTTCACATAACAATGATTAGCCCAGGCTGAGCCATCTCCATATCCTTTATCTGAATTTACAGTTAACTTTGCTTGTTTTTTTTTTTTTTTTTGGTGATGTTTTCCATGTTAGAACTTCTTTTTTTGGCATTCTATTAATCTCCTGAGTGTGGAGGTCTAGAATAGCACACCTTAGTCCTTTGAGCTGGGATAAAGTTAATCTCCCTTCGTTTCTTACTCTCTGGTTACGAATTCTGGGAAGCAGAATAGAAGTCATGCCTTGAAAGCAGTCAGTGGCTGGCTTCTGATTGGCCCCAGTTTTTCCCGGGGTCAGCAGGCAACTGCTTCGGACTGACTGCTTGGCAGGCTGAATGAGGCTAATTGGTTCAGGTGGGACTTGAATGTAGGATCTCCATGTCCCTGGCATTGCCTGCTATCCATCTGAGCAAAATGGATGCCGAGTGACAAGTGAGAAGCTGGCAGGTCCAGCCTTATTTTAGCCACAGGACTCTCACAAGCAGGTGTCATATTGTCATTGAAAAGGAAGGGGTTGAAATCCATAACCTCATTCTGCCAGTCCTCACACCACCCCTCTTGACTTCTAAACAGTTCATCAGTTGCAGTAAATAAGGCTATATTTAATTGAGAGCAACCTTACCTTTCTTAAAGGCAAGATTTTATTTCTTTATATTTTAAGTGCTGACTATATTCTGTAGGGGTTAGGTTTAAATTAAATTGTGCTCCCTCAAAATTGAAATCCTAATGCCTAGTACCTTCAAAAGCTATCATATCAGGAGGTGGAACTTTTGGTATTCAAAGAAGGTAGTTAGAGCAAGCCTTAAATGAACACCATGGGTGTGATTGTTAGAAGGGAAAATTTGGACAGAGTCATGCGTCCAGGTAGAGTGATGCTAAGACACAGAGAAGACAGTCAGAAAGAGACCAAAAGGAACTATCTGGACCAGAATCCTCCCTCTACTCACCGAAGGAACCAGCCTTGGATTGAGATTCCTGCCCCTGGATCTGTGACATAGATTTCTGCTGTTTCCTGGTGCATTCCTTGATAGTCTTTGCAAACTAACGCAAGATCTCAGTATAGCCCATTCTTAATTCAAGGTGCTCATTTACCCCTCGCCTGCAGAGGTTAGTCATCATGGCCTAACTCAAAACCCAACAGATCGGTTTATGGCTGACAGAAAAGGCTGGGTTATAATGCATGTGTTTAACTCCAGATCAGTGAGGTTCCCCCCCACCCCGCCCTTCTCTTCTGAACATGTTCAAGAACCTAACAAGGATATATTGCTTTTCTTAGAGAGGGAAGATAGACATGTTAAGAGTATAGACAAAAGATAATGGTATAAAAACTCAAGTACCTGCCACCCAAGTTTAACAAATGGTAATATATTTTCGTATTTCCTTCACATCTTTTTTCTCAAAGTAATAAATCATTGCATTTAATTTAGTTACTCTTCCTCAAAGAATTCCCTTTCCTCCATCCCAAAGGAAAACTCTACTAATTTGATTTACATTTAGTTCATATTTTAGTATTGTTACCTTGTATATATATATACACACATATGTTTATTTATTTATTTATTAAAGATTTCTGCCTCCTCCCTGCCACCACCTCCCATTTCCCTCCCCCTCCCCCAGTCAAGTCTCCCTCCCTAGTCAGCCCAAAGAGCAATCAGGGTTCCCTGCCCTGTGGGAAGTCCAAGGACCACCCACCTCCATCCAGGTCTAGTAAGGTGAGCATCCAAACTGCCTAGGCTCCCACAAAGCCAGTACGTGCAGTAGGATCAAAAACCCATTGCCATTGTTCTTGAGTTCTCAGTAGTCCTCATTGTCTGCTATGTTCAGCGAGTCCGGTTTTATCCCATGCTTTTTCAGACCCAGGCTAGCTTGCCTTGGTGAGTTCCCGATAGAACATCCCCATTGTCTCAGTGTGTGGGTGCACCCCTTGTGGTCCTGAGTTCCTTGCTCGTGCTCTCTAATGTGATATTTTGCTGCTCTTAACAAATGTTAAATGGTATGTCACCATCAAGTCATCTATAACTTCTTTTAACATAACACTGTGTGATTGCATATCTATGTAAACATATACAGAACTAGATTTGTTGTTCAGTTACACCCTCTGTTATTTATTCTCTAGAAAGAGAAAAGTGATATAAGCTAATACCACAGTTGATATTATTAGGCTTGTCTTCTATGTGTGCACACACATTTTACTAAGATAATATATCTAGCAGCCAGATGGATGGGTCACAGTAACTACTTCCGTCTTTTCATCAAGTGCTACCAAATTGGACATCAAGTGCATTGTGATTGCTTACTTGAGAATAAGTATTTTCCTACCCCTAATATCATCAGATCTTGGTCTAATTAAAATGTATGTGTACTCTCTATCCAAGTGCCAGCCAAGGACTTCCTTGCAGTCCTACACCTGATCATTGTACAAACTGAATTACTGAAACATATTTGGGGTCTTTTAGAGAGCTTCTCTGAAGGGCTACTCAAACTGTGGCACAAAAAAAAAAAAAACCATTGCTATTCATCCAGGGGAAGCCAGATTGGCCATCGGCCAATGTCTTTAATGGTAGAGCTACCTCTTTAGAGGGGTGATTGATGAGAGTAGGAGATGGAATTGTACAAGATCAGGGCAGGGACCCAGACCGCAGCAGTTCAGAAAAGGCCTTGGTTCCCTGACCAGGAAGCCAAGAAGGGAACTATGGTTTCTTATTGTCTCCTAAATGAATATCTTGCCTGGAGGGTATGCTCTACCTGAGGCTGGGAGACTAGGACTTCATTGCAGACATTTCTAGTGGATATCTTTGGCAGTGAGTCTTTAGACTTAGCTTAATTTTTTTTATGGTGAGAGTGTTACATCTATTTCCCAACTTCTACCCATCTCCTAGACGAATTTAGGGTTACATCTTCAGAGTTGGGAATACCACAATAGCATGGAAGGCCTATTGTGGAAAAACTTGTGATCATCTGGATGGATCTCTAACACCTCAGTTGGATGGGTGTCAATGACTGGGCTAAGGGACCACTGCTCAGGGAGGTGGAACCACTCTTAGGGTGGCAGGTTTACCAACGTTGTGCTAAAGAGTTAGATGGAATAATTACCTCTCTAATGTGAAATGCACTATTCATCTGAATCCCTGTCCTATATGCAGTCTTAGAGCACCACATCTCTACAGCTTCATAAGTCTGCCCACTTCTGTGAATTACCCAGAAAAGTATAACTTTCCCTTTTGTTCATTCTATTTCTTTTTTTTGAGAATGCCTTCCCTAACACTTTGGACTTCCTGAGTGCTTTGGGCTTTCTTCTTCTTTCTGTAAACCTCCTCACCTGACCAAGTGGCTGCCTGCCAGTTGTGGTTGACCTCCAGGCAAGCTTAACTCAAATAGCATGCCCTTTTTTCTTTCTTTTCATACTCTTCTGGGCAGTTTCCAGGATTTCCAGCATGTGTACCCTGAGTATTTCTTTTAAACTCTTAATAAAATATTCTTAAGCATCAAAAAAGGATGCATACATATATACTACATTATATAGACACTACGTATATGATGTGGATTTATATAATTTACATCCATAAAATATTATCATATATTAATTATTTTACAATTTATAAGCATTAAGCTTGCTTTTCTCGGTATTCATGAAGTTTATCTACTTTATCATATTCATTGTTCTAGGTGAGTAAGTTTCACTGCTCTATAATATTTTATCATATAAACATAGCTCTTTTGGTTATTCATTCTTCCTTCTTTTTTTACCCCACAATTATTCTTTCTCATCAACCCATATTCTTCTCTTATAGGATTTATATTGTTCCTGGTTGTTACATAGTCATGTATGATTCCTAGTACATATAGGTGAAGGGGTCTCTGTATGATGTGGAATTGCTGCTGTCCTAGGATAAATAATACCCTTAATTTGATAGATAATGCCAAGTTATCTGCTCAGTATTATTTTGTGATGCTACCAGCAGATTGAAAATTCTTATTGTGCCGGGCGGTGGTGGCGCACATCTTTAATCCCAGCACTCGGGAGGCAGAGGCAGGTGGATCTCTGTGAGTTCGAGGCCAGCCTGGTCTAGAAGAGCTAGTTCCAGGACAGGGAACAAAAAGCTACAGAGAAACCCTGTCTCAAAAATCAAAAAAAAAAAATTCTTATTGCATCATGTTTTGCTCAGCACATCATTGTTGTGGTTTTGTTTTCAGATAATTAATTTAAATTTGTGTGCATGTTGTGTGTGTGGTATATGCATATATTGTTCACATGAATATGTGTATATATGCAATACATTCGTTTTTAGAGGTAAGAGGTTGATGCCAATGCATATCCCTGGTTGTTTCTCCACTTTGTTTACTTATTTATTTATTTTCTAATTTATCTACTTAAGGCAGGATCTCTTATTAAACCTCAAGCTTTCCATTTTGGCTTGATTGTTCTGCCAGAGAGCCCACCAGGATCCTCTCTTCTCCATCGTAGTACCAGGGTTATAGGCACATGCCACTGCATCTGTCATTGATGTGAGTTCTGGGAGTCTGAACTTAGGTCCTCACACTTGTGCAGAAAGCACTTTACATTGAATCATCACGTGGTCCCCTCGTTGTAATTTTATAAATCTCATAGCTGATTGTGGTAGGTATATCCTACCTTATTTTGAATTAAATTCAGTGTTTGTTAATAAGCAGATCAAGAAATACCTTGATTTGCTGTCATTTCCCATTTCTGTGGTGTAAATTCCCATTGTGGCCAATTTCAGGTCACCACTCTTTCCACTATGCACAGTTTAGGTCACCAGTGTGACATCACTGAGAATGGCCATGCTCAGCTTGAAAAAGATAAGCACAGTAAGTTCTACCTTAGTTAGACCAACTTCTTTCTGACATAGTACTGCTAAAATTTACATTTCTCTGGATACAGATTCAGTGTGTGTGTGTGTGTGTGTATGTGTGTGTGTGTGTACATGCCCATGTGTGCACACATACACAGTCTAATCTAATGGAAGAATTTTCTTAATTGAGGTTCCCCCTGCATGGAGGACCCTAATTTATGTCAAGTTGACTAAAAACTAAGCAGGGCTCTTACATCAATTCTGCCAGTAATATTTAATATGCCATTCACTTAGCATTGATCTAAAATGCTATATCTCATAAATCAAATGTCTTTACAAGTTCTTCAGCTGACTTCATTGTCATATTTAATGACTTATGTATCAGTACCACACCAGCTCAAAGATACCCCTCCAAAGCCCACATTGTTCTTCCTCAGAATCATTTGGCATTTTCTCTGCTTTTACCTATTCAATGTGGATCTTTTATTCATTACACTGTTTCTGTATGTCAGGAGTATAAGAATAGTTCTTTTTACAAAGGACCCAGTTTTACTAGAGAAGAAATAATGAAGCCAGGCCAGTGTTTGACATGATTGCATAGGATTTCATGTTTCAACTGCAGCTAAGCAATTTGTTATGTTTCTTTCAGGTCTTCATTCAGCCCTTCCGAGACCTCTAGTCCCTGTGGGGCTTGGTTTCAGTGGATAAAGGAGACAAGAAAATATACTTAACTTTGTGATCCTGCCAAGATACTTCTATTTGATATAGATACCAGCCACTTAGTTCTCAGCAGCCTTGGAAGTCTGCTGCTAAGGCACACACCTCAACTCAAGAGTTGTTTAGAAGGTTGGACTGGAGAGGGAGGGAATGGAGGGAGAAGAGGGAAGTGGTAGGAAAGGAGGAGGTGGAAATTTTCAATAAAAAAAAAGAGTTGTTGAGGGGCAGCATCAACAGAAGCAAACTGTAGCTTCATGGTGCTTACTACATAGCTCTGATTTCAGCAGCTGAACTGATAGCAGACATAGTCAAGCAATAACAATGGCAGGACAGATGCCTTGGTAAAATAAATCTGTTTCTATAATCTGTCAATCAGTGATGACAATGACACTTGTTGGGATGAAAATAAGCACATTGCCAGCCCGTGTTTCTATGACTGACAAGCTGTTAAGGAGTCTCACCAAAAGGATCATTCCCTGTGGTTGTTCTCTCAAACAGAACACATCAACCAATATAGACTTCCCCTCTCAAGGACTCCAAAGCAACAGAGACTTCTAGCGAGCATCAGTCTATTGGTAACTCTCATCACAGATGATAAAATCATGTTTGTCACCTTCTCTGTAGTTTCCACAGAACAGCCAGACTAAGGAATTAGGGACAGAAAAGCATCTCCTGAATCAATAGCTGATATCACAGTGGTGTCATCCATGCCATGCAATCATTTCACCAACTAGGTCATGGTGGATCACTTTGACCAATAGCAGCATAGATCCAGCACATCTCCTTTTAGCCAGCTCCGTAGCTCAAATGTTTCAGGTCAGTCATCATGTCAGTAGTGATTGATATTTTCTCAGCCCATCTGCCACCAACAATCACCTCACACTGACCACAATTAATCAGTAACCTCTGTACACATCTTTGACATCAGCCTGCATAGATTCCCACATAGGAAATTAAGAAATATTTTTTAGGGGCTTTCAGGCCAACTTGCTTAGGGATTGTGAAATCAAGTTGACCCCTCCCATTAGTGGCATAAGCAGAGGTGTCTAGTATGGGGTACAACAGCTCCTTGCCAACATGAGTCATCCACAGTGTTTTCTGGATTCTCATTAACTCCTTTCTTAAACAGTTTACCATTCCTAGACAGAACACCACCAGCATTGTCTAGTTCCAAGTTCAGAGATATGTCCTTTATACCTGACAAAAACACTATTATTTCTTCCTCTTGAGCATTCTTCATCCCATCTACTGATCATGTGATCTATATATAAGACTTACTCAGTCTCTTCAAAGTCAACAGTGATGCAACAAGATTATACTCTTTAAAAACAAAAGACATCTCAATGTTACCACTTTCCTGAAGATGAGTGGTCAAGACATGGAGGTTCCTTGAGGCAGTGAAGGATGACCTCAAAGCATGTTTGGAAGCCAACACTACACTAATGCATATGAGGGGCATATTTCCTTCTTGTCCTTGAGCATTTCTTCTGAAGTCACAATTTGCCTTTGAACAAACAACTCAGTGAGGAGGAAGGTCAAAGAATCTATCTAATTTGACACTTTTAATAGTATGGTATATTGATAAGAGTATATGTACTGGCAGAAAATTGGGATTTTTTTTAAACTACTATTTGCCTGACCTGGAGTACATTCTGTTTCCTCTGAATAAAATGAGGTTGTACTTATCTTAGAGAGGTACTTGTTATGGGTATTACAAGGTTCTAGTTAAAGTTCTTAGAGAGATAGAGAGAAGTCTCTGTCAGTGAAATGCTTCCTGTATAAGCTTGAAGAACTGATTTTGAATACCTAAACCCAAGTAAAAGCCAGGTACCCTGATCCATGCCTGTGACTCTAGTGATAGGTGGTGGATACAAAAGAATCTTCAGGACTCTTCAGGCAGTCTAGCTGAAATAACAAGTGTCATGTTCAGTTGTGACACTCTGCACAAAAAGAAGGGTTTCCTGAAGAAGCAAGAAATTGTAACAGTTTCTGACTTGCACTTTCACCTATGTGAACATGCATTCTCACACAGGTATATGTACATTTATGCTGCACAGGTACACACAGACACATACACACACAGACACACACACACATATATACACCAAATTAAAAAAATGAATAAAAACAAAGTTCTTACAAAATGCCTGATTGGCAGAGAAGGCTAGTATTCCCTATTATTCAATGAATAAATTTGGAATCAGCATATCAGGCTTCCTAAGTTATTATATTCACATTTTCATTAGAATTTCATTATATTTCTATGTTAGTTTTGGGGATACTTTATGACATCAAGTTTTCCTTTGCATATAACTATAATATTTCTTCATATATTAAAACTTTTTTCTTTTCCTTTGTAACATTTACAGAGCTCTTTTGTCATATCTTGTAAAAGTGCATTTTATTCTTTTGTCATAATGGATGATGTCTTAAATTTGAGACATTTTGCTGTCATGATCTTAAGCTCAACTCAGATTTGATATTTTGAAAACACTTCAGTAAGAACCTTATTATTTTATAGGTTAATTTCAGAAAGAGCTCTTCTTTCTGAACATGGTATATTTCTTATATATTTAGAATCTTTTATCAAAAATCAGCTGTTCAAAAATGTGTGGATTGATATCTGGGTCTTCTATTCGGTTCCATTGGTCCTCCTGTCTGTTCTTATACCAATTCCAGGTTGTTTTCAGTACTGTAGCTGTGTAGTGGAGTTTGAAGTCAGGGATTGTGATGCCTCCAAAAGTTGTTTTATTGTACAGGATTGTTTTAGAAGAGCCAGATATCAATCCACACATCTTCGAACACCTGATTTTTGACAAAGAAGCAAAAAATATCAAATGGAAAAAAGAAAGCATACTTAACACGTAGTGCTGGCATAACTGGATATCAATATGTAGAAGAGTGAAAATAGACCCATATCTATCACCATGCACAAAACTCAAGTCCAAATGGATCAAAAAGGTCAACATAAAGCCAGTCACACCGAACCTTATAAAACAGAAAATGGGAAATACACTTGAATGCATTGGCACTTGAGATCACTTCCTAAATATAACCCCAGCAGCACAGACACTGAGAGAAACAATTAATATATGGGACCTCCTGAAACTGAAAAGCTTCTGTAAAACAAAGAACATAGTCAACATGACAAAATGACAGCCTACAAAATGGGAAAATATCTTCACTAACCCCTCATCAGACAGAGATCTGATCTCCAAAATATACAAAGAACTCAAGAAATTGGACACCAAAAGAACACATAATTCAATAAAAAAAATGGAGTACATACCTAAACAGAGAACTCTCAATAGAAGAATCTAAAAATGGCTGAAAGACACTTAAGGAAAAGTTCAATGTCTTTAGTCAGAGAAATACAAATCAAAACAACTCTGAGATTCTATCTTACACCTGTAAGAATGGCCAAGATCAAAAACACTGATGACAACTTATACTGGAGAGGTTGTGGGGAAAAGGGAACACTTCTTCATCGCTGGTGGGAATGCAATCTGGTACAGCCCCTTTGGATGTCAGTATGGCGATTTCTCAGAAAATTAGGAAGCAACCTTCCTCAAGTAATACCACTTTTGGGTATATATCCAAAGGATGCTCAATTGTGCCACAAGGGCATGTGCTTAACTATGTTCATAACAGTTTTGTTTATCATAGCCAGAACCTGGAAACAACCTAAATGCCCCTCAACTGAAGAACGGATAAGAAAAATGTGGTACATTTATACAATGGAGTACTACACAGCAGAAAAAAATAACGACATCTTGGATTTTGCAGGAAAATGGATGGAGCTAGAAAACATAATTTTGAGTGAGGTAACTCAGACACAGGAAGACACTTATCACATGTACCCACTCATAGGTAGTTTTTAAACATAAAGCAAAGAAAACCATATTGTTTATAAATGAACTTTTACATTTAAAGGGGGATATGATATAGATATGAATAATTTGTCTTGGTATGGATTTTAAGGTCAATTTTGTTATATGTATATGTATTTCTGATATTGATTAAGGTATTATGATTGTGTAGTTCATTTAAAAATGTAATGAATAGTTAGAAAATATAGGTTGTTAGTGGATAATCATCAATAATAGTCAAGCTTGTAGTCATGTTAGTAAGATTTTCTAGATGTGCATAGATATATTTCAGATAGGCATTCTTCATCTTTCAAAGACTACAGAATATGGTATTTAATGTTTTAATAACATAGGGCTTTTCATCACAATGAGACACGTCTGCTCCTAGCAGCACCAGCTACTTCAAGAGGAAGATGGGCATCGAAGAGGCTCCTTATGGAGTTGGTTAGCCATTTGGGCAAGAAACTGCTCTTGCCTTGGACTGATACATAAATTGGACACAAAGAACCCACAGACAGAGGACTGCTGAGCTTGCCTAAAGGTGAGATGGTCTTTTGGGGTTCCTGATTCATGAAAGAGTCTGCGAGACATTCTGCAGGACACAGCAAAAGGTGACTGAACTGTCTTTGAATTTTCCTGCTTCATGGAAATGTCTGTTGGATACTATGAACCTGTAGGCTGAAGATGGATGCCCCAACAGTACAGAGGAACTTTGGTAACTGTCCAGGTAACGAGATGTTTCTGTCATTTCTAGAATTTGGAAGTTGATATTTCTTGTTTGCTTAGGTAATATATCCTTCTGGAGTCTTTGATGGAGTTGAAGAATGGTTAGTTATAGTTAAATTTTCCCTTAGTTATGATAAAAGATAAAATAGATATAAATATTGTAACTATAATTCTTGCTTTATAACTGTTTTGCTATATATAATTTACTATGTTAAAATGAAAGCCTTTCTTTTTGTTTAAACAGAAAAAGGAGAAATGATGGAGGACAGTCATCTGTCTATTTGTTCTTTCATTGGTTAATAAAGAAACTGCCTTGGCCTTTGATAGACAAAAAATTAGATAGGCGGAGTAGACAGAACAGAATGCTGGGAAAAAGGAAAATAAAACAGATGCTTAGCTCTCCTCTCCAAGATGGACGCAGGTTAAGTGGAGGGATAAGTCCAAGTGTTTGCCTCAGGCTAATGTTTACCTATAAATCTGCCGGGGGGCGTGCGCCCAGCTGCCCCTTCTGCTTCCTATTCTCCATGGGAACCGTGGTACTGTAAGTCTATTTCTACATTAAAGCTGTATATATTTTTTACAATCTATCTGCATTCATTTTATGCCACTACACTTGGCGCCCAGTGGGGCTTTGCGGATACCGGCCCCGAATCAGAGCCTCCTGGAGGCAACCGCTGGGAGCCAGCAGCACCCCCTCAACTCTGGAGGCCTCTCTCTTTGTGCAGATTGTACCCTCTCAGCACTGCTCCTTGCCGGTTCGCTTCTGCCTGACTTATGGTGGCAGAAGCAGCCGAGATTCTGAGTCACTGAACTTCTACAGCGACTAGATTTTTCCTGGCGCCTGCCAGAAAGTTGGCAAACGGGACGGGAGCCCCTCCCTGCCCGACAGTGCTGCTCTTCATCCCCTCCTGCGGACGGCTTAGTTTGGCCTTGGCTCTGCCGGGCTTCCTGGCCTTCCCCCCCCCCCAATTGCTATTTATCAGTCTGGTGTCTGCTCCAACTTTCGGTTTTGAGTCAAGTGTTTCAGACTTCGGCCACATGGACTCAAGTGGACTCTAAATGTGAGTGTTCCTACCTCTATTTTTGTATAAGAGTATGCTTATATTGTATTGATACATCTACCACATCACAATGTACATTTCTACCTTTGATACTATTTATATAATAACATTGTTTACATTTGATATGTAATAGCATTGTTTACAGTTGAAGATCATTGTCTTCATATATTGCACAGTTGTTTATTCTTTTAGTCTTCAAGTTAGATAGGTATTGAGAATTATATGTTTGTCATATTTATTTTTAGGTTAATCAGGTCTTTTAGATACATAGAGATTATATTTAGTATAGATAGTATAATTTTCAGCCTCTTTGAAGAGCTGTAGAAAATGGCCTTTAATCTAACCTAGAATTCTGTGCCGAGACACAATTGTCTCTGTCAATTGTTGCACATTTTGGATATCTCTCGTTTGTTAAATAATATTTATTCCCTTCTCAAATCTTTGACAGAGTTAAAGATTATATAATTGTAGTTACTCTCTATATTATTTAGACTCCTTGAGATAGAATGTTTAACAAAACTTTTGTTTTCAATATTGTTTGTTATATTTATTATTTGTTATTATTATATATAGTTGTATTTGATTTAGTTCTGTCTTATTTAGACAAAAAGGGGAGATGTAGGGATAAGTCCAAGTCCAACCCATTGGGGGCGTGTTCACCTCAGGCTAATGTTTACCTATAAATCTGCCGGGGCATGCGCCCAGCCGCCCCTTCTGCTTCCTGTTCTCCATGGGAACCGTGGTTCTGTAAGTCTATTTCTACGTTAAAGCTGTATATATTTTTTGCAATCTGTCTGCATTCATTTTACACTGCTACAGTTAAGATCCTTCCTGATAAGCCACCACCTCATGGTGCTACACAGATTATTAAAAATGAGTTAATCAAGATGTGAGAATTAGCCAATAAGAGGCTGAAACTAATGGGCCAGGCAATGTTTAAAAGAATACAATTTGTGTGTTGTTATTTTGGGTAAAGCAAGCCGTGTGGGAGCCGGGCAGCGGGAAGCGGCCCACAGCTCCTTACTACACAAACCACAATCCCAGAGAACTTAGACAACAATGCAGACATTAAGAGAGACTTACATAGATCTAATCTACATGGGAAGTAGAAAGTAGAAAAAGACACAATCTCCTGAGTAAATTGGGAGCATGTGGACCTTGGGGGAGGACTTAAGGGGGGAGGGGAGAGTCAGGGAGGGGAGCAGAGAAAAATGTAGAGCTCAATAAATATCAATAAAAAGGGGGCAAAAAGAAAGATGCATGGAACAGTACTCTCTTTTGAGAATGTGTGCAGTCCTCTCCCTTCTAGCTCCATTAATACCCATGAATACGTTTATTTTAAAGCCAAAAATAGAATCTTTTAGATATTTTATCCATTTATTATGTGTGTGTGTGTGTACATAATCATGAGCACACATGCACATCAGAAGAGAACCTGGAGGATTCTTTTCTCTCCCTCTCCTATGTGGGCCCTTAGTATTGAACTTACATTGCCAGGCTTGGTGGTAGTCCTTGATGGGTGTTAAGACATATTAGCACTATGCCCAGGTACCATATATTTTCTGTTTCTATTATGAATGAGAACATTTTTTCTGTTGTACTCTTTATTCATTTGTAGCTGTAAATATGAGATCCACTGAATTTTGTGTGTCGACCTTATTGCTGAATGTCATGGATTTTTTAGCTTGATATTTTCTTGAATTTTCAGTTTCTACAGTTTCTTTTGCTTGCATGCTGTATGTGTGTGTAGCATATGTGTATGTTTGTGCTGATGTGTGCACAAGTGCATGTGACTCTAAATGCATGTGTGCTTACCTGTTTATATGGGGGCCAGAGGTTTACATCAGGTGTCCTCTTCTATTGCTCTCCACCCTGGTTTTTAAGTCAGGATCTTTACCTGAACTCATCAGTTCAGTTCAGTTGACTAAGCTGGCCAATAAACTCCAAGTATGTTCTGTGTTTGCTATTATGTCTCCTGTCCTGTAGGGTCACTGTTCTACCGAACTTAGAATGTTTTGCTTATCCTGCAGGCATTTTACCCACTAAGGAATTTTCCCATCCCCTTGAATTTTCTATATAAATAACCATATAATTGGCAAATCATAGCAATTGTGCCTTATTTTTTCTAGTTATTGTGCAATTTCTTTGCACTGACAAGGAATTTCAAGGATATATTGAATCATATGAATAATGAAACATAATATTATTTTTCAATGGATAGTTTGTGGCAAGGTAAGTATGAAATCAAATCAATAAACTCTTTGAGTTGCTTTTTTATGCTGAAACCCATTGTTTATCTTGAATTCCTTTTTTAAAAATAATTTTTAAAAATTTCTAATTTTTTAAAAATATAATTATGCCATTTTTCTTACCTTTCCTCCCTCCAGCCCCTCTCATGTAACTTTCTCTTGCTCTTTATCAAATTCATAGTACTTTCTATTTACACATTGTCGTGTGTGTGTGTGTTTCTCTGACTACATGAATCTGACCAATTATGACCTACTTAGTCGGTTTAATGTTACTTGTATGTAGATGTCTTTAAATCTTGCCATTGGTATTGCACACACATTTAGTGTGCTCTTCCCTGGAGAAGCCTATCTCTCCCAATCTTAGGGTTCCTTAGATGCTTCTATTTCTTTTTCTACACCTTCCACACTAACGTGTCTATTGCTGTTGTCTCTGTTCCTGTCATGGCATCCATATTCGTGAGACTTAATGGGTGTAGCTTCTCTGTCATTTCTAGGAAACACAATATCACAGCAAACTTTTTGTTTCTCTGCTGACTGCTCCATCTTCCACAATGATGCCTGGGACTTTAGTGTAGGAGTTGTGCTCCATATCATATGTATCTGTTGGGTCTTGACCCCACAACTCTGCGCTTTGGTTGGCTATGGTTTTCTGCATTGGTCTCCATCTAGTCTTGCAAGTTTACGTCTGTTTGAATTTATAACACTCAGCATTTGGAAAAATACTGGTTCACTGAATCACACAGATATTTCAAGTGAAACATTTCATTATATAGTGCCAAAAATCACATTTATTAATATAACTATGATCTTCTTAGAACAGTTTTAAAATATTCCAAAGCTTTCAAGCTCACAGTAATGAATAACAATTTTACAAAATTCTAATTTTCTAATTTTCGCTTGAAAGCTTGAATTTCATCACTGGCAATAGATATTGTTAGCTGTCAGTTGTTTTCCTTGACATGTCAGACTTACCACATTTATTTTTCAGAAAAATGTACGCCAAAATCCAAACACTGATAACTAGAGTTTGTCTAGTACTCATTCTGTCAAGTGTAAATGGTTTGTCATGGGGAGGGCTGTAGCTCATGCCACAATCTAAACTCCTAAACACTAGCTTTTCCTCCAGACAGCTCAAATGCTTCAATGCGTGCAAAACGTCTTTCTTCATGTTTTCCACACTATTTGTCACACTATTAAAAAACATATACTCAAGGTTTGAGATTGAATGAAATTAATGATGCCCAATCACAAAGATCATTTGTAAGCAAAACTGGTTGAGGCCAGAAAGGTAGAGTATGTGTGATTTTTTTTAGAAGGTGAGCAAAATGATGGCAAAACTCTGTGCACAGACTACCCCTTGAAAACCCTTGCACTAAAAGACTCATCCAAAAACAGGTGATTCAGCAGCAAAAGATAATGTCCTCAGCACGATTCCATCATGTCTCAGAGTACCCGGTGTGGCACCCTTTCTTAATAAATTTATTAAAGCAGGGTCACAGTTGTAAATCTCCAGGCCTGTTGCACTCAAGAGTCTCTTGTAAGGGCCTGGACATCACACACAACTGCAGAAGTCAAGAAGCATCAGCCCTATCTCCCAGTTTGCATGCAAGCATGGGCCCTCATTAATAACTTAACAGCCAGCTCCCACTTCCAGCTTGGCGACAGCTGCACTCACCAACAGTTGTACTGTTTCCTTTCTCTGACTTTATTGAGCACACACACTTGTCTCTCCCTCTTTCTCTTTTGGCACTGTCCACTTCATGTTGTCTCAACTGGAATGGTAGAGCTCTTTTCTGGCCCTGTAGCTACTAGATAACACTCGTTATCACCGGTTTAACTGCTGCCCCTCTGTCTGATATGGCATGAGAAAGTCAATGGTTCCTGTTGTAATTTTCATCCAACATTGTTTCTATAATCCTACCTATAGTGGAAGTCAACACCATGAAAATGGCAGATGAAAGCCTAGTGTTATAATTTTGACCTACTGTATGATCTTCAAGCTTCTCCATTTAAAGTTTTATTATTATGTTTTTATACATTTCATAAGTAATGGGACTTAATTTAATGGATAATCACAAACTTTTAATCAATTTATATTTATTTTAAAATTGATTCATTAGAACTTAATCAAAATTGTTTACTAGATTACTTTTTATATTCTATCCTTTCCTTTTTATGATTTTGTCAGACAGATTTTTCTAGCTTCTTTCCCCCTCTGATTTAATTTTTGTTTTTGTTATATAGCTCATCTAAAGAAGTTTGATGAACTATTTTAATTGTCTTTACTAATATATCTTACCTTGTACTTTATGTTTTATTCCTTTATTTCCCTGGGCTTTATTTTGGGTGAATATGTCATATCTTTTGTAAAATAATTTTTGACTTAGGCTATACCAAGTAGATAATTTATGTATTTTAAATTTTATTTTAGTATCTAATCTTAATTTTCAGAATCCTAGTTGGCTCCTTTTTGTGTTTTTATTCATATTTGACTGATTTATTTTCATATTTTTCTTACATTACAGATATTATTTATTTCTTTGAAGATATGGAACATTTCTATTTTGAAGTCATTTCCACCCACATTTCCATGATTGTGTTTTCATTTCTTAGCTTTGACTTTTTCAATAAGCTTGAAATTCCCGTTTCCAAGCTCACCTGAAATAGCATTTCCTTTTTGAAACTTTGTGCCCCGTTTTTCCTGCCTGTGAATTTATGAGCTTGATTCATCCTATCTAGAAAGTGTCAGCTTTTACATTGTGGCTCTGTGCCTTTGTCCCATTGTGACATAGGAAAGAGGAGAGGCCTGGTAAGAAGCCTGTCACCCACTTAAGCTCTGGGGACATTTTAACATGGACACACATGAATGAATATGCTCTAAGTATTTCTTAGTTTAGATTGATCCAGAGTCTGATGCCTCCACTTATCTCAGTTTTTCTTTTCCTCCCTCTATTTTTAGAGCTAGGATGTTTTGTATACAAGGTACATTTTATGTCTTTAACCATTTAAAAATATCAAACACATGGGCACTATGTGTGTGAGGTTCAGAGAAGGTTATACGCTAATTCAAAGTACCACCTTGACTTTAGAGTATTTCTTTAGGAAGTTCTACTAGATAAAAGAATGTCATTGTCCATAATAGTACAGGAGGTAGAGGTGGCGGATTAATTAATTAGAAAGCTTACAACAAACACAATTATGCATGTTGAATTCTCTATAGCACTCTGTGCAGTGTCCTACCGGAACTGGCCCTCAGTGTCCATCAAACTCTTGCATTTACAGATTTCCCATCTGTTGTTTTGAGTTTCCCCTGCTGAATCTAGTTGGCCCCGATTTGCCGCCGTTTTCCTGTTGACGTCTCCGTGTGACTGTGGCTCTATGTTCTTGATCAGATGGCCTTCGTTATATATCATCAAGGACTCCCAACTGACTTTACTGTATGTGCACAAAATATATGTGATGACAGAGGACAAATGACTTGATATAAATTTGGAAGTAGCAAATGTATCGATTGGATATAGAAAGGAAATGGGCGATTTTTAGCAGGCTATGATTTTGGAGACCAACAGTCTTTGTAAAATGTTCTGAAATGGTGAATTCAAGGTTATGTGGAGGATGCTGGAAGTAGTTTTTTTTTTAAGTATTTGTGTTCATACTGTGGTACAACATAGAGGAACACACCTGTGATCTTAGTTTTTGGGAGGCAGAGATAGTAGCAGTACTGTAAGTTCATGGCCATCCTGCACTTACATAGCAGACCCTGTGTTAAAAATAATTCCCTGTAAATACTTATCAACTTTAATTTTTTTGGTCTTAGATTATGCCTTATGGAATTATTGGAATATTATTTTTTGAGAAAAATAGAAAGACCCTGCCATCCCTGAATTCCTCCAGCTAGTGACTATCACAGTGCCTACTATGTATTGTGAAAGAGTCATTAAATTTTCATCAGTACTTAAGGAAATTTTCAACATCCTTAGTCATCAGAGAAATGCCAATCAAAACAACTCTGAAATTCCATCTTACACCTGTAACCAAGATCAAAAACACTGATGACAACTTATGCTGGAAAGGTTGTGGGCTAACAGAAAGACTTCTGCATTGCTGGTGGGAATGCAAGCTGATACAGCCCCTTTGGATGTCAGTGTGGCGATTTCTCAGAAAATTAGGAAACAACTTTCCTTAAAACCCCATAATACCACTTTTGGATATATCCAAAGGACGCTCAATCGTGCCACAAGGACATGTGCTCAACTATGTTCATAGCAGCATTGTTTGTCATAGCCAGAAACTGGAAACAACCTAAATGCCCCTCAACTGAATAATGGATAAGGAAAATGTGGTACATAGCAGAAAAAAATGACATCTTGAATTTTGCAGGAAAATGAATGGAGTTTGAAAGCATCGTTTTGAGTGAGGTAACCCAAACACAGAAAGACAATTATCACATGTACTCATTCATAAGTTCTTTTTATACACAAAGCAAAGAAAGCCAGCCCACAAATCAAAATCCCAGAGAATGTAAACAACAACGAGGACCCTAAGAGAGACATACATAGACCTAATCTACCTGGGAAGTAGAAAAAGACAAGATCTCCTGAGTAAATTGGGAGCATGGGGACCTTGGGGGAGGGTTGAGGAGGGGAAAGGCAGGGAGAAGAGCAGAGAAAAATGTAGAGCTCAATAAAAATAAATAAAAAATTATCTTCATTACAGTTTGAATATTTGTTATCTAAAAATCCCAAATTCAGAATTCTCCAAAATCCAAAATTTGTTGATTACTGACATCTAACCCTTGACTGGAAAATTCCATGCATCAGGGGTGGCTTGTAGTAAAAATATAAGCTAACTGAAAGTGTTTTGTACGATTATAATGCCTTCAGGTTATATGGGTGGCGTGTGTATGAAACACATCAGTTCTTTGTTTAGATTTGGGTCCCTTCCATCAGATATCTCCTGCATATGTAAACATTCCCAAGTCTAAAAGAAACAAAAACCAAATGAACCTCAAGTACTAATGCTTCTAACCTCAAGCATTTGGATCAGTGATACTCAGCTGGCACTGGCCTCTCGCTGATATGTACTTTAATATCTGTGTTCATCTCTGCCCTGCTGGAAGTGAGCATGCCGTCAACAACGCTGTATGTGAAGAGTGTTCACATCTACTCACCCACATTTATTGGCCGCCTCTCACCTGCCTGTCTCTTCTTCATACTGTGGACGACTCACAAATGAAAAATACATACTTGTCATTGGGAACTCACTGTCTTGAGAAGGATGGATAATATGAGGTACCACAACACCGTATAATCTATGCTGTATAGATGTGGGAGCAAAGCTATGTCTTGATGGCTTGGTAATGAACGAGTCTATGAAAATTAAGCAAGATCTTCAGTGAACATGTCACACTAGAATCATGTGAAAAACTGATAGGAATTTGTCCTCTAGGAGAAGATGGAAATAGTGTGGACACTGAGATATTCTGAGGACACAAAGTTCAACTTTGGAATATGGAAATATGTGGAGAGACACACGGTTCCGGGAAAATGTTCCAGGTGGCAGTGACTATACCAACCATAACACCAGGCACTAGCCTGGGGCCTGAGCATGACCTCAGCCTCAGGTTTACACCTTCAAAGTGGGGATTTTTTTTTCCACAAAGAGCAGAATGAACACAACACTTGCTTAGAAGGTGGATGGTATTTAGCTCTGAGATGAGTTGTGCTATTTATTAAACTTATAATTTTGTATAACTTGTTTAACCTCTTGAAACTTTCTTAAATAATCTGGTGTAATAATAATACTGTTCTGCTATTTCAGTGAGTTCTTAAATATACGGTAAATATCCTATTCGAAAACATATTTAAATTGTGAACCATTGTATAAACATGAGATGCACTCAGTAAATCATTGTGTTAGATTGATAATGACCATAGTTGGGTATGTGCATCACCAATCACTAACTAAGATCAATGGACAGATCTGACACCTGGACAGAAATATTAGAGTCTACTACCTTTGTACAAAGATCCAGGTGCCTCTGCCATCACCTGGCTAAGCAATTCCTTCTTTAGGAAGCATAGTCATACCTTGGTTATTCATGCATGAAAAATTCTTGTGAGACCTCCTAAGGATGGTCACATTTCTTATGTAAAATAATTTACCTGCAGTTAACCCATGACTATTCTTTGTACTAATATGCATATTTCAAATCATTTCTAGATTTCTTACAATACTTACCACAATGCATATGGTATGTGGCATGTTAATGGTGTGTACATATGATGTACTGTATTGTTTAAGGAATGATGGCATTTATAAATGTTTGTCTATGTTCAGTATAGAAATAATTTAATTTTTCCCATATGTCATTAAATGAACCTACAGATGCAGAATCCACAAATATGGAGGGAAGAGTGTACCCCTAAATAAGCAGAAATGAGACTCACAGCACATTACACACTTACTTTCTTATCTTGAGAATACCTAACATTCTTACTTTTTTTCTTGCACACAATACAAAATTATCAAATGACTCAGAAGCTAACATATCAACCTTGGATTATGTGAGCAATCAGGAAAATTTAATAGCAAAAGCTCTATATCTGCAACCTAAATTAGCCGTACTATACCACTTCTTCCCTCAGATTCTGGGGATGCCAGTCAAATACTAGAGACACAAAACACAATGAGAATTGGTTCTTTAGGTATCATAGAATCTTGACTTTACAAGGCTTTAACCTTAGTTAGCTTCATGCTTCCTGTGGGGCCTGTTGCTGAAGTTGCTTAAAGGCTGGATATATCAAGCTCTACACATATTTTTTTGCCATCTGAATAAAATTAGAAATGAAACCGTTAAAGTCCTATTGATTCTAGACATGTTCTATATGCATTAAATTTAACCTAATGGAGTGAAAAATGAGTATTGCAGCACCTACAGGTAAGAAATATTGGTGTAAGTATATACTGCTCACATGCCCTTTATCCAGTAATATGTGTATTGGTCTACAATAATATATGGCACTAAGACATTATGTTGAATATTTCTAAAATAATGAGAATCGATAATTTTCATTCAGACCACTTAAATTCTGCTGACCATTAATTCATCATTACTTCTTGGCTTTCTTTCACCTAAATCTAGGTGTACAAGATTTAATGAATATTTTTATGATTGGAAATACTGAGTCTTAGCATGTGGATAATATAGAAATATGGATGATTATACTGTATTTATGATCTTCCAGTTATAGTTACAACATATCTTCATTTGGCTTGCTTCTGGATGCAATTAATATTAATAAAGTTTCTAATCTCTTCTTGTGTGATTGCACCTGCTTCACAGTTTAAACAGCTATAAGTAAACTTGACAAACATGTATCACTATTTTGAGTTGAAGCATTTGAACCTAACACTCATATATCAGTGGACTACTAGAGGGAGATACTTGAATATATTTTAGCACATAGTTCATCATATCTAACATTCAACTTATTATATTCCAACAAACATAAGCCTATTATACTGTGCTTCAGGTGCTATTCCTGGTGTGATCTTTTCCATACAGCTACCGAACTCAGTCAACTGCCAAGTTCTTATGTCTGCCTAAATTTAACTCACACGGTCTACATTATTTTGTCTGTATGAGGACATTCTAGTGTAAATCCCTCCCTCTTCCCCTTTCTTCTTTCCCTCCCTCCCCACTTCTCCACCATGCAGCTGACATATAGTCTTGCTTAGTTTAATGCCTCATTCCCCAACCCATCTTCATCAAGTAATTAAAATAATAATCCTCTCTGAGGCACACATTTGACTTCATAGTTCCCCTTGGAAGAATGCTGGATTATTTCTTAACAATTGCAGTCTGAAATGGGACTTCATGGCACAGAAGTGGTGCACAATGTCCTTTCTGAACTAGCCTATACCTGCTTCTCTATCCTCCGTCTTCAGTCTGAGGGACTGTGTGTGAAGCTCTCCATAAGTACCATGTAGCCCCACATCTGATGTCTTCACTCATGCTGTGCCCTCAGCTGTGCGTCTCTTTGCATATAGCCTTTTCTCCTATTTCAAGACTCGATATATTTTTTCTTAAGAAGGCCCCTTTCAAACTCAATTTGAAATAGTAAATGCTTTTTTATGTTTCCCACACACTGAGTGAAAACCTCTAGGCACTGAAATTTTATTGACACTCTTTTGTCTCTCCTTCACTGGACTACAATATTTTAAAGAAAAAGGCAGTTTTGTATTCATCTTTGCATTCACAGCATCAAATCCAATGCTTTCCGTGTGGTTAATAATTAAGTATGCTTGCTAAATTGTCTTTGAGTTAAATTAATACATTCAATAGTTTTACACGACATTCCCTTTCCTTTGGTTGAGAGTTTTAGATAATTGAGTAGATTAATGAAAAACCTTGAAAGAATTCTTAACGGCATGCTCTCGATGTCAACTGTAAATTTAAAACAGGAGGTGAGAACAACCATCGTGTTCAAAACTCCTGACAGAGACACATCAAAGCTTGAAGTAAAAAATTTAAGATAGTAGTTATCAGTTTCTGGGATCCAATTAAAATTCCAGGATTGTATGATTTGTTGCTGTCATACATAATAATAAGTACTATAAATATGTTTGATATATTAGACATGTAAATTTATGTGTAGATTATTGCTAATAACTAATGACTGTCAGATCAAGTCGTTCACAATCTCCAAAGTGAACACCATTCCAATTTTGGAATCTCTCCCATAAGAAAAAATTTCATAAGAAAAATGTGTTGGGCTTGGAGGATGGCTCAGTGGTTAAAGGACTTGCTGACAGGTGTGAGGACAAAGGTTTCAGATGCACAGACATTATATGCAATGCCAGGTGGGTATGAGAACCTGCTTGCAATTCCAGAAACAGGGCATCCTCAGAGCAAACTGACTGGTGAAACTAAGCATATTGGTGTGACCCTACCTCAATGAATGAAATGGACTGGCTATTAAGGATACCATATCGGTGTGATCCTACCTCAATGAATAAAGTGTACCAGACACTAAGGATCCCATATCGGGATCTCTGTCTCTGTCTCTCTCGCTCTGTCATACACACACACACACACACACACACACACACACACACACACAAACACACACCTGAAAAAAAGGAAAACACATTGTAGGATGTTGAATGGTCATCTATATTTGCAAACAGTGAAATCATGATGTATCTATCAGCATCACTTCAGAAGAAAACCACTATGTTTAGAGTGAATGTTTTCCTTTGATCATTCTAAGACTCTCAGAAGCTCAGCCAAATATTCTAATTTCTTTGAAGAAACAGTAGGTGACCATAAAAATAAACAAATGTACAATTGCTTATTGCATTTCCTTTCTCCGTCAAATGATTCATCCCAGGTGGATCTACTAATACTAGATGCAAGGGAAAGTGTGCACACTAGAGGATTTTGTAAAATGTCATTTTGAAAGACTCCTTTGATCCATTGCCTGAGATTTATAAATGTGCATCTTTTTGATCAATTGTCCATGACTTGTAGATCTTCCATTCATTTGCTGGGTTTTAGCTCCCAATTGTAAGGTGGACCTTTAATTTAAGGAAACTATAACATGCACATTTCTGAGAATGAGGAGTCTATTGTGTTTATTAAATTCAAATGTAATTTTATTTTCACTAGAGAGTTCTTGTTTGATTAGTTTAGAAACAATTACACATTTCTCCTGGCATAAGAACACCAAGAAGAAGAGAAAAGTCAGAAGATTCAAGGGTAAAATTGTGTGTTTTGAAGTCTGTGGTATTTATTTACTTCTTTCTCTTCATTAACCTGTTTATTCAAGAGCTAATTATTGAACATTTCCTGTATGCCCCAGGGTCTTGCTAAGTGCCCTGTCAACCTGTAGTTCTATGGAAATGAGTTCTTTTTATCCCATAAGAGGAATTTTGGAGTCATGAGTTTTTCAAAAATGGTTAAAAATATTGTGGAAGAACAACACCAATCTGGTCCAATCTGGGTGTGAGGCTGTCCTTCTTCTAAGGAGGAATCTTAGAGCTGAGGGACAGAAAAGGGAGCCGTGGGGAGGTGAGGCCAATGGAGGAGGTAAGGCAAGACTGCAAGGCACACACTGACTGCTGGGGAAGCTGTTTTTGGATCCCTTAAGGCTCTAAGGACGCTTCCCTGGATGTAATGATGCTTTCCTCTCTATTTCAGATCTGACCTTTCTGAGCTCAATTGTCAGGAAGTCTCATTTCTCTTTCCAGGCTAGCAAAAGGCTTTACTGAAGAATGAAATAGAGAAAGTGATGTGTAACAAATCCAGCTGCAAATACTACGGTGAAGATCGGGCTCTCTCCAAAGCTAGGAACTCAGCCCTCACTTACTTCCTTTTGCTCAGCCTGCTGGTGCAGGAGTCCAGCAAATTCCCACATGATCTTATGCATCTGAAATTCACTGGAAGAGAAAAAGAATTAAGTTGCAGAGATTGTTCTGATTTCTTCATAATTTCTGATCTTTGGATGATATTTCAGTTTTTAAATGTTAACAATTACGTTTCACCTTGGAAATGAATGGATAATAAAATTAAATATTATTTTCTAATGAGAAAGAAAAAGAAAACAGGTTGAGATTTTAAGAAAGTGTTGAGTGGAAGATACCAAGCTTGGAAGATACCTATTTATACGTGGCCATTAAATAGGGTTTCAGAACAGGCAAAAATAAAGAAACAAAAAAATCAAGTTTTGCTGTTAGTTCAGCCATCACTAGCAGAGATATCATTTGATGGTGGTGACAATATTCACTGTGAAAAAAACACATGATGACATCCTGGGTAGCTGTGACTCATTCATTCGATATTTGTATATATCCAATGTTTCATTACAGTGTGTGCTTTTCTGTATCATTAATGAAATTCAATTAAAAGTTTAAAAATGCTCATTGATGCTCCTTTTTATTGTGAGACAGGTCATAATAGACAAATGTAGAAAATCTAAAATGTCTGTTGGTAGATGAATAGAGGAAACATGTGCACATATAATGGAGTAAGAGTCAGCCCAATATACGGTGATGTAGGTGAACCCTGAGAACAGTCTCTCAAGGTGAGCACCATGTGATTCTGTTTTTATGAGGTATCCACTGAGAAGTCTAATTCATAAAATCAAAGTATGGAGTGGTGACTGCCCAGACGGGAGAGAAAGAGAAGGTGCTAATCAATAGGCGGAAAGTGTCTGTGAGCAAAATAGCTAAATCCCAAGTACACTATATGCAATGTTTTACCCAGATCAACACAACTGTATTGCACACTTACAACTTCATTAAGAGGGCTAATACCATTTTACATTTTCTTGCCAGAGTAATGAAAAATAAGATAGGCATATAGAATAAATTCTTCATCTAAAGGAGGAAAACATTCTGCCTTATAGAAGTGATTCACAGGATATCTATAGAGCCATTAAAAAGTAAACCTATTGCCGGATGGTGGTGGCACATTGCTTTAATCTCAGCACTTGGGAGCAGAAACAGGTGAATCTCTGTGAGTTTGAGGACAGTCTGGTCTGGTCTACAGGTCAAGTTGCCGGACAGCCAGGACTATTACACAGAGAAACCTCATCCCAGTATATATATTTACAGTGATCTTGTTTATTTAACCTATTAATGGATGTAAAATCATGTCTCAATGCAAATTACTTTAGACCAGACTATTCGGTTTAATCACAGCTCTTATGATTCTAAACATACAATTACTCAAATTAATCAATCTATAAATTTGTATTTCATTGTGAATCTGAGAAGAGGGTTAGGGCACCCCTCTCTCTCCTGTTCCTTTTTCTAGAAACTGCTTTTCTAATCTGTATGTATTGTGGATATGCATGTCTGTGGATGTGAACGCGCAGAGGTCAGAGGAGGACACTGGGTGACCTACCATCATTTCCCTTGTTTCTTTAAGGCAGGTTCTCTCCTTGACCCTGGTGTTCACAATTTTTGTTTAAATTGGTAGCCAGTAAGATTCAGTCATCCTCCTGCCTCTGACCTGCACACACTAGGGTTCCAGTCACATCCTTATTTCCCCACTCCTTGTATTGTAGGTGTATAGATGTGACCGCAAGTCCTCATGGTTGCACAGCAACTTCTCTTAAGCACTGAGCAGTCTTGTCAGCTCCTAGAGAGCATGCGTCTAACTATATTTCAGTGCAAACCTGATGCAGTTCTAAGATATCCTTTTATGTCTCTGGAAAAAGCAGTGAAAGAAACAGTATGGTGCTAGTCAACAGCCTATATACTGTGGGTTTACATGCAATAAAATATAGATTACATAGCAAACAAAGAGTGTTTTTCCAAGTTGACATTTTTTCAATAGACACATGAGTTTGATAACTGGCTTTTCTTCTGAAAGAGCAAATCAATGGGGCAGGACATGCGATTACAGATGTATGCCCTGGTTTTATTTGTAGAGTGCAAAGAGCAAAATGTATCATTGCATGCTACATTGGTGGTGTGAAATATCATAATTCTTTGTATTGTCTCATTTTTAACATTGAACTTTTACAAATACATCATCTTGCAGCATTGCTGCTGTGGAGGCGGGTCTCCCAGTTCATTGGAGGACAACTTGAATCCAGAATGTTTTATAAAAAATGAACACCCGAAAGTGATTTTCTCCTAAAAGTGTTTCTGAGTTCTAATTCTAGAGTCTAGGTAGTCAGTAGTCTGACTATGGCTAAAAGCAATTTGCTGGAGGAATGGGAGAGGGAGATTGGACCCTGGGTGACTGTTTTCTTACTTATAAGTAGCATAGGGGGCTTTTTCCCTTCTATGTATTGCCAGAGTAGTCTTTTTACTCAGTAACTCATGAACTCAAGGGTGCAGGTAGAGATCTAAAGCAAAAGCAAGCAATTAAAGTTAACATTCCTGACAGCAGAATGCTTGTCACACTGAGCAAACACGCAATTGAGTGTTGAGAGGCTCCTGGAACATTTCAGGGTTCTCTGGGGATCTGAAAGCTACTGTCAGCCCAACCAAGAGGATACACAAATGCCTTCATAAACAAAGGAAGTGGCTCAGAGAGGATTCTATTCCATCTGTGTGAAAGTACCCTATTGCACATCTGGATGTCCAGGGAAATGACCATCTCATGGGAATGGGGAATGGTACCTAGCCTGCAAGGCCATGGCAGACAGCAGATAGACTAGGTGAGTGCCAAGAAGGCCTCTCAAGTGGAAATATTTATTTGGTTAAAAATGAAGAGGCAAGACAAGCCCAACTGAAAGCAAACAAACAAAATTTCCCAACCATATGCTTAGCAGTTTGCACATTTAATAAGAAATGCCCTTTCTTTTTATATATATATATATATACACACATAAATTTCATTGTCACTGCAGTGTTTTTGGACTTCCCAACAGCTTGGCTCTCATCTGTAGCCCTCCATTGCTTGTGTTCTCTGTCTCCCTCTGAAATGGTTGGACCACATGAGTTACAAATGATTAGGGATGGGATATTAAATCTGTGAACGAGCAGAACTAATGAAATGCTTCACAGCAAAGTAAAGATGAGGTAAGTATTACCGTTAGCTAGAGGAGCCTGCAAACTCTAGGCATAAGAGAGAATAGGACACAGATGGAAACAGAAAGTTTTCGATCTTAGTGACACAACCATAAGTCTACCATGATATTTATAGCTTTTTACAATTATATATAAGATTTTACTATTTGTACAAATACAAATATATTTATATATGCACATATGTACCAAAACCATCTTATACTTACAATTTATACATTGTATATCTCATATTTACATAACCATTTAACCTCAGAAGTTATGCATAAGATACCGCCTAGCATATTTTTATTACCCTCTTGTGAAGCTATCATATAAGAAATATATTGGCCATTAGGTTTAAAAGTAATCTTGTGAGTTTGCAGAGCAAGTAACCATCCTGCTATCGCTTACATACATTTAAAAGGTAGCCTCGATTGGTAACATAGCTCTTGATTGCTTACTGATGCTTCAATAGGTTTCTCACATCTTGCACCCCACAGTTGGGTACTGTATAGAAGGCCTGTTGATGAGACCAGCAGTGAAAGTCCCGTTGAAGGAAAATCACTGTAAGCTACAGATATGCACAGGCAAATTCTGGAAAATGTGGTGCACCTGGCATCCGAGGAAAGCAGAAGAGAGAGAATCTCACTGGTCAGTGAAGTGACTACGGAGAAGACGGCTGATGCCACAAGACACACAATTCTTGCCCAATATCTAAATGGCCCACTTTTCCTCTTTTGATTTGTTTCAAGGCCCTGGCTTTGTGCCAGGCAAATGGTCACTGATTTGAATAGATTTTATTATTAGCAAAATGGAACAGTTACATGTTCTGAGCTATGTTAGCAGAAACTTCCCCTTACAAATTTCAAGAAGACACTTGGAATTCTATTGGAAAGTAGATACTATGGGACAAAGGGATAACTTTCTAGTTACTATGACAAATAAGAGAAAAAAGACTGAACTGCACCATTTGTCTTGGTTACACTCTAACATGAAGTCCTAGGAAATACAAGCATCAATTTCATTAATATTTTAAATTTAAAAAGTTATGTCCGTTCTTCTGGGTTAAAAAGTATTTTATGTTTTTTTTTTCCTCAGTAGTACAGGTCTCTAATATTCAAACCATGGACTTACAGGGGAGAAGCTTTAAAACAAGCCAAGAGGAACTTTGGCATGATGACTGAAAATATATAGTAAACAGTAACTTCTGAAAGGGGCACCGTCACCACAAAAGTACGTGGTTGAGGGAAGCTAAAAGATAACCAATCTACATACTTGGATACCTGTCCCTTGAGATGGTGGCAGTCAGAGATAGGCCTTTCAACAAGATTAAAGAGATGCTATTAATTGCTATTGATCAGGGGTCAACAAATTAAATTGCATTTGCAGCTGCCTCTCTGGAAGGTCTAAATGAGAAATGCAATTAACGGCTCTGACTGACCCAATGTTGTGATTAATTTAATAAGAAATGAGACATCAACCACCACAACAAAAAGCATATATATACATGTGTGTGTGGTGTGTGTGGTGTGTGTGGTGGTGATGATGCTGGTACGTGTGTGTATGTGTATGTGCATGCCCCTGTGTGCATGTGCATGTTAGGCATCTTGGAGACCTCAAATTAAAAGTTCTTCTTTAGACCTAAGTACCCATTTATTCTTATATATTCCATGGAAAAACAAAAACAGATGGCCACAATAGGTATTTAACAATTTTTTTTCAAATTTCAGGAATCTTGCTGAACAACAATGTGGAAAAGAAAAAGCCAACCTTTGGTGTTCTAGAGGCACATGTGTGAAGGCAAATGCTAGAGACCCATGGGTAGTCTCACAATACACAGATATAGTTTAGTATGAGATTAGTGTTTGTAAAGCACTAGTGAAAGAATTGTTTTCTCCTCACTGTCCAAATGCAGACTTTTTTCTCAAGATCAATATATAAAAACCCCATCTGATCAGTGTTGAAGTCTGGCCAATCAAGTTCCAATTTCTCAAGACAAGATGAAAGTAAGTTGGTAAACAGGTGTGGTGTCTGGGACACACACACACACACACACACACACACACACACACACATACACACACGTAGTTGATCCTGAAGATATAATATGTCACTAGTAACTTTGGTCGTGTCCCGAGTGACATCAGGTACCACTCCAAGCTCTCCTTGCTTTCATAGGTTCCACATTGTTGATTTCTGTCATCAGTAACAACATCCTTATAATGCTAAGAGCCAGCAATGAGACTGCTTTCATTCTAGACTCCCCTATGACCCCCAAGGTAGAGCTGTTGTACCAGTGGGTGGGTTTGAATCTCACTCATACTAGATCAAATTTTCGTTCCTGCTTTCCTGGGCTTTTGTAATTGTCTCCCAGTACTGTCTCTACCTCTCGCTAGTCTCCAGTTCACTCTTCAATCTGCTGTTCCAATAGTTTAAGATAGTAATATGGCTATTCAGCCTTCTGATTTATTATAAATACTCCATAATGTCCATGAAAAGCAAGATCAATTTTCTTAGTATGTTTTTCTAGATCTTGACAATTGGAATTTCATCCCAGATGCATCTCTTAGTATATGACTCACCTTCAAAATATATCATTCATTGTTTTCTGTTTTACAATATTGTTTCTCTAAATATATACCCAAATCATAAGTGAGATTAAATATTCAAATCCAGCCTCACTTTGTCTATCTGTTTTCTAACTCCCCCAGTCCTAGCTGATCTATGATAAGACATTCTGGTTTTAAACCACTTTATGTTATTCTTCGATTTTTAACCCTATGCGAAGATAGTTCTGCCTAGGCATGTAAACCTAGGAAACCAAAATGTTCTCTGTCCTCTGTGTTACAGTCTGAGAAATGGTGATAATTTCATTATAACTGAGAGGATGCTTGAACCAATAAAAGCAAGTCATTGTCTTATGTATGGCAGCCAATATGGTGTTTGATAAACTAAAAAAACTGATGTAATGGTAAATGAACTTTATATTCTAGTTCCTCCCATCCATGTTACCATATATGTTCATTTATTTGAAGAAAGTTGTCTTTTATTGGAAAACTTTTCAACTTAAAATTAAATGTAGTAGTGTAGCTGTTTGAAATTAGGCCTACTCAGAAACTTGTTTGTAAAGGGAGTGTGGGGAGTATTTAGCATCTGGAATGGAAAGATTGATGAGTTCAACATTTTGAAAAGTCAAAGTGAAAGTCATGTCATGGTCGCCACTGTCAATATTTATATTAGAAAGAGAATTGAGCCCTTAAAACCCAGCGGTAGAAATTCCCATGGATTCATTGTGTCAGGAGGGGAGCAGTGAGAGGCTGCATGTAGGTTTATGGGTGCATGCACTGTGTTTAGCATCATGTGCTGGTCTAGGCTGTAAGTCAACGTCAGGTGTCTTCCTTACTGTTTCTCTCTTTTTCATTGCTCCTGTTCTCCATCAGGTTAAATGAGTCAGACCAAAGCCCCAGAGAGACTCCTGTTTTCACTTCCTTATCCACAGACTGCCATGACTGCTTTTTGACATGGGTGTTAGGGATCTGAAACCAGATTTCCTGCTTATGTGACCAACACTTTACCTACTGCGCTGTCTTCCCCTATCCCAATTCAACTTATTCAGCTCTTATCTAATGAATAGTCTGCCTTCTTGGTGCATAAGTTTGATCAGGATCATTCAGCTGTTTATATCAGGCAGGACAATTGGATGTTAATACCATGCATATTATAAATGTGGTAAGAAAACACAGGCGAGTTGGTGACTCAGAGATAAATTTTGTCTTTCAAAATAGTGGAATACTGCATTTTAGAATCAACTGCCTAGCTCTGGTTTCAACTGTATATCTACCGGCTTGTCCTTAGTTTCATTTTCTTCAGGTGGTTGCTGCCCTTCACCATCTCTTGAGCTATCGACTTTCATAGCTGAAACCCAGGTTTTTGTGTGTAATTATTTATTTGTTCTTAATTGACTTGGAAAATAGGATGTTTAAAACTAAAGGTATCTTTTAAAAGAACTTGCACCTCAGTCTCAATGTCCTGTATAAATGTAATCATGCATATGTTATCAAGGAGATATTTTTAATGTGGGTTCATTTTTTTCCAACAATGCCATTCACTGCCTATATTGCATTCATAGTGTGCATTTCATACTGTATGTAATGTATTCTGTCTTCCCTTCACAGACATTCGGACTGCATTCTCTCATTGCCTCTGTTATACACTGTACTGCTAAAATGCTGTTTTGTGCTTTGCTTCACCTTATACGTAGCAGCTTTCTTAGGGGAGTATGCTTCAAATTCTGACACAGCTGGATGAGACCAAGGTGCCACTTCCTCCATCTTTCTTCTGTCTTGTGACTCTGGCAAAAATCATGTCTCATTTGCTGTTTTAATTTATACATCCAGTAATAAGGTTGAATAAAATTTTATTAATGGAAAGCTTTCCCAATTTTCCCATTTGTTCCCATTTGCCCTTTTGATTGTTTAATGTTTTCTTTTGCTGTATAGAAACTTCATGTTGCTAATAAACATCTTTGCCTTCAAAAAAAAAAAAAAAAGAAGAGTGCTATTCTCAACACAAAACTTTAAACACAGCCAATGCATCAGATCTGTACTGTGGTTCATAGTTCTCTCCCGTGCTTCCAAGGTGTTGACTCTATGAAATTTTGAGGACAGAGGGAGTAGAAAACAATGTATGGAAATTTAAATGCAAGAAAGTCTAATTTTGTTTTATGAAAATATTGGCATGATACAAGTGTGTCATTATGTGCTTAGGTACACCATGCTGATGTTTTCTTTGTGAATATTTCCCCCAGTCTTCAGTAACAGAGAAACTGGTGGTAACTATAAAATATTGTTCACATAACTTTGTATTAGGTAGTAAGTTTGTCTCAAGGATCATGACCATAAGAGTTCTTTATTACTCCTCAAGTAGAGTTTGTGTACAAAAAAGACAAAGGTATGTACCTGGGTACTAGTTACAAGCAACGGTGTTTGCTCTGAGCCTGGCTCTTCATTGCTTATTATAAGTCAATTGGAGAGTTTGACGTTGAATATGGACATTAAAACAATAATATTCTCAGTAAAAATTTTCAAATAGCAACAAACCTAGGAGTCTTGTCAGAAATTTTAGCTATGATTGGCAAGAGTCAAATCTGTATTTTAGATTTAAGAGATATACCAACCAAATACCAATCCAAAAGTCATTTTGGATTATATAAATAAACTTTCTTCTAATATTTAAAAAAATCTAAGAGTTTGAATATGGACTGAATTTTGGAGAGTTATAAGGTTACTACTAATTTTGTTAGATTTTTAAAAATATAATAGCACAGTTTTGCAAGAAAATACTGCATTTTTAAAAATGAGATAATTATTTGGTTTCAGAGATGAATGTACTCATGATTGATACTATGGATAGAAAATAGCAAACTATTCTGCAAAATCCTAGTAATACTTTATCAGGACAATGAGGAAGTAAAGGACATGCATGCTATTTTTCTGATTGAAAAATTTCATAATAAATTTCTGCACAGCCCCTTCTCACCGCATGATGAGAGATAAAACATTTGTCTCTTTACATTCTTATTTTCTCAGTAGTTAGAACACAGGCAGGATTCCCTCCTCTTAGGTTTGTTATGGAGACTGAACAGAACGCTGTGGCCTCTGAGCCCAGCATTGTGCTTGGCACACCTGAAATTCGAACACTGTAGTGCTGCATAAGGGTGGGGAGGAAGGGAAGGTTTGCATCCTACCATTTAAAATACTCTTACTGGCAGTTTACTTCAGCCTCTTTTTGTGACCTCCCCCCCAAAAAAAAAATCAGCCTTGCATCATATTTTGAAAAATGAAAATGCACATCCCAGAGTTAAAGCTTAATTCTATTTGGCTACAGCTGTAATGGCATATGTGCTGTAGGATGACAGATGCCATTGTGAGTTCGTCATTGAAGGAGTGGAGAGAAGAGAAACTTGGGAAGGAAAATATACCACAAACAATGTTCACTGGGTAACACACTTTATATTTAACAAAATAATTTTTTTAATAATATATTCTTTTACACATCAAATATTGTTGCTAGAATCCCCCCTCTTTTTTTTTTTTACAGTTTAGTATTTAGTGTTTTTATCCCTCTCTTTCTCTTACTAGTTTTCAGGCACACCATTTTTCAAAGCTTTTAGAAGCTGAATCAGTTCAACAGGCATCAGCTGATACACCGGATGCTGATCCCTTGTTCAAACATAGCTGAATCTCAAGCGGAGACCGGAAGGCAGAAGAGATAGGATAACAAAGAGGTGACTGTGTGGCTGCAATCAAAGCCTTCAAAAGAAATAACAACAAAAGCAACAACAAAATGATGAGACGAGAAGAACTCTGATGTGCAGAGTTTCGGGAAGAATATCTCAGTGACCAGGCTAGAAGGAAGTTGTTAAATGCTTATCAGTTTATGAGAAATTCTGTCACAGTATAGGCTTGTCCCTCTATAAAAGAGAGGAAGCATTAGTGATTGGGAGTATTAGGAAATAGTGTAGTGAAATTGAAAGAAACAAAAGAATAACACAAACAGACAAAAGAAACCAGGCCCAACCCAACATGAACAGTGATGAGAATCCCCTTGTCAAGTGTGTAATAGAGGCCATTGAAGGACTGCCTGTTGGGAACTCTGTAGAAGAATCTCTGCTGTGGTTGTTACAATCTATCCCACCGAATCTTTGCTGTGGGTATCAGTGGTCTTAGACTTTGACGCAACATTTCTATACCTCGGCTTCCAAGTTTCACATTCTTTGTTTCTCACAAGGACATAATAACTCCTTAATAATCAGTAAAGGTCTATGCTACTTGGCTCTATTAGTGACGTTTTCAGTTTTATATCTATTTCTGTCATTAATAATAATAATAGTATTATTGACAATAATACTAGTATTTCCTCTCAATAATGTGGATTTTGGGGACTGTCAATAGGCAACCTCAGGGCAAAGAAAGCGGTACAGTACAACTCTGTCTAGACACAGGCTGAAGTGTGCAGCGCCTTTGCTTGTGAGTGCAGGCATAAATCATGCAGAATTGCTCATGAATGATTCATGGATGTCTCTAAGATGTTTCCACAGTGGCAACTGAAAGGCACCAACCTTGCAGCAAATTGGCGTTCTAAGGGAAGGCAGCAGGATATTCTTCCTTGGATGGTGCTGGGATGGTTATTTGTATCACAACACAAGCACAGTGTGTGTGTGTAAAAGTGTCAGGTCTGGCTCGTCATCACATTCATTTTGGAAATGACAACTCTTTCTTGATGACAGGTGGTGCTTTCAGGGAGGAGAGGCCGACAACTTTAGGTGAGAAAGCTAATTTATGAGACAATAGAAACTGATGTCCGGAGAGTGGCTCTTAGAAGCGCCACGTGATGGGGGGGGGGAGGTTGACCCTGGGGTTGCTGTTTGTGTATGATCTAAAGGGCTCAGGGCCTCAACAAAGCCATGTGTGTGCAGTTGAAACTGTCCGGTATGTCATATGCAAAAATGACAGAGCTTAATGACACAGCTTTTGAGCCAGGGAAAATTTTGTTCCCCACCCACACCCCTTGAGGACTTTTGGCAATGTCTGAGGACATTTGGTTGGTATAACTGGGTGGATGTTCTTGACCTAGGAGCTGAAATCCAGGATTGCCACTTAGCATCCTAAGAATGTGTAGCATAGCCCCTCCCAATCTGGCCCCACATGTCAGAGACTGAGACGGAGACATCTGTCTGTGTAATGTGTCTCTACACAGAAACCACACAAACCAGACTGGGTTTGGGAGCAGAAGACAGGAAAAAGAAAGAAAACTGGATATGAAGAAAACTTTGAAATTTCCCTATTAGATCTGCACCAGGGGTTTTAGGATGGAAAGTGGGAATACATGACTGGGTCACGTGGTCTCAGAACTGAATTTTGCGCTTGACTGAAGGTGGCATTAGATACCCTGTGTATTTCTTTTATTATTGTTTTTTTTTCCCCATTGTTGTACTAGCAGCATTACCAGGGCAACCTTGAGACTCTTCAAAAGTTCAATTTAATAGTTCAGTATCTAATATATACATTAAAAATGTTCAACTAATGAAATTGTATTGTGCAAGACTCACTCTACCCTAATCTTTAATTTACATCAGCACTTAAGGTGGAAAGAGTGTCCTGAATCTGGATTTTAGATTTAGGGCTGAGTGGTTGTTACTGTAATGTGGTAAACACAGTCCCGAATCATAAAAACTGCTGTAGAGGGCTGGATTTCAGCCAATTTGGAACTGGAAAGTTAGAAGTGTTTAGAAAGATTAATTCACAGTGGGGGCTATTCACCCTGGTTCTGGTATTTATATTGCCTGGTGACAAGATGGGCTTTGTGGTGTATTTAATTATAAACCACACTCAAAGCTGGCATCATGAAGAAGTCTGGTGAATATATACCACAGCTTTAAATACTTGTCTCTTTGTGTACTCCAGTCAACTCATGGTGTTCTTCTTCTACTTGTTTCTGATTGGCAGTTTCAAAGTTTTATATATGAAATATGTGGTTTGTATGAATCAACAGTGAGCCCCAACATATTGGACAGAATAGTCGTTCTTCACCTCAGTCTGCAGAGGACCCAGTTTGCTACTTTGTTTCTTAGCCTACAGACATGATAATTGCCTCCAAGAGAACCATGGCTTGGACACTCTTACATTGTCCAGCTCTGAAAGGATACCTCCCCCGAAAAGTTTCTTTATCAAACACTTCCGATGTAACACAAAACTTTACTGCACAGTCACTCCTGACCCCTTAGATTCCAAAGGTAGAAAATACACAAGAGAAAAGTGTAGTAAGCACAGCAGAGTAAAAATGGAGTAAGTCAAGGGACATGAACTGGCAGGTCACAGGCATCACCTGGGAGGGAGCCTGTCCAAGGTGGTTTTCTTTCTTGTCACAGAAAATCTTGGTTGTCAAGTCACCATCAAGCATTGGTAATTACAAAAGTGGTGTAGATAGCTATATGCTATGTATATTTTATATAGCAAGAGAAAGAGAGAGAAACTTCCTCTTCGTAAAATAATCACCTTTGTCAACTCCAGAAGGTTTTGCTGGTGACCCTGTTGTAGCTGGCAGGAGTTTGTTTGCTCATTTTGTTGAGTGTTAAACATGTGCCGTGTAGAAACCATAGCATCCCTTCCTAGAACTGGTAACTGTTCGGGAATTTGCCCTACAGAGGCTGCTTGCCTTGGCATTCACGCTTCGAACACTGAGCGGGTTTCCACCAGTCTCCGTTGTGACAATGACAGATGTTACAGTCGTCCACTTTCACTTCAATGCCAGCTGGAATTATTGTAGTTCCGGCAAAGCAGTTTGGACCTGGAACACACACACATGCATTGGTTAGTGCATTAAATCCGGGAGCCTCCCCTCCACCCTCTCCTTTTCTTTCCAAAGAATAAGCCCACCCCATCTGTTAATGAGGTCTGACTGAGCCAACAGCTTGTTATAAAGGAGTTTTCTGGTCAACCCCTTCAGAGTCAAGTCAGAGTCAACCCCATGATCTATAACACACATCTCATATTTCCTATGTATATTAAAGTGAGACAGAGAGATGGAGCAAGAAAAGAACGAGAGCGAGAGGGGGGGGGAGGGAGAGAGCGAGAAAGACATTTGGGGAAAACCCTGATTATTGTCTACTTACTGAGCCCATTGTGGATTAGACTTTATTTGCTTTGTCCTTGGGTGTAAAGGTGACAAAATGTCTCATGAACAGAGGATTGGCATGACAGTACCCATGGCGGAGGTCCTCTCCCTTTCTGTGGAGGGTGTGAGATGAACTTGTTCACTCACCAGATTCTGCCTGGTTCCTGGAATCCCCAGTTTGTTTCTTGATAACAATGAATAATTCATGGATGGATGATTTATTCATGTCCCTAAACAAGCTTTGTTAGAGGTTCATTTGATTTTTTATAAATGGAGCTCCTTTAATCTGCTGGTTATCTATTTCTCTCTCTCTCTCTCTCTTTTTTTTTTTAAAAGGAATGACCCAAATGGTTGGCTTTTGAAAGTCAACAGGAATTTTCTTTTAGTTTTTCAAGTTTCACAAAGCTATGTAGCAGATGATTCCTGCTTTTTCTAGATGGATGAGCGTGTGTGTGTGTGTGTGTGTGTGTTTAATGAAGCATTCTCATATTATTTTTAGTCCTTCCTATATAGGGATGATAATATCCCACAGAATTATTTCTCAAGTTGAAACTGTATTTAAAAAAAAATGACTTCCCATAGTGGATTTCAGAGGGATAGTAAAAAATTATTGGCTTTTAGGAGTTATTTGGTGTTAAGTCTATGAAGAACGCATTTGGGTAAAGAAGGAGATGCTGGGTTGTATCCAGTAACGATTTGTTAAGCCATCAGTTTTGGCAACTTGCCATAATCACTAACTATATGGCAATCTGGTAACATGTCACTAACAATGGCCTGCTTTCACTTTCTCAAGTTTTTTAGAATTTATAAGACTTTCTCTACTGCCAAACAAATGAAATCAGAGGCCGTCTGTAGTGCCAGTTCGTTAGAGGAGGCTTCCTTTTGCAAAAATTATAGCTGCTGAGTTATAGTGCATATTTGTTAAGGACCAACTAGCATGCTTTGGCTCTGAGCCCCTTTGTTTTAGAGCTTCTCACCGTATATAATCCCGCAACAGTGTTTGTGTGCAGATGCCTTTCTCTCACTCTGCTGCTACAAGGCATCCATGGCAGAACATGGGGAATTGACAAGGGCGGGGTGATAGATCAGCTCAATCCGGTAATACGTAACTCTTCATTTCCTGCCTGCACCCATGAGACATTTTCTTGTTCTGATTCCATGATAAATTCTTGGCTATCTTCAAGTGTTGATTATTTCACAATCACAACATTAAATGTATGTATCTGAGGGTTTAAGGAATTAGTTGATAGACTTTATTACTTGTCTATCTACAGTTATGTGGGGGCAATTCAACACCAAACCATGAGTTACTTCTATACCTAGATCTGAGGGGTCTTTGGAGAACTTTACAGGAAGGGTGTCCTATAATATTGCTTCACCTCTCCTGCTTACCGTCCAGAGCTGTCTCCTGACAGAAGCCTGCCAGGTCAACCAATTTTAGGCCAGACAGGGTTTTGTAGGGAAGTAGCTGCAGAAACAGCACTAGACTTGGCCAACACTGTCTGCCTGGAAACAGCCCAGAAGACCAATGCTTGGTCCCTGCGTCCCCTCCTCCTCTCCCCACCTCACCCTACACACAACTAAGACTTTCACTTTAAGCATATATTTTAGTTTTTCCAGAACGAGAAAAAAAATTTTGTTTTTAAATTATGGTTTCAAATACAAAGATGTGCAAGCAACAGGCAGACCATTAAGTAGGAGGAATCTTCACAGTTTTTTTTTTTGAGGATTTGGAACTGTGATGGATGAAACATAACACACTCAGTCTTTTTCTCTCTCATTTGTGTGTGCACATGCACACTCATGGATGTGCTGCTGTCTCTCAGAGTGCTGGAAAAACTCACTGCTACAACAACAGAAGGCAGATAGAATGCATGAAAAGACGCCTTGAAAGTCATTTATGTCTGGAAGGGATATTTTACTAGAGTTCTGTTTTTGTATTTTCTTCTTTCTGCCTGTGTTGGTAGCATGCTGTGATAGGCATGCATTTGATTAACCTCTATCCGTTATGTCTTAAGATCACTTAGAGTTTGTTGCACTTTCAGCCCAAGAAATATTAATTATGCTGATGGATTGAACAGAAATGAAAGATCTTTTGCATGTGACAAGACTGGCCAAAGTCACTGCTTGGGAATGTAGTCAGTGCTCAGGTGTCTACCTGATGGCCAGAGGCATTTTATTAAATTCTGCATCTGGTTTGATCTCCTTAACTTTTGTGCTTCAGAGGTTTTGTTGGTCTTGTTCTGATAGGCTCAGATATAACTGCAGCAAGTCTCAAGTTTGCCATTAAAAGTCATACACTTAAAAGCAATTTAGATAATTGTGAGTAGAATGGTTGGCACTATTTAAAAACTGTTCCGGTTTTAGCCTGCTCCCTACTGCTGGTGACAGTAAGTGCTAATTCTCTTTGAGGGTGTCAGTGCTCTCCATGAGCCACTTATTTAGGCAATCGTCCTTGCTTCTACCTACCATCCTCCTCTTTGGAGGTTGCTCTCATTTTTCCTTTGTATATATGATGGGATAAATTGCTCAGAGGACTGAACTCAATGACAAAGCAACACATTGGGATGTGGAGGACTTGGAAAAACTCCAGAAGGGAATAGTGAAAATGATTAAACGGAGTGCTGGCAGACAGGACCTCCGAGAGAATGCTGAAGGATTAGAATCATTTAACTCAGAGGGATAAGATAGAGGAACACCACAATAACTCTCAGAAAGTTGTGGCTTAAGAGAGGAAAAGTAACCAAATGGGCACTCATTCTGCAATCTAGAGACAGAAAAGATACCCCTCTCTCTGCTCTTTCCTCTCTCTCTTCTCTTCTCTTCTCTTCTCTTCTCTTCTCTTCTCTTCTCTTCTCTTCTCTTCTCTTCTCTTCTCTTCTCTTCTCTCTTCAAGAACTGATACTTGACTGTGTGCTCATATTTTCTCTCTTAAAAATATTTAAGATGTGTAAGCTCTTACCCCAGGTATGTGTTGTACAGTCAACCCCTTGAAGGCAAGAACTGAATATCTGTTATTTCTTACAGTCTAGGCATGATGCTGTGTCTAACAGATATTAAGAACTCAATATCTAGTTTGTTTAGCTGAATAAAATAGGGTGAATGAGCTACTTTTGTGTTTGCCAGAGACAAATTTGTTACTGAATCTATAGATAAGCCCTTATCTGATTATGAGGGCCAGAACTATAGTATTCACTTACAGGCGGAAACGTGATAATTTGTTGAACACTTACTTTATGCCAGAACTTGCCTCATAATGTTTTTTCAATAATCTATAGAAGGCACATGCTTTTCCTCTAATGATATCGAGCCTCAGATATGGAAAATGACTATCCAGAGGTTATATGCCTGGAATGCGATACCACTGAGGTATGAAGTGAAACCTCTATGGCCTGTAAGAGGTTTCTAGTTGCTCAGAAAAAGAAATAGCATTCTAGAACTGAGCTGTCTAGTATTTTTTTGTTCCTTATTCTGAACTTCTGATTAAAATGTAGATTTCTAGTAGATTAAAGCATTTCAGTTGCATATTGAGGTAGGAAAGGTGATGTGGACAGAAAGAAGCAAGATTGGTTTTCTTCAGATCATTATGTATGTACTGTTTTGTGTTGTGTATTTATATAGGATCTAACAAGCATCATTTGTTTCAAAACTACGGAAGTCTTCTGTGGAGAAGATGTGTGGACCATGGGCTTTTCTCAAGCTAGCAGTAAAGTTTCTACTAATGCTGTGTGCACTGTGGAAAGAAAGACAATGAAAACGAATTAGGACAAGGAGAGTGATCTTAGACAAACACTTTGTTACCCAAATGCAAATGGGAGATGCATGTGGTATAGTATTGGAAAGAATTCAACCTTTTGAAAATGTGATAGAATTGGAAATTGGATTCCTTGCTGAGACTGAGCGAGGAGGGAAGAAGAAGAGAGACTGTTAAAACCAGGAGACGGTTTCCCCATGAGATCCGTGAATAATATGCCCTACTATTCTATACTTCTTTGAATATTTATTTTGCATATCTATAAAACCAAAACTAAATTCAATTTTTTTTTCAATCAAAACGTTCAAGAGAAATTTTATAAAGACGAGAAGGAACAAGTGTGAAAGCTGTAACTCTCTGGAGAGATGGCTGAGGCAAGTCAAGACTCTATTGTTGGACAGCACATCTTCCCATCGTCCCCCCCCAACTTCCCCAAGGTACCACGAGGTACATGCAGAGAATATCTTGTGATCAGATAAAAAGCAATTGGAACAGTTTTTTTTTTCTAGCTTTGATAATACAAGGTTTTAAGAAAGCAAGCAGAACATGGAAGGATTCCTATGGTATTTGTGGTTATATGGACCAGGAAGATTTACTCAGACAGTGAAGTTTTCTGATAATCCCCCAAATTTCCCTTACAAAAGACTGCATAGGAGCAATGGGGGGGGGGAGCTTATCTGATCACACATTGCTCCGTAGCTAATGCTCATTTGCTATGCCACACACCACACAATGATATATAACCTGACTAAGTGTTCTGAGGGAAAGCACAGACAACCTGACATGGTCGGTCTAGTGGAAGACCTTGGATAAAGTAGGAGTGGAGTGGGAACCATCTGAGAAGTCAAAAAGACCAGTGTGTCCAGTGGCACACACAAGAAGCTGGTGAGTTACTGCTGGGCATGCAGTCAGATACTGAAATACAAGAAGAAATCATGAAATACCCAAAGATTTCATGGTCTTATTAACACAGTTTCGGTGGCTTCAAACTGAACATGGTAGGTGTGTTTACACAATGCAAAGCAGATCAGGAAATGCTACAAATCAGGGTTTTAGTTCCACCTTTTCCAATCTCCATTTCTCAGTCAGTTGTCAAGCATATATTAGTATGTTACTAGTTTAGGGCTGAAGATTCTGGGTCATTTTCCATGTAAAGATTTTATACTTCTCCTCTCCTCTCCTCTCCTCTCCTCTCCTCTCCTCTCCTCTCCTCTCCTNTTTAATGAAGCATTCTCATATTATTTTTAGTCCTTCCTATATAGGGATGATAATATCCCACAGAATTATTTCTCAAGTTGAAACTGTATTTAAAAAAAAATGACTTCCCATAGTGGATTTCAGAGGGATAGTAAAAAATTATTGGCTTTTAGGAGTTATTTGGTGTTAAGTCTATGAAGAACGCATTTGGGTAAAGAAGGAGATGCTGGGTTGTATCCAGTAACGATTTGTTAAGCCATCAGTTTTGGCAACTTGCCATAATCACTAACTATATGGCAATCTGGTAACATGTCACTAACAATGGCCTGCTTTCACTTTCTCAAGTTTTTTAGAATTTATAAGACTTTCTCTACTGCCAAACAAATGAAATCAGAGGCCGTCTGTAGTGCCAGTTCGTTAGAGGAGGCTTCCTTTTGCAAAAATTATAGCTGCTGAGTTATAGTGCATATTTGTTAAGGACCAACTAGCATGCTTTGGCTCTGAGCCCCTTTGTTTTAGAGCTTCTCACCGTATATAATCCCGCAACAGTGTTTGTGTGCAGATGCCTTTCTCTCACTCTGCTGCTACAAGGCATCCATGGCAGAACATGGGGAATTGACAAGGGCGGGGTGATAGATCAGCTCAATCCGGTAATACGTAACTCTTCATTTCCTGCCTGCACCCATGAGACATTTTCTTGTTCTGATTCCATGATAAATTCTTGGCTATCTTCAAGTGTTGATTATTTCACAATCACAACATTAAATGTATGTATCTGAGGGTTTAAGGAATTAGTTGATAGACTTTATTACTTGTCTATCTACAGTTATGTGGGGGCAATTCAACACCAAACCATGAGTTACTTCTATACCTAGATCTGAGGGGTCTTTGGAGAACTTTACAGGAAGGGTGTCCTATAATATTGCTTCACCTCTCCTGCTTACCGTCCAGAGCTGTCTCCTGACAGAAGCCTGCCAGGTCAACCAATTTTAGGCCAGACAGGGTTTTGTAGGGAAGTAGCTGCAGAAACAGCACTAGACTTGGCCAACACTGTCTGCCTGGAAACAGCCCAGAAGACCAATGCTTGGTCCCTGCGTCCCCTCCTCCTCTCCCCACCTCACCCTACACACAACTAAGACTTTCACTTTAAGCATATATTTTAGTTTTTCCAGAACGAGAAAAAAAATTTTGTTTTTAAATTATGGTTTCAAATACAAAGATGTGCAAGCAACAGGCAGACCATTAAGTAGGAGGAATCTTCACAGTTTTTTTTTTTGAGGATTTGGAACTGTGATGGATGAAACATAACACACTCAGTCTTTTTCTCTCTCATTTGTGTGTGCACATGCACACTCATGGATGTGCTGCTGTCTCTCAGAGTGCTGGAAAAACTCACTGCTACAACAACAGAAGGCAGATAGAATGCATGAAAAGACGCCTTGAAAGTCATTTATGTCTGGAAGGGATATTTTACTAGAGTTCTGTTTTTGTATTTTCTTCTTTCTGCCTGTGTTGGTAGCATGCTGTGATAGGCATGCATTTGATTAACCTCTATCCGTTATGTCTTAAGATCACTTAGAGTTTGTTGCACTTTCAGCCCAAGAAATATTAATTATGCTGATGGATTGAACAGAAATGAAAGATCTTTTGCATGTGACAAGACTGGCCAAAGTCACTGCTTGGGAATGTAGTCAGTGCTCAGGTGTCTACCTGATGGCCAGAGGCATTTTATTAAATTCTGCATCTGGTTTGATCTCCTTAACTTTTGTGCTTCAGAGGTTTTGTTGGTCTTGTTCTGATAGGCTCAGATATAACTGCAGCAAGTCTCAAGTTTGCCATTAAAAGTCATACACTTAAAAGCAATTTAGATAATTGTGAGTAGAATGGTTGGCACTATTTAAAAACTGTTCCGGTTTTAGCCTGCTCCCTACTGCTGGTGACAGTAAGTGCTAATTCTCTTTGAGGGTGTCAGTGCTCTCCATGAGCCACTTATTTAGGCAATCGTCCTTGCTTCTACCTACCATCCTCCTCTTTGGAGGTTGCTCTCATTTTTCCTTTGTATATATGATGGGATAAATTGCTCAGAGGACTGAACTCAATGACAAAGCAACACATTGGGATGTGGAGGACTTGGAAAAACTCCAGAAGGGAATAGTGAAAATGATTAAACGGAGTGCTGGCAGACAGGACCTCCGAGAGAATGCTGAAGGATTAGAATCATTTAACTCAGAGGGATAAGATAGAGGAACACCACAATAACTCTCAGAAAGTTGTGGCTTAAGAGAGGAAAAGTAACCAAATGGGCACTCATTCTGCAATCTAGAGACAGAAAAGATACCCCTCTCTCTGCTCTTTCCTCTCTCTCTTCTCTTCTCTTCTCTTCTCTTCTCTTCTCTTCTCTTCTCTTCTCTTCTCTTCTCTTCTCTTCTCTTCTCTTCTCTCTTCAAGAACTGATACTTGACTGTGTGCTCATATTTTCTCTCTTAAAAATATTTAAGATGTGTAAGCTCTTACCCCAGGTATGTGTTGTACAGTCAACCCCTTGAAGGCAAGAACTGAATATCTGTTATTTCTTACAGTCTAGGCATGATGCTGTGTCTAACAGATATTAAGAACTCAATATCTAGTTTGTTTAGCTGAATAAAATAGGGTGAATGAGCTACTTTTGTGTTTGCCAGAGACAAATTTGTTACTGAATCTATAGATAAGCCCTTATCTGATTATGAGGGCCAGAACTATAGTATTCACTTACAGGCGGAAACGTGATAATTTGTTGAACACTTACTTTATGCCAGAACTTGCCTCATAATGTTTTTTCAATAATCTATAGAAGGCACATGCTTTTCCTCTAATGATATCGAGCCTCAGATATGGAAAATGACTATCCAGAGGTTATATGCCTGGAATGCGATACCACTGAGGTATGAAGTGAAACCTCTATGGCCTGTAAGAGGTTTCTAGTTGCTCAGAAAAAGAAATAGCATTCTAGAACTGAGCTGTCTAGTATTTTTTTGTTCCTTATTCTGAACTTCTGATTAAAATGTAGATTTCTAGTAGATTAAAGCATTTCAGTTGCATATTGAGGTAGGAAAGGTGATGTGGACAGAAAGAAGCAAGATTGGTTTTCTTCAGATCATTATGTATGTACTGTTTTGTGTTGTGTATTTATATAGGATCTAACAAGCATCATTTGTTTCAAAACTACGGAAGTCTTCTGTGGAGAAGATGTGTGGACCATGGGCTTTTCTCAAGCTAGCAGTAAAGTTTCTACTAATGCTGTGTGCACTGTGGAAAGAAAGACAATGAAAACGAATTAGGACAAGGAGAGTGATCTTAGACAAACACTTTGTTACCCAAATGCAAATGGGAGATGCATGTGGTATAGTATTGGAAAGAATTCAACCTTTTGAAAATGTGATAGAATTGGAAATTGGATTCCTTGCTGAGACTGAGCGAGGAGGGAAGAAGAAGAGAGACTGTTAAAACCAGGAGACGGTTTCCCCATGAGATCCGTGAATAATATGCCCTACTATTCTATACTTCTTTGAATATTTATTTTGCATATCTATAAAACCAAAACTAAATTCAATTTTTTTTTCAATCAAAACGTTCAAGAGAAATTTTATAAAGACGAGAAGGAACAAGTGTGAAAGCTGTAACTCTCTGGAGAGATGGCTGAGGCAAGTCAAGACTCTATTGTTGGACAGCACATCTTCCCATCGTCCCCCCCCAACTTCCCCAAGGTACCACGAGGTACATGCAGAGAATATCTTGTGATCAGATAAAAAGCAATTGGAACAGTTTTTTTTTTCTAGCTTTGATAATACAAGGTTTTAAGAAAGCAAGCAGAACATGGAAGGATTCCTATGGTATTTGTGGTTATATGGACCAGGAAGATTTACTCAGACAGTGAAGTTTTCTGATAATCCCCCAAATTTCCCTTACAAAAGACTGCATAGGAGCAATGGGGGGGGGGAGCTTATCTGATCACACATTGCTCCGTAGCTAATGCTCATTTGCTATGCCACACACCACACAATGATATATAACCTGACTAAGTGTTCTGAGGGAAAGCACAGACAACCTGACATGGTCGGTCTAGTGGAAGACCTTGGATAAAGTAGGAGTGGAGTGGGAACCATCTGAGAAGTCAAAAAGACCAGTGTGTCCAGTGGCACACACAAGAAGCTGGTGAGTTACTGCTGGGCATGCAGTCAGATACTGAAATACAAGAAGAAATCATGAAATACCCAAAGATTTCATGGTCTTATTAACACAGTTTCGGTGGCTTCAAACTGAACATGGTAGGTGTGTTTACACAATGCAAAGCAGATCAGGAAATGCTACAAATCAGGGTTTTAGTTCCACCTTTTCCAATCTCCATTTCTCAGTCAGTTGTCAAGCATATATTAGTATGTTACTAGTTTTTTAAGAAAAATATCACAGGAACTTTTCTGTCTAGATTTTATACCTCTATTCTCCTCTCCTCTCCTCTCCTCTCCTCTCCTCTCCTCTCCTCTCCTTCTCTCCCTCCCTCCCTCCCTCCCCTTCCCTTCTTCTCTCCCCCCCTCTCTCTATGAGAGAGACAGAGAGAGTAAAGACACTAATGATGTAAATTTTACTGCTGTCGCAATATGACTCTCTACAGACACTTGTGGATGACTTAGAGAAGACATATCTCCGCAGATGAGGGCTTTCTGCTCTTGAAAAGTCCCGTCACCTTACACGTTTTGGCATTGTATGATGACAAGATAGAATTTCTTTCCTCCATTGTTCTCAGACACTAAACATGCCAGCCAAAATGCTGACTTAACTTTTACATTGGTTTCAGCAGTTAGTACATGGGCTTGAGTTAATGACGAGAATAGAGTATCCCTTATAGGAAATAAAATCCTAAAGGAGATGGTGTAATTTCAGCCTGAGAGCTGAAGTAGATATTAGACAGGCAGTTATCTTGGGATCCCATAGAACTACATACAAGGTAACTGAGATACTGTGTTGTGAAGGGCACAGCAGGAACCAATTTGGTATCAACAAAACTAGCCTTGGATAATTTAACTTACTGGAGGAAATTGTATCTGGACAATATCTGCAGTAGCAAAACAAAGCTGGAGATAAGCCAATTGAAGCAAGGATCAAAAAGTACAGGTAGGGAGCAGTGAAGACCTACCTTGGCCACAGAAAGAGCAGGTGACCCATTGATTTCACCAGAATGGTTCTCTGGATTCTGTTGCTAGAACTATACACATAACCTCCCATTCTACCAGTCCTGATGGGATCTGTGGCAGATGTATCTAGCTGTAGTACACCATGAAGTGCTCATCCCAGCTGGAAGAAGGGTTGGGATACGAATCTCTAGCTTTTGTAGCTTTTCTGGGAGATAGAAGATGTGTAGAGTGTCATGAGGATGTGTTTTTCTTCACCATAAATATTAGCTATGGTCTTATGCTCATTCCTTTGTTCTGAGACATTAAAAATGCCAGCTAAAATGGTTCACATTTCTCTTATATTAGCTCCACTAATGTCCAGAACCTGTGGAAACTTCTCAGTTCAGCAAACATTGCTCCAATCGTCTTTTCTTTCCTTTCTTTTACTTTTCCCTCTTTCCCAGACAAGGTCACACTTGCATAGTGCAGCTTGGCCTCAAACCCCAGACCTTTGGGCCTCAGATTCCCAGGTGCTGGAATTACTGGCAAGTGACACTGCTCCTTGACTTTTAAATACTTCCTAGGAGATATTTATGGATTATCTTATTTTCTCTTCCACTGAACTATTTTTTTCTTGCTTTTCAGGTGAGACACGAAAGCACAAAAATATCAAGTGACTTTCCCAAAGTCTCACAGCTAATGAGAAATCGAGATGTGGAGGACAGAACAATCTCTGCTTGTTCCATCTCAGAAAGCAATCGTCTTGAAAAGAAGAGCCACTGCTCATTTCTCTCAAGGTTTGACAACACCCAGGATGATGAGATTGCAGTAGAAGTAAACAACTTGGCTATTTAAGCTTCTGGGGTGAATGGGAGACAAGGGGGGGGGCGGTGAGTGGGAGAACAGCTGAATGGGAAGGGGAGTTCTAGCTATAAAATTCACCTGTGAGGCAGAGAAATGGCCCCTTAAAGAAAGATCTTCACAGAACTTCTTCCCAAGAGTGACATTTGGTCCTCAGAAGGCACAGATGGTCGACAGGGCAGTAGCATAGCTCTGGTGATGAGCGTAGGAGTCATAGAAGACAGCCAGGAAGACATGGAGATGCCTCGGGAAGCAATGCCTTATTTTTATTGCTTATCAATGCAGATATTTTTTAGAAAGTTAGACTGGCCAGGTCATCTTTATCTGCACTCTATAAAGTAGTTTCTGGGTGGTTATGGCGCACACCTTTAATTTCAGCACTCAGGAGGCAGAAGCAGGCGGATCTCTGTGAGTTCGAGGCCAGCCTGGTCTACAAAGCTATTTCCAGAACAGGCTCCAAAGCTACAGAGAAATTCTGACTCAAAAAAAAAAAAAGTAGTACGGCTTCTTTGAAAATTCTGAGAACAACTTTATACTGTTTAATTGTCCTCTTTTGATTATTCCAATCTCTAGCCTTGATTTGAAAGTTCAATATCGACACTTGGTATCTTTCAGAAATTAGTTGTAAATGATCTTCCTGCCACATAAGTGAGGCTAATTTCTATTGTGTGAAGCCATAAACATCCTATATTTATTTCTCAGATCATCTAAATCATTGTTTCAGTGAATAGTAGGGCTGTGAACTTCGGTTTGCAATTGAATTGGATTGGATTATGTCCTTCCCTCTGATTTTAATTCTCTGCTTCACCAAATCTGATGGGACTTATTGTGTCCTGGAAAAGAAAATAGTTTTCTGATCAGGTGGGTCTATTTTCAATTATTAGAATCTTGGAAAAATGTTGATAATAAAACCAGCAATTAGAGATGTGCACAATTAAAATGGAATGAAATGCCTTAGCCCTTCCTGGTGACATGTCCCGGGGGCGTTTTTCGGCATAGCCAGAGAAGAGGGATGGCATTCCAGTTGCCAACAGGAACATTGGACTAGATGCCTCTCTCCACCTGCTTTCAATCACTAATCCCTATGTTACTTCCAAACCCTTTTGATTAAACTTAAAAACAAAAAGCTCCTTAGATTAAGGTGGCATGATTCAGGAAGGATCATTTTCTCAGAGGCTGCCCTGAAGGTGACTGTTAATCATTTTATTTGAAAATTCAATATTGCCAAACTCCCACACAGATTTCAGTCCAAGAACTCCAGAGATTTTTCTGGCCCCTTAGCACATAAGATTTATTGTTTGGTGTTCCAGTTAAGTCGATTGCAAAGGGCGAAGCCTAGAGAAGAAGAAATGGCCAAGACACAAAAGAGAAAGGTAGCCGCTCTTATTCTAAAGACAGGCTAACCAGTTAGTTTTGGGCACAGGGTGACGATCTGGTTCAGTATTAGCTGTCTCTAGCTTGCCTGCCTGGCCATCTGCTTAGTCAAATTTTCCACACTGAAACATGAGTGTCCCACTTCATTAGAACTGTGAATGCCTTTCAAATTACAGCTATCCTAGGCCGGGTTCTCACAGTCCTACCCTATTTACCCAAAACTCAGAGACAGGTAAAACAGAGAATTAAGATCCTGGAGCTAGACAACTCCCATTTCAATCCTGGCTGTGGGAACCGAATGTCCTTAGATGTAGAGGGGAATCAAAAAAACATAAGAGAATTACTCTATAGAGGTGTTGAAGAGACAAATTTTCATCTGGAAAGCACCAAGACTGACCCTGTTGCACAGTGAAGTTGAATAGTTATTGCTTTCTATCACTCTGACCATTGCTATCACTGGAGCTGTATTCTGAGTAACGCTGGTTAGGTTCTCAAGCTCATGTCCTTTAATTTATTGTCTTTTTTAAAAAACAATTTAAAGCATAAATAAGGAAATTTCTTCTACTTATGTGGATTGAGATTTGTTTGCAGACCGAGTGGGCATACAGCCATACAATCCTTGTGAGCTTCTCCCAGGCTTGTTTACAGTTTGTCAGAAAAGCAGACAAGTGAATAAAATATCTGAATAGTGGTTCTCCAGAGAGAGCTAAGCGGGTGGACACCGGTGTGTGCCCTTCGCAGGGCTTTTTAGAAAATGGTTTCCAATGAATTACCGAGACCACTAATGGTCAGTGCTCTTGTTGGGAGGAAAGGAAGAAAGTGTGGTAAGAAAAAGTTCAGGCTAAAGGTTAAAAATGTGATGGGGAACAGGGGCAGGTGGTGGGGAACAGGACAGGTGATGGGGAACAGGGGCAGGTGGTGGGGAACAGGACAGGTGGTGGGGAACAGGACAGGTGATGGGGAACAGGGGCAGGTGGTGGGGAATGGAGCAGGTGTGGGGAACAGGGTTGTATGTTTTGCCCCTGTCCAGATCTTATACATTCTGATACTCTGAATACCTGTGAATGATAATAAAATTAGGCTGGAAAAAAATTTTTAAAAAATGTGATTGCAAACTAAGTAAAAGGGGGAATAGGTACAAAGAAACAATGCATATAAATCGGTATGCAGTGCGAAGTTTTGCAGTTTTCACTTGCTGCTTAACAAAGGATCAAATGTAACTTTTCATTGATGACAGACATCTTGAGCACATTTTACTATCCTATACTATTGGTTCTTCTGCAGTCATTTGAGGACAGCCTGGGCTACAAGAGATCATTTCTTACTCTTCTCAAAACAATAAGAAATTCAAATAAATAAGTAAATAAGTAAGTAAGTGGGTGAATGAATGAATGAATTTTACCCTGGTAGCTCAAATGGTATTTCTACCGGACATTACTGCCCTAGAGACATAATTGATGAATGTGATGCCAGGTCTTCAAAAGGAAGCTACAGTTGATATAATTAGGGGACAGAAAATATGATTTGTGGGAAATATCTACCTTTGGGACAGGGGAATTTCAAACAAAAACTTGGCCTTTGATTAATCTTATTTATCATCTTTGCTCGAGGTACCCTTGAAATTAAAATCCTGGGCCCCATCAGATGCCTTCTGAACTAGACAATGTGGGTGTGGAGCCCTCATAACCCATGACATTCTAAGTGATTTGAATGCAAGCTCAAGTGTGAGAGCTTCTGCCTGACAGTCACACAGAATTCGGATGAAAGGCATGCTATCCAGGCGTCAAGAAGGTACCATAGTTAGCGTCAGCTTTGGAGCAAGCCTTAGTGAACACAGAGCATATCCGAAAGGCTATGAATTCAGCATGGGACAAGAACATAGGCTTTTAGCAAAGGGTCATTTCTAAGGAGAAATTCTGGGCAAGTAAATAGTGGTTAAATGGTTCAATTACTTTGAAGTTTCAGCCTTAGCCTCTGAGCTGTCATTACTGTGTTTCTCCAATAAGTGTGATTTTTTTTTTTTTACCCACACGGCAGCTTGGGAATCAAGGAGATGTGTATGAGACATGGCATTTGAAACTCTTTTAGATGCTTTAATGGCCTTACTTTTAAAAATAGGCAGTGTTCCCTGGAAATAAAATGGTATATACTTATCTTTGGATTTCAAACATGTTAGAAAAGAATGTTATCCCGCTTTCCCCAACTTTCATATACAAGTTGTTTTCTTTAAACAAGCATGTACCTCACATAGTCTGCAAACTTCTCACTTCCTCAATGAGAGAATTACACTTCTATTTTCATTTCCTTAATAAGATGCATGGGCAAACATGTTTGAATGGAAGCCATGCCCTCATAGTTGATGGAGGAATGGTTTTACTTGCCAGCAAAGCATGCATACACACACATAGTCACACACATAGTCACACACATAGTCACACACATAGTCACACACATAGTCACACACATAGTCACACACACACACACACCCCATTCCATCATGGAGGTGCAATAGAAAAGTTTTAGTTATATTCAAAGATATGGAACGTCTTACAAAACAGCAGAAATTAGAGATGATAAGTAGTTTGTTTCATTATTGAAATACATGACAAAAGATTTTCTTTTCTCAGCTAGAATCACAATGCGTTATTAGACATGCCCTAGGCGCAGGAAGATGCAAAGCAGCATTTCCTCTGATGCATTTCTAACGATGCTTGTAGACAGCTCCTAACCCTGAAACACAAGTGATGACACCATGCACACAGTGCACAAGTGCACCACGAAATGAGTTACCTTAGTTGGAGAAAGACAGCGACCCATAATTTAGAATTCCACAGGCAAATGTTAAACATTCCCCCACTGTCCGAAGCCTGTGAAAGAGTTCGGATGTGACAAGTAGGTTTTATCCCTCTGTGGGTATGGTTAACTACAATGGAAAGCTAAACCATCATGGGGTAAAGTTTACAAGAGAGAAAATAAAGACTGTGTATACCCAGAGATTTTGATCTGGTTCACGAGAGGAGGCTAGGAGACAAGTGTCCTGGAGAAGGGCCGTGGGAGGAACTTGGGAAGGTGACAGAATCCAGGCAAGGAACTGGCATCCTTCCAACCCCTCCTGAGAGGAGGTGTTGAAGACACTGGGCTTGGGGAACAGTCTGGATTCTACATGGTAGAGGCAATGAGAGGGAAGAGAATGAAAGTTAAGAGAGAAGTTGAACCAGTTCTTAATGTTCTTAAAAGTTATTTTTGGGGTTGTGGATTATGTCAGAAAGGGAAGTGAAACCATTGTCTGACTAGACTTATTTGAAATTTGTTAATTGTTATGTTGGTTTCAGTGGAGGTAATGGCCGAACCAGAAGCTGTTACCGTGTTGGGGAAAGTAAAGGGACGGGAAATTTTCTTGCATGAGTCAGAAATAATGGTAGGCTAGCTCAGGTGGCAAGAATGGGGAAGAGAGAGAAACGGACAAGTATGTGCCAAGTTTGGGAAACTTTCTCAGTGTAGCGCTGTCATGTTAGCAGCGTTCAGAGCCTGTGAGATGATGTAGAAGATGCCACAGAGGTTTCTGATGTAAGCCCATCTTTGGAGCCTTGATGAAGAAGCTGGGTTTTAGGAGGAAGTATGGAATCCATCTCAGAGACCGTGAGCTGAGGGACCACAGACCATCTACGCATGGGTGAACCAAGAAATAGCACGACCTAGCTTTGTGGTAGAGAGGTGGAAGCCTCAGCATCCTCAGCATACAAACAGTTATTGGAGCCAGGACAGTGTGGACAAGGCTTCCCAGGGACGTTTGATGGAGAGCAAGAAGAACAAGGGACCTAAGACAGCATTGCCATTTAAGTGCAGACAGAGAAGGATGGATTGATTGGAGCAACCAAAATGAACCCAAAGAAGGCTAAAAGCATGAGGGTGAGTAACATCAGAAAAGCAAAACAAAGAAAACCTTTCAGGCAAAGGCAGCTGAGATAGCTACTGAAATTAGGACCCAGCCAAGCTCGTTGTGACCTTGACAAGTGTAATTTCTGGGGTGGCCAAAGCAAAGCCACGTTTGAATGTTGGAGTAGGCTGAGGAATGGGGGTAGGGTAAGGGTAAAGGGAGCCAGTGAGTGAACGAAAGAAGGACAGTGCAGTGAAGGAGGGAGAAGGTGGCCTGATAAGGGTCAAGGAGCAGGAGGAATGGCTTATGGCACAGAAAGGCTGGATGGAGTGCATCCACAGAGCAGCCTTAAGAAAGGCAAGGAGCATTGAATTCTGTTCTTAGATGGAAGCGGACTCATTTATCATAGCCATAGGCAGCTGAAAGGATTTCTGTCTGATAATTTCTAGTTTCTCTGGGCTGTGGGTAGGACATGAACCCACAGGTTGTGGAGGGAGAGGAAGGGGACGGAAAAAGGCTGAGGCAGCTGACTGGGGAGGTATAATGGAATTGTTGAACAGGGCAGACAGCCCAAGAGAAGAAAATGGCTACAATTTATGTGGTAGCAATTTGATTGCTTCTGTGATCTTTCTCTCCAGAGCTCAACAATATTGTCAAAGAGAGCTCCAGGCAGACAGCATTTAATAGCCTTGTGACCACTGGCAATGCACCTGTTCTGTTTGGTCTTCCCCTCCATGCTGTTTTCTCATCTAAGAACGCCTTTGCCTCCCACACAGCCATCGGAAGAGGGGATCCGCATAAGGTGCTGAGAAGAATGAACTCACAGGGCCACTCTGTGAGGGCTTCCAGGCTTGGAGCTTGGCAGGAACTGATAATGACTCAAGCAAAGGAATGGATGAAATTAACAAGAGAATGAATGAAATTGTAGACTAAAGAGTTAAGTGAAGGCCAAGAGATGTGAAGGTATTGATTTTGGGATTAACATTAAAATCTAAAATCACAGATTGATTTGTATGTATTAGAAGTTTCCTGGTATTGGATTCCCGACCTTGGGTTATAGTATACTAGTTTTGCTGATAGAATCAAACTATTGGTACAAGTGACTAAGACCATCTCAGTTCAGTTACCCCAACTCCTCTTCTTTGGCAATGGTACCGACATGTACAGACTTTACATTGAAAATGTATTTTCTTTGAAGTAGTTCCTGTGGACCCTCCACGTTCTGGAATGGCTGAGAAAAGGCAAAGTTCTTACAGAGAGAAAACATTATAAGCAGCAATACTAAGGGAATCCCCCTCAGTTAAGGCGATGTTGTTTAAAGGCTGTAAATTTGGCAACTGTTTATGTTCTTTTCCTCGAGGTCTGCAATACAATTTAAGCCAGGAAAACAATCAGTTTGGTCTGAGCTAGAATTGCTGCAAAATAAACAGCCTCGAAAATTGAACTTTAAAAGGAACTCTCTGCATTGCTGATGCAGTGAGACATGCAGAGGAGTGATTTTTGTCTCAGAGAATGCACTTCATCTGGCCAGTCGGACCATGGATTGAGACCCTGGTTATTTGTCACAAACACAAATGGAATGTAGATGACATTTGCTCCCAGGTAGGACAATGACTGAGGTTTATCTGGTGCAACATTATTAAAGGACCCTCTGTGTGCTGTCGAATGGGGGAATAGTCTCGAGCTGTAAGAAGCAGGCAAACAAAACACAGTCATGGAGTGGGTGCTGACTGGCATTCTGGGAGTCTGCTAATCTTCTCATTTCTTCTTGCTTAAGCAAATGATTTTTAGCTTGAATTTCGGGGGAGGGTAGGGATGAGTGTAGTTAATCTTGGGTGGAAAAAAACTGCCAGTTCTGTTTCAAAAGATATCACCAAATCTGCCACCTCCCTGGACATTGCCGGTGAACAGGGGTCAACTATCAATGACCTTTATTGATTACTATCACTCCAAATATATTACTGAAAGCTTCTTGCATGACAGAGAGCAGGACACTAGACATGTTTTCAGAACTTCGTAGGCTTATGATGTGCAGCAAACAGAGAAACAAGTGGAGTGGGCAATAGGAGGAGAGGGGGATGGGGAAGAGTCTCGATCAAAAAAGGAAGGGGAGAGGTTGAGGAAGAAGAAGGCTTCCTGGAGGATCCAGAGAAGGTTGAGTGAAATCTTGGGAAGTCATAGGAAGTAATTTGTTGGCAAAGGCAATTTTTATGTCATTGTGGGGTTTTAAAAGTGTGTGCAAGTATGTGTGGTTTGTGTGTGTGTGTGTTTGAGTGTGTGTGATGTTTATAGAGACTCAATTTGAATAGAAGTTAGGCTGTAGGATGAATTAATAAGAGCAAAGGCTTATTTTGTTTTCTTAAATTAGTGATGGTTGTTTATTTCTATGCCTTTACACAGAGAAGAAAAGGCCAGAAATAAAGGAAGGATGATAGCTTTTTAGAATTTCTGGGTCTTTATGCAGGGGATGACTTCCAGTATTTGGTAACTGCAGTAAAGAACCAGGCTCTTAGGACCAGCTGTGGCCACAGCAGCATCACCAGGAAGCTTGGTGGTGGACAGATCATATCAGGCCCCACTCCAGACTTACCAAGCCAGGACCTCTTTCAACAGGAGGGAGCATTCTTCAAGTGGATCTCAGCCTTCCTACTGCTGTGGCCTTTTAATACCATTCCTCATGTTGTGAAAACACCAATCATAAAATTATTTTCACTGCTATCTGATAACTGTAATTTTGCTAAGATTATGAATCACAATGTAAATATCTTATTTACAACAACCACTGTTCTAGGTATAAAGATAAGGTGAGGATTTACGGGCTTATTGTGGGTGAGGAGGGGCTACGAATTGATGACCTTTCCTTTTGTTGGGAAGGAGTAAGTGAATTCTTGAAGGGGAGGGCAGTTCTCCAGGCCTTTGGAAGTGTCGCTGAGAAAGAAAGCCTGGCATCTGCGTGGTCTGGTGTGGAAAGGATGCTTCTGTAGCCAATGGAGGAGCCAGGTGCTTGCAATGTAGGTTTCACATTGGCTAGGCCGCTGGGAGTAGGCAAGAAGGAAATGTGGATTAATGAACTGCTGGGTCTAAGCTGGAGAAGTCATCAATGAAGATCAATGAGAGTCAATAGAAAATGGGATCAACCATAGCCATCAATAGAAATGAGAAACCCAGCATTGCCAGCAGCCATGGGGCCCATCAAGAAAGAGCTGTTGTCTGCAGCAGACTCATAGGCTTCACAGATCACATGGCTAAAGCACTCACTGTTTTCTCCCCACCCTGGCACCTAACCTAGTCTGATGTTGCTCCTGATTCTAAGCTATCCAGCAACTTCCCTCTGCATCACTAAATTCTCTACAGTTTCCAAGTCCTTAAAATGAGAAGACTTGTAAAATAGGACTGAAGCCTTTAAAAGATCCAAATGCTGTTCCTTCTCATAGTGAACGTGTCCTTTATATTTTCTTTATGACTGTTCATAGAATTGATAGAGGAAATAGATTCCGAACACAACCCTGGTCCCCTACCATGGTTCTTTCCTTAACCTTTCAGCTTCAAAGCATTTTGTCCCTTCCTTGTGACTTTATTTTACTACCTTTCTTAACAACACGGTTTAATCCCTTCTATTGTCAACTCAGAGTAGAAGGCATTTGTCTTGCTAGTTTGTTTTTGGGAGGTTTGTAACTGGCATAGAGGTTTCAGAAGTGGCACAGAAACTCCAAAAGAGATAACGCCAGAGGGTAGACTGAGGGGAGACTATAAAAGGTTTTCCATTCTAAAACTAAGGTTTAGAAGTCTCACCTGTAGGTGCTGAGGAGGGCTAAGGAAGCACGAGTTGGTGGAAGGGCAAACAGTGAGGGATTTGAGTCAGGGAAGTGATACAAGACTAACATTTCCACTGTGGAGGGATGGGCAGCATGAGTGGGTGGCGGGGTTTTGAGCCGGGGAAGTGGCAGGACACCAACATTTCTCTTTACTCTCTCTGTCCAGAGTGTGCGGGACTGGACCGGGTGTGCCCACTCCGAGAGGAAAATGTGAGGGGCGGACAACTGTGACCAAGCAGGTGAAGTGGAGCTGGGGTTTCCTTTAAGCCACTAGCTCCCAGTAACGGCATGGAGACTTCTTATTAATTATGAAATTAACTCCATAGCTTAGGCTTTTTTCTAATTAGTTTTTATGACTTAACCTGTTTATATTAATCTATGTTCTGCCAAGTGGCTCGCGACTGCTACCTCTCCTCCTGCACATACTGCTTGCTCTGCGTCTCCATTTTTCTCTTCCCAGAGTCTTCTCCATCCCCAAAGTTTCTTCTCTACCTCTTTCTAGTTATTGATTTTATTTTTTTATTACACCAGTCACAACAATACTTCTTCACACAGTGTACAAAACATTCTGTAACCGTGGAGGATGAGAGCTGAGCGGACACTAGGCATTGGCAGAGACCTCACCCTGCTGGCAGGTGAGTCGAGAATGCTATTAGATGCAGAATAAGCATGAGGGGGGAGTCTGCAGCTCCTCCCCAGCTGCTGACTTTGTTGACAGGCAAAACCATTTAATGATGGAGACAGGAAACTGAGTCGGAGGAGAGAAAAGGGGACCACTGTAACCTTTGGGATCTGAGAGCGAAGGGTTCAGTTTTCGACATGCAAAAATATTCTGCTTCTGGCAAGAAATATTGATTGAATACATTAAAAAATAAGAGCGTGGGTATGAGACTGTGTTTTTGAACTTCAAGGAAGAGCCAAGGTTGAAACAGAGCCATGTTATTAAAAATACTTGCATTTATTTCCCCCAAGTGGAATTTACCACTCGTACAGCCGAGCCCGTTGTGAGGGACGGAGATGTCTAGTAGGAAGCCCACTGACCTTTCGCTACATCCAAGGTTCCGTATGATGCTCATTTTCATTCCAAATGGCACCATACAGCCCCAGGGACAGTACTTTCTGGAGCATTTGAACAATAAAGAGGATTTGCAGCACTTGGATTTTACATGCAGGGTTTCAAGCCAACTTGGTTCTAAACAGTGAGTTAGGTACTTTTAAAACATTTGCGTATTTGGGTTTGTGTCTTTGCAGCAGAACAGTTGCAGAGTGACCCTGAAGGGCATTGAGAAGTCCTTGAACCAATTTAGTGGCCTTTGTTTGTTTGTTTTGGTTTTGGTTCGAGTCTTAATGGAGACAAAGAAAGATAGAATGATAGGAGATAGGAGAATGATCAAGGTTGTTACATTCTGGGAAGGAGAAAAGGAGACCAAAGAAATGTATCCAGTTAATTCTACTCAGATCTCAATCCTTTGTGACATGACCATATGGCTAAGTGAAACTATTAACTGTTTTTTTTTTTTTTTGTAGTATCATTTTTTTTTTAAAACAGATTTACCTTTTATTCCCTGGAACCTGGGGATAATATTACATGATAATGTTTGGATACATGATTAAGTCTGGGGACCTTATCATGGATCACTCAGGAGAGGATTATGCAAGCAGGAGGCAGAAAAACCAGTGTCAATAATGAAGAAGGAAGAGAGGGGCTGGATGAAGATAACAAGGGATCAGGGCCAAGCAAGGCAAGCATCCTCTGTGCACCGGAAAATGCACAGAACCAGTTCCCCTCTGAATGAAGTCAGCAGTCCTGCCAACTCCTTCACTACTGAATACTGACCTTTAGCACTGGACATCATAGCAGGAGGAGCAGGAGACAGCTAATCACATCACATTCTTAGTCATCAGAACGTCGGGAAGGCCGTAAACCTCAAAGGCCCACCCCTAGTGGCCCAAGTCTCCCCAAAGTGCTCTACCCCTACAGTTCTGGAACCTTCCAAAACAGCACCTTCAGCTGTGGACCAAAAGTTCAAACACATGCACCTACAGTAGTTGGGCATTTTATATTCAAGGCGGAAGAGTGTTAGCACAATTTTTAGTTTTGCCCAATAGAATCTCTGCAGGCAGAAAGGCTTGGTCCTTTCTAAACATAGGCCAAAGTGGTTGCCCACTCTGCAAGCTGTAATCATGAAATATACTTGAGCAATTATTGTGTAAAAGCTTCCTCTGAGGGGCTTCCTACAGTAGCTGATGGGACCCACACGGAACTTAGGGAACCCTTTGGAAGAGGGGAAGGAAGGACTATAGGGAGTCAGAGGGGTTGGGGACACTGCTCATAGACTAAGCAGGGCTTGTAGGGGCTCAAGGAGACTGAAGTGGCAATCATGGGGCCTGCATGAGTCTGGCCTGTGTCCTTTGTATACATGCCGTGGTTGTTTATCTTAGGGCATTTGTGGGACTCCTAACAGGGATTAGAGGGGGTGTTTCTGACTCTTTTGCCTGCTCTTGGGACTATTTTTTCCTCCTGTATTGCCTTGACCAGCCTTGATTTCAGGGTCTGTGTCAATTCTTATTGTAACTTGTTATGCCATGTTTGGTTATTATCCCTGGGAAACAGAGGAGGAGAGGATCTGGGGAAGAGTGGATGTATATGGGAACTGGAGAGAGTGGAATAAGGCAGGTTGCAGTCAACATATATTGTCTGAGGGAAGAATAAATTGAAATAAAAGAAATTTTTATAAAAACTTCCTCTAGGATTGAAACATTCCATCCAGCATCTTTAAATAGTCAAGTAAACAACTCGAAACAGCTCCAGGAAGTCCCTGAAACTGACCAGATTCACTAGGCTCTTCCCTGCCAGAGTAGGTAAGAACATAAGAAAATCTGAGTTCCTTTCAGAGAATGCTGTGCTACAAAAAAGACCTTGAGAATAGACTGGTTGCCTGGGAGAAGAATAAACTAGAAGAACTTACAGGAAGAGGTGTGGACCAACTGTAACACTTGGAAAGGACGCTCTCCAAACTATTGAGTCGCCTGCAGGTTGTGCAGTGATCTCCAGGTTCCCAGTTTTTGTAAGGTTTCACCCATTGTGGGGTAGTGAGGGTAATGCAGTTGTCCTTGGGTGAGTTCCAGTCCTATATGTAACTCCTTACCCATATTCCTGAAAGTCAGCCCCATAAAACTCATTGATTCACCAAATTGGACTTCGGTCTTATCTGTCTGGGATGAGTAGACATTTGAGTTGTCTCTTCCCAGAAAATGTTTTGTCACACAGCACAAATCAACTGTGATAAGAAGTTGGAGGATTTGGCTGATGCATTTGTGGCCTGCCCTTAGCTGCTTTTTAGATATTAAAAAGAATAGATGCTTCAAGGCTCTCAGGATGGTACCTCAATCCACTGGATTTGGTTGAGTTCCCTGTTCAGATTTGAATTTGTAGGCAGAGTCTTTATTTCCTGCAGGGAAAACATGGAAATTTATTTATGAATTGTAAGTCCTGGCTTGCACTGTTGATTTTCAGAAATCTAACATACATTGCCTATGCCAACATTCAGTTCTTTTTAAAAAAAAAAAAAATACACACACAGATTCTAGAGAATACTGCTGCAAAATAGAAAAAAGTGCCAAATATTTAGGCCTGCAAGTCATATGCCTTGTGTTGTCCAGCACCCACAGAACACCCACAGCACAGGACTGAGTTGTCTGAGTGACTCTACTTCACTACTGTTGGGGTGCTTCAGAGAGGAGAGCAGCTCGGCGTCATAATTTTTGTGGAATAATGAGAACTATGGAGTCACATTGGCGATGCCTCCAGGTTGAGAAAACATTCAAAGAAAGAGGAATCCCCATGAATGCATGCGACTCACTGGGAAAGAGAAATCAATGAACAAGGCTAGAGGATGGAAATAAGAGCTTCTGTGAACCAGAGCTAGGTTTTCAACCCCCGTGGGCTCGTCCCACAAACACCACTCAGTGGTCTGCTGTATCCTGCCTGCTTCAGGACCAAATGCTTTGCCCCTGGCTAGCCACATGGGGAAGGACCGACGAAGCCTTCAAAAGGTTGTTTTCCACTAAAACACAGGCACTTGGAGAAGTGAACATTTCTGTGCATGGCTCTCCTCGATCCATATTTCAACAAGTACGGCTTTTCATACACCTCAGCCCCTTCAATGATGGCACCTGTCAATAGCAGAGAAAGCTGGGAGGAACTGCGTTGGATTCATTTTTAATCAATAATGATCTTAAGTGTCTGCTGCTCAGTTCATCTACTCCTCAGGAGCGTTCATGTTGATGAGTCTTTCTTGATAGAGTATCGAATGGAGGCACGTGGGTGGCTGATACACACACAAGCAGCAGATGTTAAGAAACATGGCCCATGTGGTAAGAAGGTGACATTCTGCTACCTTTTTGGTTCTGGTCAACACCATTTTGCCTTCCATAATGTTTGTTCTTTAGTTGACACCAAGCCGTACATAGCTAAAGCTATAGCCATCAAGAACTTTCTAATTTGTCCAACCTTAGTGTCCTTCTCCTACATCCCTGCTTTAGTTCTAGAGGTGGTTCAGAGACTTTGGAGGATGTAAACCCAAATGTTCCATTTATTTCCTTAGCCCTTCCCCAAGCCCCAGCTTGTGGCTAGAGATAAGGCAGCATTTACGATTCTGTTAAACAAATGCCATCATCCCGATATGGCCATCTCCCCCGTGAGCCTTCTTCTGCTATGCCTTTATTTCTACAATGGAATACAGCACTAAGAGCATCTGTTTCTACATTGGATTTGGTACCAATAAGATTCTCAGTACTCTGCATGGTACTAGCTGAAAATTATTAGTAGCAACAGGAAATGAGTATAGTGTCCTTCAGCAATACTCCAGGAAGTAGGTTCTGCCTCCTGGGTTAAAGTGAGGGTAGCATCCTCCTTGGAGTTCCCTGTGCGATGTTTGGCATGAAGTCCTTTGAACGACAATTTCCCCAAGTGTACTCTTCTTACTCAGCCACTTACGCTGTTTGTAATATTGTGCTCTCAGCATTTGGTAAAAACGGCTCATATAAAAATCAAGGCTTCAGAGTGGAGGAATGACATTCACTTTACAAAGGCAAACATGACAGCAAATCACAGGGTATTTGAACAATTGCACGTATTTCTCTGTTGCTCAAATTTTGATATTTGCAATAATTGCTCAGCCTGCCTGTGAACATAACACTTCATTTTTATGATGCTAACAGTCACTGGGAATGAGGACAGCTGCTGCACCAAAGTGCACTATTGCTCCTGCTGTGGCCATTTCTGGGATAAGACAGTGCTTTTGCATGTTTCCCACTAGAGCATCACCATGAGAGGAAGCAAAAACATTCAAATTCCAGAGAATCAAGGCGGAGCTAAAAAGAGACAGCGAATAAGATCTAGGGAGCATTTGGCTGCAAGAAGATTATCACCGTGAACATATGGTCATCAAACTGAAGTTTCGTGTATCTTGGCAGCGATGTACCTAATGCCACAGCAATTCCTTTTCAGGACTTAATAAATGGGGCTGACCACAGATGAAATGAATGAGTCAAGGTGGCGAGGAAGCTGAGAACTTTAGGGTTTAGCTTACTAGACTGTTTTTTTTTTATTTTATTATCATTATTTATTATTAGTGTTTGTGTTTGTGTGTGTGTGCACATGTGTGCTGGTTCCTTTTTTATACCTTTAAGTGGGCTAGGGAATGAATTCTGATCTTCTAGCTATTTACCCCAGAGTCATCTTGGTGACTCCAGACAACTTTTAAAGAGTAATCAGCCTCCTAGACTGAAGTCAAGGACTCCCAAATCCTTCTGCCTTTCCACATGACTGCTTTCACATGTCCTAAATCAAATCCAGAAGCTAGTAAGCAGAGTTGAGAAGGTGACAGTAGATATAATAATAATAAATATTATTATTGTTGTTATTGTTTTTGAGATAGGGTCTTGTTAAATAGCCTAGACTAAATGTGAACTCAGTGGCCAGAAGACACTAATCTTGAACATCCTCCTGCCTCAGCCTACTGAGTGCTGGGAGATAGAAAATTATCTAGAAATTGTAGCGAGCTACGTGGAGTCACACCTGATGGAGATGTAAAATCAACTCCTGAGATGGCTAAGGCCTGACTTATGCCTGATCACTCAATGATCATCAGCTGCTTGCATATGCGTGGGCCTACGGGCAGTGCCCACCTGGGAGTTCGGGGTTGGCAGCCTATGCCTACTTAAGGGCTGGGAGAGGTTTGCCCAGAGAGAGAGAGGGGAAGAGAGAGGAGAAGAGAGAAAGAAAGTGAATAAAGTCCTGGAATAAACTGCAGTGAGAAGAGCTCCGGTGTGTCGCGCGTCATCCTTGCTGGACAAGGGTGGATGTGACAAGAAATGTTGAAGAGCCTTTAGTTTTGTTCATTCTCACCCAGCCAGTAAACAAAAAGAGTCAGTTGATGGTGAAGATCTTAGTTAATCCATTTCTTTTCCTTTTATAGGATGACCAAGAAAAAATTCAGGCATTTCCTCAAGTTGTGTTGTAAGGAGATATTGTAGATATTGCGAGATATTGTAGGTAGTTCTTTTTATGACTCTGAGTATTTATTCATGATTTTTTTTTACAATTTTACGAATATAGAAAGCTTAAAAATCTTTTACTATGTATGTGGATGTATGTGTGCTATTTGAGTGCATTTGTATGTATGTGTGTATACATGTATATGTGTGTGTATGTGTATGTGTATGCAGGTGTGTCTGTGTGTATGCTATGGTGTGCCTAAAGGGACTAAGCCAGAGGACAATTTTCAGGAATCGATTCTCTCTTTTACCACGCCAGGTGAGATCAAACTTAGGTTGTCATTTTTGACAGTAAGCACAGTAAGCGTCTTTAACCATTGATTTGTCTCCCAGGCCTAATACTCCAGAATTTTCAAGAAGGAAGCTTAGTTTGTTTGCCATCTGTAGTCCCCATAGAGCACCACAAGAATTCTGTGTGTTGGCACGAGGGATTAAATTCCAGGGTTCTTTTGTGGTAGGAAGGTACTCTACCACTGAGCAACACTATCAGAATATGATAAACCAGGTTTGTTCTTCCAGAGAAATCAACACTTTCCCTAGGGCTTCTTCCAGCTGTGAGCTTGCACAATAACTTACGTTTTGAAATAGTCCATGCCCCGTAAGACCCCATACACAGTGTTTGGACCCAGTAGCCCTGTCACAGGTCTCTTTTGTATTTTGAAAAAAAAAAAAAAACTGTCTTACATAAAACACACGATGTATAATGACTATAAGTTACTGTGATACTTGTTTTAATTTTTCTTAACATTAATCCAAAAGCACAGCTGAATATCATTCTCTATTTTCTGTGGCAACTTACACAGTAATGATTGTGCACTCCCAAATATAGTACTTAAAGGTGAACAACTATTAACAATAGCTTTATAAGGAAAACTGTTCGTCGATGCTTCTGGATTGGCCCATGGATTATTTTTTTCTATTTGATCTTTGCAACCACAAACTCAGCTTTCCAGGCTGATTTGAACCATGTCACTAGTGTGGTTCAAAAGAGCAAAAGGCTCTCATGTTTACAGTCCCTCCATGTTCTAACTGCATGGTGTATTATGTGCTGTAGAAACCATATGTCTTAGCGAGAGTTTCTCAGTCCTGTCATAAAACAACATGACTAAAAGCAACTTGGGGAAGAAAGGGTTTATTTTGTATACAACTCTCTGGTCACATCCATCAGTGAGGGACCATAGGAACCGGGAGGCAGGAACTGAAGCAGAGACCAAGGAAGAGTGCTGCTTACTGGGGTGCTGCCAGATAATTCTAGCTTCTGCCAAATTGGCAGAAAACTTGCCACCATAGAGCCTAACCCTTTAAACCCTTTAGTAGTTAGGAGACTCAGTTAGCAGGGAATTCCAGACACCTTCTTTTCCAAAGGAGCTAGTGTAAAGGACTTGGCAGGTGAAGCAGTGTGGAGCTTGCGAAGAATCAGGATAATGAGGATGTAACGTAGTGTAACCAATTTACAACCCGGGGTTCAGATTTCAGTTTTTCTTCCAATTTCACAAGCTCAAGTTTCACAACTGTGTGCTGTGCTCCTAGCCTTTGTATCTTCAAATTATGATAATAGCAATTTGAATATCATAGGATTGCCATAGAATACAAAATAGTGCATGAGCCACCATTAATTAATTAATGAGAGATTAATTCATTAATCATCTGTCCTTTTTTTCAGCCTAATTTTAATGAACATGGCAGCAATGTCCATTATAGATAAGAAATTTAAAACTCACGTTATAAGACTTGCCCTTGTTTACCATCAAACAATTACTTGTTGGGTACCACATCTTAGTTCAAAACTCTACCCCATGAGAATGGGTTTCAGTGTTTGAAAGCAGTTCATGGCTAGAATGTTCCGGGAAAGACATCCAGCAATGTGGGGATCCTCCTGAGAACCAACCAAGCTAAGAAACACCTGAGCCATAGAAGGTCTGAAGAGAGACCACATTGACTAATCTGGGTCAGCAGATTATACATGCTACCTCCCTGGATTCAGCAAAAATTTCTTAAAGGCTTTACAAGCCAGATCTCCCAGCATGTGGTTCTGGTTAAAACAAAAATATGAATCGGGCAACAGGGGCTCTGTAATTGATACCAGCACACACCCTCTGACACAGAGTGCTAGCAATACAGCAAGGCTATTCGCGCCTGCACTCACTCCCATCCCCAATGCCCTTGGACAAGCAAGGAGTAGAAGGCTGGGCATAAGAAGCCAGGGACTTCATTTTGGTCTGTGTCTCACTCACTGGCTATGAAAATAGTCTCCATTCCCCAAGTTTTGGTAGGAAGAGCAGTATTCTTCCTCCATGTTCATCCCCACTGGGTTGTGAAAGAGCCAAGTATAATGATAACCTGGGACACATCTCCATCACCTACGAAGCGCTGTGGTACCCTCATTGCTTCAACAGTCACGATACGGGCAAATCATCACACTCTGAGCATGCCGTGAATGCTTTAGATTCTCCCTTACCCAGCAGCATCGTGGAAGTGAGGCCACTGGGAAGGCCTGGCTCAAAGCCAGGAATTCTTTCTGTCCTATAGAAACCACTTAGCACTCCAGAGTCAGCCAAAGCAGCTGGGCTTTGAGAAGCGGTGCAGGATGTGATCTGGAATGCCTTTGTTTATTCCAGCCAATTTCGGGACTACGGGAACTATCTTCATTTTCTTCCTTGAGTCTTCCCCCCACCTTCTTTTCTTTGGTCAGAATATTTAGCTCAAGGATGACTACTTTTTCTTGGGGGCAGATAGAACAGTTTGATTTTATGGAAAATGCTGAGGATAACAGAAATATATTTTCTTGTTAGCTATTACATCTAATAGTTAGGTTTCAATCAACCTTGGTTATGAAAAATGAAGCAAAAGACCTGATGACGTTGATTAGATTAACACAAATGCTTTTTAAGCTGTGAAATGGGACCAGCTTCCCTCTCTGTCTTCTATCCGGTGCGATCACAGCCACATGAAATTGATGTTACTGTATATGTGTTTCCAGAGGTTAACCTGTATTTAAAGGTAAACTGAAACATTCAGAAGATTCAACAGGAGTTAAATGTGGGAAACCTTGGAAGCCAGGCTTGAATACATTTTAATGATGTCCTATCTTCACTCAACCTTTGAGAGAACTTCTGGGGAGTGGATGGAGTAACATATACTTGTAGAACTCTGAGGCAGGAGAATCATTTGAAAACAGGAGTTGGAAGCCAGTTTGGGAAGCACAGTGGTGAGAGCCTGCCTAACAAAAGTATTTATTGGAAGGAAGGGTGTATCAGAATGGGAGAGATTATTTTTTCAGTCCTTTAACTTAGAAGACAGCATTTCCTATTGCCTAAAAGAGATATCTCATTTAGTTGCTACTCAGTGCTACTCAGGCAGAATGAATGATGCTATTTTTGAGATGCTAGCCCTTCTGTGAGCAGGACTTAGATTTCAATGGGAATGATTAGCAACTTGCAAAGAATGGACACAATGCTAATACTAATGAGAGTCTAGCCCAGGGTGGACATGCAATAAATGTTTGCTGAAGATGTGAACTTCGAGTTGGTACAAGGGTTCTAAATTATGCACACATTTTAGTAATGGGGAAGTTTATGTAAATATGTCTTGGATGAGAGTGTACGAAAATTGTACAGCCATTAGCTGTAATCACCCTTGGGATAAATCCATTCCTGCAGCAGGAAAGGCAGAGGGAATATCAAGGGTGAAAGATTGGAAAGGGCATAAGAGGGATACACTGGTGGGTTAATAAGACTCAGGGCACCTGTTTTGGCCAGTATCTGCATCAGCTTTCGTCTGCCCAGGGCACTCCTGTCTGTACATGGCGATGGGGGAGACACTAGCTAAGATGGCAGCCCCACTGGACTTGGCAGCACAAAAACAAGGATCTGGATCATGCATCAAACACATATCTCTGAACAATGTCAGGGCTGATGGGAGCCAGGCAGCAGCAGCAGAAGTTTCTATTCGCTTCAGCTTTGCCCTCACCTCTGTGTTAGGACCAGCAAAAAGTCTTGTCAGCAGCAATGATTGCTCACCGATGCAGCAAGCGTGGGAGACAGAAAGGCAATTGGCAATTCTGGTCCCCAGACAGGCACAACAGCTGGTCAGGGGCACCTGGGAAGCTCTGCCATCCTCGTAGGTATGGGAGGTGTTTATGTGATCCTCCAAGCTGCCTGGGAGCTTTGTGGGTTGTGTATAGATGATCAGATGCAAATAGTCCCTCGGGGTCACAGCTTGTTTTCTCCAAATTTTACTGCATGGCACACACAAGGACAAGCTGGAGGGAGTGCGTTAACAGTCTAGTGGTTGAGAGCCACCTAAAATGAGGGGATGCCATTAAAGCCAGGCAGACTGTCAACGACATTACATTCACTCAGGGAGCCAACACTCTCCCATAATGAATGACCTCTTCCACCTGAGCAAAAATAAAATGACCGCATGGCTCTCCAGCAGCTGAACTCCCCTTCTGGTGGCTGTTCATTATTATTCTGAATTAGATTCCACACTTTTACCTCAGGGAAACAGGGAAAGAATAAGCAGAGCTTAGTCTTCCTCGGGACTCAAGACCATCAAAAAATCTACCTACAATCTATCAGTCTCAATGACTCATGTTAAAAATCCCTACTATTAGTGTGAAAAAATATTACCTGCTTCCCTCCAAATAAGTGACCCCAAAGCGTTATTGCCTGTTTGCAATGCATCACACACAGAGATGAATTTGGCACAGGTTCATTATCTCAGTCCCAGTTTGGGGGATGGGAAAGCCACGGTTTTGAGATCTCCAGCACACATGTAGCAGGGCAGGGGTGTAAAATGAAGACCACCCTATCCCAGAGGGGTGCTAGTCCCATTGCCATCCTATAATAATTGTCCATTATCAATTTCAAGTATGTCTTGTGATTCATTTGACAAATGTTGTTCTGTTTATCAGGAAGCGTGTTAATGGAGCAATGAGGCAGAACACTATCATGGGGTAGGACCAGCAGCCCTTGCATCAGCAAAGGCTCTGCTTCAGCCTGATGTGGAAACAACAAGATGCTACTCAGTGATGTAGGAGTTCCTCTGTGTGCTGTGAGTACCATTAATGGATAAAGAAACTGCTTTGGCCAGTTGAAAGGGTAAAACTTAGGTAGGCAGGGAAAACGAAAAGGAATGCCAAGAGGAAGAAAGCAGAGGCAGAGAGACACCATGGAGCCTCTGTGGGAGATAGATGTGCTGAAACTTTGCTGGTAGGCTACGACCTCATGGTGATATACAGATTAATAGAAATGAGCTAAATTAATATGTAAGAGTTAGCCAATAAGAAGATAGAGCTAATGGGCCCAACAGTTTCTGTGTGATTATTTCGGTATTGGGCAGCCGGGGTAAACAAGCGACTTCCCCCACTCCAACAACTCAGAGAAACAATCCCCTCTTCCCTTCTACTCCTCTCTTGGCCCCATTTGTCTGCCTTCTTCCCTTCTTTCCTCTTTCCCCTCCACATCCTATTCTTCCCTAGTTGTATTTGCCTGTTTGGGCAGTACTGACATTAAAATCAAAATGAGGAACTGGATGAAAAGAAGAAGATACTGTATGACAAACCAAATGATCTTAGGAAAGGGTGGCAAAAATAGAGGGCATGGTACCCCATTCCCACCTAGGGAGTCTTCAACAGCATCCAGTTGCTGGGTACCTCAGTATTTCTGGGACCACTGTGAATATAACATTATAAATTTTACTAGCTAAAGAACCTTTCTTTCATGGTCACATCTTTTCTAAATGTTATTAGCTAACTAACATTCTTGTAGAAAAAAAATGTGCCACCAGGGATGAAGGGGGAACACCCAAAATTTAGAGTCATTAAGGAAATAGAGCAAGCGAGGCAGAAGAGGAGAGGCCATTAGCTTCTTTTCATGTGTTGTCACTTGTGAGGGAGACAATGTTTGGCTGGTGTTAAGGTCACATATTCCGGCATGAAATCCAGACTGGCCTAGCTTAATGTGTTTTTTGACATATGGTTCACAAGTCATTTTAACTAAGTATTTTAGAAGAAAAGCTGTCATCTGTTTAGCAAACATTTCTCAGGGGGCAAATCAATGTCCCTCAGATTGGAAGAGATCCTTCCAGGATAAATCCCAGTGAGAATATTCATCAGAGCATCAGAAGGTAGGGGACTAAGAAAATAAACTTCTATCCAGGTACAGACATGGTTCATTTGCAAGATGTAAAAGTACCAGCCTTATGGAACATGCCTTTCCCGTGCGAGGAGAAACCACCTCTTAAATGAAAGGGCAGTACTTGATTTCCAGAGAGAAGTTGTTCACAGTAGGGACATGGCAGTCGTGTGGGGTCTGGATCTTTTGCAGGGCTTGCTAAATACTGACATGACCGAGCCACCCCTCTTTCCAGTGTCCTCACTTGTGAAGTAGGGTGCTGGCCTCACGGGCTCCTGTGAAGACTAGAAGAAAGACGCAACAGATTCCAGCAGATACCGAGCTGGAGTTAAATATTTTTATTGTTATCTTTTCCTGTGTGTGTGTGTGGTGTGTGTAGATGTGTGTATGTGCACACCTGTAGTTGGAGGCCAGAGGTTAGTTTTCTCATTCTTTCTGCCTTTGTTGAGATGGGGTTTCCCACTTAATTAGGAACTCATCAATTCAGCTAGTCTGAATGGCCATTGAACTCCAGGGATCTACATGTCCGCATCGGCAGGACTGGGATAACAAACATGCACCACATTTTCGCTTTTTTGTTTGTTTGTTTTTGTTTTGACTGTGGTGCTAGGTAAGGTCATTGTGCTTACATGGCAAACACTTTACTAACTGAGCTACCCCTGCCATCTCTTAAATACAGTTTCTATGGTATAACTTATTATACCATGTCTTTTGGACATTTAAGAAAGCCAAGATTTGAAACACACAAAATCCTTTTTTAAGGATTCTTAGCAAATAGATTCTATTCAAGAAACAGCAGAGATGATGATGATGATGATGATGATGATGATGATGATGATGATGATGATTGTACACAGCCCTTACCAAGCAGCACTTCCGGGGTGCTACCCAACTCCAATTACATGTTCTTGGGGAGGAGGAATCTTAAGGAGTCAATCTGAAATAGGGAATGTCATTTCTTTAACCAACTTCCCCGCTGTTTTAAAGATATCTTTTGAATTGTAACAGTGAAAGATAAGCAGGGCCCGTGAAGCAGTAAAAACTACATACAAGATGCAAATGAGTCTTAATTTTTTTATCATTGTACAAGTGGGGCTTGAAACACTTTTACTAGACCGCAGTATACATTGTTCCCCCCACAAACATCAGAGATGTTTATAAAATATAATTTAAAGGAAGAAAAAAGAAACAAAGCAAAACAAAACAATTGGTTTCAGAAGCATTAGCATCTTTGTTACAATACAAGCAACAAAAGATGTTTATGCTGTGGAATTAGACACTGCCTATCTAAAACAATAGACATTAACCAAAAACAGAATATGAATTAAAAGCCTCTGCTAGGATATGTCTACCCCACAAGGTCACATTGCTCCATCATCCACGAACAAAGAGCAAAACTAAGTGTGGAAGTTCAGTCTGATGGTTTAGAATAACAAGTAGTCACAGGGAGTTATAACTAAGAGGCTTCTTTCATCACCGATTCCTTGTTTCTAATTAGTGCAAGGTACACACAGGAGTTTGAGCCAGCAGTGGCATCCTTACTAGCAGTAAATTAATCACAGCATTTATTTTGCATTTGCATTTTGATTGGGCCAACTTTTGAGGAAAAAAAAATGAAAGAGGCCATCAAGATAATTTTGTGAACTTGTCTGCAATTGAAGTGAACAAGTGCAGGGAAGGCATACTTTCCTAGGTACCAGCAGGGGCACGCTCTGTCACCCTGAGTTCATCCACATATCTGTGGTAGCACTGTTATCATTCTCCATCGAGCAAGATGGTCCACAAACAATCTACACAGTGTGGCATCTAAGGAGTGAATCACCACATTGCCTTCTAAACAATTTAATTGGTCATATAGTCACTTGATTCTGTGAGGAGGCCTTGCAACAAGAACCGAAAGATTTAAAGCCAGTTTTTCATTCATGCAAGGAAGATCTATAGATACAATTTAAAAGTGCTCAGTTTTGAAATTATGAGACCTTTTCCCCAATGAAAAATCTAATGTCAGTTGTGCAAAAGGCACAGACAGCTAATTCCTTTCTCAAACAATATGGAGAACTGTGGATACTTTGTGGCAGAAGTAATCCTAGATCCACCCACTTAAACACTTCTAGCTCCTAAGTAATTTAAAAATCAACAAAACGGAGTGTCAAAATTGAGGTAGTAGCATATATTAAGAATGTCATTGGAAGAAGGTAGAGAAAACATTAGGATAATATTCTTTAAGTAAAATTAACTATTATTCTACATTCTATATAGCAAATATACATACCAACCAATATACACATCAATTTATTCTAAGACAATATGGACAGGAACTCTAAAACTGCTTTACATTTTTGTTTGAGTCTGAATTGCAGTAACATACAATACAAAAGGTTTTGCTTTCATCAGAATTCTTGTCAAGTGGAATCCTTAGTTATACCACTTCAAGCTACCCTCCTCTCATGCCCTTGTTGTAAGGACTGGCTCAATTTGACCTGCATAAAACAGGCTGAACCAATACTGCACTGTTTCTCCACTTGAGATAGAAGCCATTTATACCCATCTACACATGTAGGAGGTGGTCTATGGATGTGTCTAATCAGAGCGATAATTGTGTAGAATAATAACTGCTCCCAGGCTTGAAAGGGAAATAATAGTTCATGAAGAGGCACTCCATGGTGTTCCTCTATGCCTTGTTTTCTAACCAAGGCCATGCAGACATTGGGGTATATGTTTGTTACATTATCTCCCTCATCTTCTCATAATCTGGTTCAAGCTTAATTAGTCCTTGCCATAGTCTGCATGCATGAAAAAGTGGTATCAGAGACACACACACACACACATACCAACGAGGATACTAGTGAAAGACAACCTGTTGAGAACGGTAGGGAGCATGCAGGGAGTAAAGCTCATGCATGTTGATACATCCGTTTACTCAGTAATCTTCTCAAAACTTTACCCACGGGAAGTCCACTGAGAACAGCCACTGCTAGTCCATTTGGAAGGAGCTTGCTTGTCTTTGACCACTTTGGATTTATGGATTATGCTAAACGGCTCAATAATAAATTCATATAGACTCTTCAGGGAAGATGTATAATTAAATAAAAAAGCATGGGCATTTTTAATCTATTTCTTTCATTTTCTAAAAATTATCAAATTATAGTCATGTATAAATATGGGACTGGTAGTGATGTTAGGTAATATGTATATTGTATAAGAATAATGGAAGAAGCTAGCTGATACCCAGTGTTTCTAAGAGATTGTGTGTGTCTGTCTGGTGTATATGGTGCATTCATGGATGTGTATGTATGCATGTGGATGAACCAACCATACATGCATATGGGGAGGTCAGAGAAAGCTTCATTTCTCACTCCACAGTTTGCTGTTTGGGCTAGATTTGTCACCCAGGGAGTCCCTGAGAGTCACCTGTATATACCTTCCCCTGAAACTGGGGTTGCAGGTAGAAGCTACCACCCTTGGATTTTATGTGGGTGCTGAACTCAGGTCCTCATGCCTGTAGCAAACACTTTGACTTCTGACTCATCTCACTAGCCCTCAGCTTCTGAGTAATAATTTCCTATCCATCCCCCACTCAGCAACCACAATTTTACTTTCTGCTTCTATTTGGCCCGTTGTTATAGATTCAATATTAAGTGAAAACTTGTGGATGTTTTTGTTTCTCTGTACTTAGCTTACTACCTAGAATTAAAGCTTCTAAGTTCCTCCATGTTGTTGCAAATGAGACAGTTTTTCATTAAAGTTCTAAGATGGGGTGCACTTAAGTGTCTACAAGTACAGGAATGGATAAGAATGGGTGGTATAGATGGACTTAGGCTAGAATCTTCCTGGTAAGCGCACCTTGGGGTGCTTACACACATCATTAGAAATGGGCTAGTCCAGGTGCGAGAATTAGCCTGTAAGGGCTAGAGTTCAGGGGCCAAGCAGTTCTTAAATGGAAAAAAAAAGAATGGGTGGTATATTTCATTATTTTTTAAGTCATTATAAGTCATTAAGACATTGTGTTGGTTGTTAGGAATTCAAGGAGCTGAAGACTCAGACGGACATTCTGAGGGTTTATAGACTTTGGGGGAAGCAGTGAGGAAACAAATAGGTTCAGCAATGCAAAGTATGTTTAAGAGGGACCCTTAACATAAGAAAAAAATGGGAAAGGACTTGTTAGTGTTTGTAAAGAAATATTTCTAATCTATTTAGAAAAATGAGTTAAATGTTATCCTGATAAAGTGTGTGTGTGTGTGTGTGTGTGTTGAGTTTGTAAAGGTTTTTTTGTAGGTTGGTGGTAGCTTTCATTACAAAAATGTTGAAGTCATTTTGGTTTTAAACATGTTGTAGTGGTTTGAATAGGAATGGCCCTATAGGCTCATTTGGGAGTGGAGCTACTGGACAGGGTTTAGGAGGTATGGCCTTGTTGGAGGAAGTATGCCATTATGGGTAGGCATTGGGATTTTATTTATTTATTTATTTATTTATTTATTTATTTATTAAAGATTTCTGTCTCTTCCCCACCGCCGCCTCCCCTTTCCCTCCCCCTCCCCCAGTCAAGTCCCCCTCCCTCGTCAGCCCAAAGAGCAATCAGGGTTCCCTGCCCTGTGGGAAGTCCAAGGACCACCCACCTCCATCCAGGTCTAGTAAGGTGAGCATCCACGAAACTGCCTAGGCTCCCACGAAACCAATAGGTACAGTAGGATCAAAAACCCATTGCCATTGTTCTTGAGGTCTCAGTAGTCCTCATTGTCCACTATGTTCAGCGAGACCAGTTTTAACCCGGGCTTTTTCAGACCCAGGCCAGCTGGCCTTGGTGAGTTCCCGATAGAACATCCCCATTGTCTCAGTGTGTAGGTGCACCCCTCGTGGTCCTGAGTTCCTTGCTCGTGCTCTCTCTCCTTCTGCTCCTGATTTGGATCTTGAGATTTCAGTCTGGTGCTCCAATGTGGTTCTCTGTCTCTGTCTCCTTTCATCGCCTGATGAACGTTAATATTCAGGAGGAAGCCTATATGATTTTCTTTGGGTTCTCCTTCTTATTTAGCTTCTCTAAGAACCCGAATTATAGGCTCAATGTCCTTTATTTATGGCTAGAAACCAAATATGAGTGAGTACATCCCATGTTCCTCCTTTTGGGTTTGGCTTACCTCACTCAGGATGGTGTTTTCTAATTCCATCCATTTGCCTGCAAGCTTCAAGAAGTCCTTGTTTTTTACTGCTGAGTAGTACTCTAATATGTATATATTCCATACTTTCTTCATCCATTCTTCAATTGAAGGGCATCTAGGTTGTTTCCAGGTTCTGGCTATTACAAACAATGCTGCTATAAACATAGTAGAGCATATACTTTTGTTGTGTGATAAGGCCTCTCTTGGGTATATTCCCAAGAGTGGTATTGCTGGGTCCATGGGTAGGTAGGTTGATCCCGAATTTCCTGAGAAACCTCCACACTGCTTTCCAGAGTGGTTGCACAAGTTTGCATTCCCACCAGCAATGGATGAGTGTACCCCTTTCTCCACAACCTCTCCAGCAAAGGCTATCATTGGTGTTTTTGATTTTCGCCATTCTGACAGGTGTGGCATTGGGATTTTAAAAGCCAAAGCCAGGCCCAGTGGCACTCTCTTGCTCTTGCTTCCTGTGGATCTAGATGTGGAATTCTCAACTAAATCAACATGTCTGCCTGTGTGCTGACATGCTCCCTTCCATATGACAATGGACTAAACCTTGAAGCTGCAAGCAAGTCCCAGTTAACTGCTTTCCTTTATAAGAGTTGCTCTGGCCACAGCATCTCTTCACAGCAATGGATCATTGACTAAGATACATGGTCTGAAGACAGCAGACATACTTTTCCAGAAAATTCTCCTCAGAAGCACTTAGAACTTACCCGATCATGAGACTCATTTTAATACTTTTTATTTATTTATTTGTATTTTTCAAGACAGGGTTTCTCTGTAGCTTTTGGTTCCTGTCCTGGAACTAGCTCTTGTAGACCAGGCTGGCCTCAAACTCACAGAGGTCAGCCTGCCTCTGCCTCCCGAGTGCTGGGATTAAAGGCGTGTGCCACCATCGCCCGGCTATGAGACTGATTTTAAAACTTTTTGTTCTAGTACAAAAGGCACTTTCCCCTTAGTGGACCAAGTGTTTGCTAGCTAGGAATCAATCTCTTAGCTGGCTATAAATATGTAAACATAGGAAGTTTGCAAGACCATGCAATTCGTCTCCATTCACTGTGATCGTGGGAGATGCAAGTTTCTTGATGGAGGAGGGTCATCTGTCTATCTGATGCTTTCATTGGTTAAGTAATAAAGAAACTGCTTGGCCTGATAGGTCAGAACATAGGTGGGTGGAGTAGACAGAACAAAATGCTGGGAAGAAGGGAAGTGAGGTAGATGCTTCAGACAGACGCCGCAGACAGATACCATAGCTCTCCTTTCCGAGATGGACGCAGGTTAAGATCTTTCCGGTAAGCCACCACCTCGTGGTGCTACACAGATTACTAAATATGGGTTAAAGCAAGATGTGAGAATTAGCCAATAAGAGGCTGGAACTAATGGGCCAGGCAGTGTTTAAAAGAATACAGTTTCCGTGTTATTATTTC